>NC_134702.1:49317810-49650727 GCF_043290135.1 Rhipicephalus microplus
TATCTAAGCAACAATTACAAAAATATCAAGTTCAAATTCTAAAAATAAAAATAGCAACCATGATAACAATGTAGCAACTGCAAAGAAATCTTGAAAACTATACATGTGTATATCGTGCAATTGAGTTCGGGTACAGAGTAAGAAATCTATGCCAGCTTTCACATATTTATCAATTAACGTAGAAACTGTGTAGAACAACCTATCTGTGGAGTAGTTTGTTCTCGAAGTTTTTATTTTCCATGTTTCTTTATGTCATGTTTCGAACAAATTATTTGGCTGCAGTTTCGAGAGGTCGTACAAATAATGTCGACTTTCTTGAAATTGACGCCTGACCACCAATGCTAACTTAAAATCGTAGAGACGATGTAGGGGTGGTATTCCAGCCTGTTGAAACAATTCACTTATGCGAGCATCATACGACCAGTAAAAAATTATTCTAATATACGTCTTTTGCATCAGGTACAGTTTTTGTAAGCGCGTGTTAGTCGTAGTCCTTCATACCAAGAAACAATAAGCAAGATGCCAACAGAACAGTCATTTATAAAGTAAGAATTTTACCTTGTATAGTAGAACAGTTTTGCCACTGTACACCGTGCCCTCTACGCGAGATAACTGACCCAGCACACTGTAAATGCGATCGTTTCAAAGCATATTGCTCGAAAATGTAACTCCAAGAATTTTTATACAATTTACTAACTCAATAATAGTATCGCCATACTTGAAATGTATGTTTTCATTAACAGACTTATTTTTAGGGCGGAATAGTACCGCCTTTGTTGTACTAGTGGTTATGTTTGATTGATAGCGCCCAAGGGCGACACCCGCAGTTGGGGCGCGTACACATGCTGAAAATGTGCCATTATACTCGTTTGTCAATGAAAAGCAGATCCCTCAAAGTGATATCAAGGTTTCTGCTAAAAGAATTTGGCGAGTGTATGCGTGTGATTCGAGCAATGTTACAGCACTTCAAAATGAAACAAAACACATTTGTCGCTTTACTTATGCGTGCCACAATATGCCAGTTAAAGCTGATGTTTCAAACAAAGTTTCTGCACTTTCGAAGAATATCCTACTTGCTGGCACACAGTGACGGCTTGTGTCTGCAATAAAGAAAAACATATGTACGCGTACAGAGCTGCGTGCATTTGGGTCATAGTTCAATAAAATGTGCTAGCAAGGTTCTGGGCGCGTACATGATACAATGGAGGCATGCAACTAAACTTTTAAAATCTTGCGAGATTTTGGCTTTTCGGCTATTCTCTTTCTCTTTCCTTCTTTGGCTGTTTTGTCCCGCACGTAGTTTGAGAAGAAAGGACGGCTAAATTTTTGCAACACTAGCCGCGCCATGGCTTCTCGGTGCTCGCTAGTAGCGCCTTTATGGCTGAAAAGAGGGTTCAAGGCCACTGCAGGTAGCACAGTTTGCACAAAAAGTGCCATCGGCCTCTTTTTGGAAATGGCCAATGGCGCAAATGCTTCCGCGGCCCTTTCTAGAGTGCTCACAAAGGAAAGAAATGAGATCGTTGGGTATGAAAGCCCTCCCCTGTCTAAATTAAATATCACAGCAGTAGCTGGTCCAGATGAGCTGGGAGCCTTGATTTTGCCGATGCAGTCGTCGCAAGTAATGCAATCCTCAGCTGCTTTCACCAGGAAGCCCGCTATAAGGCCAAGCGTGCTGGCCCTTATGCCTGGCTGTGGGGCACCTGTGGGAAGGTAGAAATGAAAAGTGTGCAAGAATTTTATCAGTATATAGATAAGCATGCATGATTAAACCGACACGTGTCCGTATACAAAATATGAGAAATATATATATATATATATATATATATATATATGTATATATATATATATATATATATATATATATATATATATATATATATATATATATATATATATATATATATATATGGATGTTAATGCGCTTTCAGATAACAACTGTTGCCCCACCGCGGTGGTCTAGTGGCTAAGGTACTCGGCTGCTGACCCGCAGGTCGCGGGACCGAATCCCGGCTTCGGCGGCTGCACTTTCGATGGAGGTGAAAATGCCGTAGGCCCGCGTTCTCAGATTTGGGCGCACGTTAAAGAACCCCAGGTGGTCGAAATTTCTGGAGCCCTTCACTACGGTGTCTCTCATAATAATATGGTGGTTTTGGAACGTTAAACCCCACATATCATCAAGATAACTGTTCATTCAGCCGACGTTTGCGTCGGGAGAGCCCCGTCTTTTTCAAGGTATAATAATATTTACACATTTTCCGCGTCGATTTATAGCTTGTCACGACAGGAGGGAAGAAGTCCGGAGAATAGTATAAACAACAACATAAAAAAAACTGAGGGAGAAACGTTTAAAAATAAAAAAAAATCTAGGAGAAGAAGCAAGAGAAAGACGACGGGATTAGGAAGGGACAGCATCTCAAGAGAGTAAGGCGAACGCAAACGAGCCATGCCATCATCTGTGTGCCAGTTATGACAGCGATTCAAAACCGCCGAAAATTTCTTCCCCGATTGCGGGAAAGGGACGTCGGTTAGTCGAGTTGTGTGGGCGCCTGGTGAAAGCATGTTATATTTTTAAATGTAAGCCATAGTACCTGCTTGTACCATGGACTTATCGTTACATACATACACAGTATAACTGATTGAGAAGCATGTTTTCATCTACATCGTGCACTGACGCAAACGCTGCCTCACGCGGCTTGCATGTAACACAGTAAGCAGCGCAGAGTTTATAATATATGCATAATATCGTATAGTGGGGAATTGTTGGACGGTGTGTAATAATTTTTAAATAATGTAAATCATTCCATTACACGGAATCAACGAGATATGAAAAGCGCACCACGGCAAGTCTGCAGGGCTTCTAGATGTGGCCGCATCGTCTGGGTTATAGTAGCAGATGTCGATGCCGCGCACTCGCCTGACGACCCTTGATTCTGGTTTACTAGCGAGTGCATTTCCAGAGGTTGTCCGGCTTGCTTTACTGCTGTGGAGCACGACGCCTGCCTTGCACTGGGCGATCCAAGAGGAGACGTTGTTTGCTCTGTACTGCCGCTTGGTGATGAGTGCATCATTCCCATCACGAGGACTTTCTGCAGTGATGAAAGCGCAGCACGGGCGTCTGTCTGATCGTTGCTTCCTTGAAGCTGTCTGATGGTGGAAAAAAGTGCTTCGACAGGGTCACTGGAGAATTTGGCAGTCAACACGTATAGGAAACCTGAACGGATGAGAAATTGTGTGCACTGTACTGTGGACATTGTGGTCAGTTGGAGAGCTTCGTATGTTTCAAGAGATATGAATGCCCTCTTATGTGGTGCCGCGGCTTTCCATGCTGCGAAAAAGGGCAGAAATTCCTGCTCCAGCCATATCAACCTGAAAATAAAGCAGTTTATTGTAGAAAATATGAAACCTAGCGGGATAAATGGAATGTACCTGTCATCATCTGGGGAACTGAACGGCATCCTGTTTTGGTCCCGGCTTACTACGTGGAAGGTTGTATTTCTTATGTTGTGTATGGTGAACCATTTAAATATCATTTCCATCAGCTCGATGGTTGGCAGGCAGTCTTCAAACCCGAAAATGCCAAATCTGCGGCCGTATTGTAAGAGGTATCGTAAGGCCGATGTCACCTAGAAACCAAGGAGACGCGACATATTAAAAATGATCGGAATTATTTAGAGAGAGGTTTCTAAGCTTGGACGTTCGTATACAGCAAGTGAGACGAGTTACAAGTGGCACTGCAGTCATCAATAACGTGCACTTTTAAGTGAGTTTGTGTTAGTGAACATATATTTATAGAAGCTCTAATGATACGTAATTATTGTGTGGTAAGCAATACGCGCAGGTACATTCGTTAAGAAAGGGAAATTGTATGTTCAGATAACCATGCGCTGTTAGCAGCAGCAGTAGCAGCAGCTCATGTGCATGTTTTTATGTGACCATACTGATAAATATGTTAGCAGTTATATACGTATTGAATTACATTTTCACCATTTGCTTCCGTTTGGGTTCTACAAACAAATAAACCAGAAACTAACATGAATATTCACGTATCGTTTGCGGTGAATTACTATTAAAAGGCAGTTTTTGTACTGCTTCATTTGAACGAAAAGCTGCAAAATTTTTTCTGCTTCTGCATGAACATTCACTTGACGTAATATGATGTAAAATGAGTTGTGGCGTAATATTAGCGCATAAAAGTTTGCCCGAGCGCGCCAAAGAATTTGAGAAGTATAAACGTCACTACTGATAGAAAACTGCGAGCATGATTCTAGCTCAATTAGATGTATTTTTTTGTGTAATACAGGTTGCAGGAAGCATACATAATTTACAGCTAACGAAAAGGCATTTCCTGCATGACCTGTGTGCGTCACGCATTGTGATGTCTACAAGGAATACAGAGAATCTGGGAGTGTGTGACACTAACGCTAAATGGGTTTACACCTTCTCTTATACATGCCTGTGGAGAGAACACTTCAACGGCCCTCTTCACGCTTAATTTCTCGAAGTTCGTCGGGTAAACGTGCTTCTGCGTAAGGTTCCGAACAAGCTTGAACGACGACTGTTTTTCTGTTATGTCCAGCAACTTTCTCAAATACGTGGGGCTGTAGTAATGCCCATTGTTGAACAGAACGCGTTTGGTGGACAACATCTGGTTGCGGAGATTTTTCAGGATGTGGCAGTGGTCAAAAGAAAGGAAGAGCCTCCGATTCATATCCATTGGATGTCTGCAACAACAACAAAAAAAAATGAATAAATAAATTGGAGAAAGGCGGCGTTTGCGGTGTGAATAATTAGTTGCATATACGGTTTTCTGTTTTTTACCAAAGTAATGTAAATGTTAGCCATTCGAAGGACGTGTGCGTTGTTAATTATTACCTTATTATAAAATTTCTCCACTCATGCCATGATCCTGCAGGTCTGTGTGTGTGTTTTATTGAGATTACCTACACCTTAAATCTTCCGAAACTTTAAGTATACTCACCCATTCATACAGTCGCATGCAGGTGCGCATACATTACGCAAACGCGTAACGTCAATTGATTTGTAAAGACGGGCTATTTACAGCGATTGTACTGTTGATAGCAATCTTGTTATGGACACGGCTTTCTTATATGGCAGCGCTGATTAAAAAAAAAGAAGGGGGGGGGGGGGGCTCTGATGCTGATACAGGCTTTTTTTTTTGTGCGACCAAGTCTTTTGTTTTTTTTTTCACTCAAACACGGCATGCATGCGCGTGCATACATTGATTGATAGATATGTGGGGTTTAACGTCCCAAAACCACCATATGATTTTGAGAGACGCCGTAGTGGAGGGCTCCGGAAATTTCGACCACCTGGGGTTCTTTAACGTGCACCCAAATCTGAGAACGCGGGCCTACAACATTTCCGCCTCCATCGGAAAAGCAGCAGCCGCAGCTGGGATTCGATCCATGCATACATTGAGGGCACACTGCGAATACATATAAAAAAATATTTACACTAGGCATTGCGCACAGCTTAATGCGAGCTGAGAGCAAAAATATATACTTAGCAACTTACGGCACAACTGGCATCATACGACCATTCCCTAACATGGTGAACATCTTTTTGTTCGAAGCGTGGTTGTCAGCTACAAGTCGGACCACTTGGAATCCTGCTTCTTCGATGGACTTAATTACTTCAAGTGTTAGTTGATGCAGGTGGTCTCCTTTTACTGACTGCGTGAAATAATATCCCACGGGTAGCCTGAAAAAGATAAAAATTAGCAGTATTCTGTAGCGTCGGTGTCAGCTGGGCTTAAAATCTCACTCCGTTGGAGAGAGGAGGAGAGCCAATTGCTCATCTCGAGTGCTTGTCAAATAAGTGCACAATGCTAAAGTTGACTTGCCGGGGGAAAGGGGGGGGGGAGCCCTCCTTAAAAAATAGAAGACGACTCCCCCTGCCCCTCCCCAGACTTTCAGCCCTGGTCGCGGAATAGCACATCATTGGTTAATTAAAGACAACGTTTTCTTTTTATATCTATAGGTGGGGTTAGTCTTTCAGTCACAGCGAAACGTATAGTGATAGACAAAGTGATGATTCACTTACGTGTAGTGCGTTGATAAGCCTACAAATACAAAGGCGAGAAGGTGTGTGGCCAGCTCGTTCTGAATGCCCACTTCTTTTTCTAGGCCTCCCATTTCGACTAGGCCATGGACTTTGTCTCCTTTTTTTTCGTACGTCAGTGCTTGCTTTAAAGACATTTCATCCACAATCAAAGAGCCCATTTTTTCCTAACAAAAAAAATGGGGGGGGGGAATTCACTGTTAACAGACATGCGTTATATATCGGCGGAGACAGTTAATTATATAAATAACCTTCTTTGTTGTTCCGTACATGACCCATAATTTAACAGAAATGATTAGGGTTTAGAGCAAACATAGCGCACTGCCGTATACTCTTAAACAATACATCTTACGTTCGAGTAATCCTTGCCACAGGTCTGGTCCCTGTTTATTCACTTTAAATCACTTTTCATTCGGCTATACTAGCATGTATTTTGATCAGTCAAACACTGCCGCGTGCGCTGCTTCCTTCGTTATTCGCGTGCATATTGTAAATAATTCTGATCGAAGTAACGTACCCGTTCGGACAAGTGTGTGCTTTCCGTGTGCAGCCTTTGCTTCATTAGCGACGAAACAACTGCTCCAGTACAGTAGCCAATGTAACGCTTCAGTGTCATGCGACTTGGAAGGGTGAGGCACCCAGACCTCCGCAACATTTCGTACCCGCAGGGTGATTTAGCTTGCCACATTATGGCCTGCCTGATGGTCACCTCTTTCCAACGGTGATTTTTCTCACGCAGGCATTGCAATTGCTCCTTCAAAAATTCAGCCTTCTTGTCGTTCTCGTCCAGCATTTCCTGATGATGAAAGGGCAGTTGAAATGCGTAAATCACGCGCAAGATAACATACTGGAAGAAAGCGGAAGTGCAGGGGAGAATGGAAGCTTGACCCGCTGAAACATCGTAGAGCAGGGAATGCCGGCGCATCCAACAATTCGACATTTACGTACTGGACTTGCCCTTGTCAAGACAAGTTTAGATGTTGTGGGAGAGTGAGCAAACGTTCACACACACGCTACTAAAGGAGGCTGTTGCTGTCCTGACAAAGAATAGTGCACCTGATTGTCGAAACCTTGCATTTGGCATCATTCCTTATTCAACAATTCATAATCGCGAGAAAAGATATGCGTTTACTCTTAAGACAATAATAGATGTTTCATGTCACCACGTGGACATTCAATTGCAGCTATGCTACATTAATGAATTGCGCAACTTCAGACTTGCGTCATGTTCAGTAACCGGCCACCGACTCACACATACGGACTAGCGGAAACTGTTCACTTACACTTTCCAAACCATTCCTTCCTTTTTGAATGCAATGCTGCTCGCTCAAGTTTATAAGGCAGACATCACATGTGCGTCAAGCGTGGCTTCCTGTACGAGCATAAACCGATCGGCCCATAGCACCAACACAACACAGCTTGCAAATTACTGTCTTTCCAGTTGTCAGTCCAATGTCCCTAATTGTTTGCGACGACAGAAATTTGAACTCGTTGTTCGCAGGATAAAGGAATAAACTCGGGGTGCGCCAATCACGCAAGGGGGTACACACCGACCTTCGTATCTTAAACACTTGCTCATGTGCGCGCTTACCCACCAACCTTCTTTTATTCCGTGTCCTTATGTCAGGCCTACACCTTCGTATGACCAGAAAGATTGCCAGCATCGGCGTACACTAAAATGTCACGTAAATTTATATGAAGAAGAAAATCTATAAACAGAGTTTCTCTCGAGCAGACATCATGACAGCGGACTTGTCATCCTTAAGGCTATAATTGTATTTCAGTCTTTCAGAAAACAAGCCTGCTTGTCGAAACGCCGCCTCGAAACAACTTTGCTAAAACTACTGATTAAGCGAGTTGGTTCATGATTATTTTCAGTGTTTGTGTGTGTGTAAACAGCGATTAAAGAATGGGAACAACCCCTGTTCACAGGTTTTTTACTGCAAGCTTCCATCCTCCCCTTTCTGACGTTTCTTACAAAAAAGTATAGGGACACTAAGTTAATAGACTGATAAATGAGTACCTGATAATTCTCTATCGTTCCTGTTCCGATCATACGACTATTAGAACAGAAAAAATTAAGACTAGGTTTAATGTTCTGAGTTTGGCGAACAATCTTCGACACGTGCACGTCGCTTTATGTTGCGTCGCTCCTTGTGTACTTGGCCGCATTGGCTGAGAACATTTCTTTGAAACTTGCTACTTCAGACCTTGCATCTACTAACACAGCAGTCTTAGACATTACCTGAGGCCGTCAAAGTATGACGTCACTGCTAGCCGATGCGCGAGAACTTAAGGGTAGCATCGCCACCTTTACAATCTCTTATAGTTTCGAGAATTCCTTCGCTCACCGGACGTCCTCTCGTAGTACGGGTGATGTTGATAGAATTGACTTACTCCTAAATTGTTATTATGTTCAGAGTCATTTAAAATTAAGTGCGAATATAAAAGGATTAATATAACATTCGTCCACTGACGTAACTGCGTACCTGCAGCGTTAGAGCGCCATTCGCCTCGGCGAGGGCTTTCATCTCGAAAAAATCTTTCTTTAGCTTCTCTAGCTGTGAATGCAAATTACTGTTCATTTCTTTCAGCCTGCTGCACTTCCGCCGCAACGTCTTAGTTGCCGCGACCAGGGAGCGCATCTTCTTCAAACCGATCGACGTTTGCGACGTCATGGAGCGCCGCACTGGCCTCTTCTGGTGTTCCCCTTGTATAACTGAACTACAGTCCTCCATGTTGTCCTGACTTGATGGAAAATGCAACCACTCGGCCTCTTGTGCAGTTTCAATTGGGTTTTCAGAACTATATACTTCCCCAGGCTCCGCTGATGCTCGCTCTTCTTGAGAAGAATCTGCGTTGGACGTTCCCCTGTTAAGCCGAAAAAATAGCGAAGCATGACAGATATATTGTCCCGCTAAACGCATAAGGGAATACTGCTAACATTATTCTTATCCGTTGTTGTGTTAGACTTCAAGTTTTACTTACAGTATTTTTACTTGTATGGGTGCCAGCGTTGTTTCCCCCTGCGTTCGTTTTAGCCGCTTTTTCCGCGGCATTGGATCTTGCCCACGTGGATCAGGAGAAGCGGGAAATAAGGAAGGCACGGCTGTGGGCTTCAACATCTTCCTTTTCGTCACTGTTCTGTAATCTTCAGCGGTAAAATGCAGGCTGCATACCTTCGACCGGTCGCTGGGCTCCCAGCGATGCTTTCCTGAACCTTCATCAAAGGTAAAGGCGTATACGCATGGCTAGCAAGATTGCAAAATAACAGTCCATAACACCTTTTTTGTAATTAATTTTTCCAAAATGTAACAAGCCAAATGGGGAGGTTAAGAAAAAGCATAGCCACGATTTTATTCTGGGGAAGTACCTGTATACCCATTTAGTGCATTTTCATATTTTCTCGCAGCCTTTGTAAATGTCTTTTTAGATGACTACATTCGTCGATTGATGTTTAGTGATGGTACGTGGTCGAGTCCAGTGGCATACTTGAAGCCCTTTATTCGAAGAGCTCATTGGCTATACAAGGTTTCATAACAAAGCTGAATTTCCTAATGGCTGCTCAGTAACGAAGCGCGACCCAATACGACAGAGCCGAAACCGAGGCGCACTTGAGCGCCTTGGTCTTGGTTTAGAGCGCAAACCTCTAACCTGTACAATGACTCCGCCGTTGACGACGATGACTTCAGTGGTTTTTGTTCTTTTGCATTCTCCAAAACGAATCTTTGTCATGCATGATGTAATCTCAGATGCAGCACGCACATAAATAGAGTATCTGTCGCTGATTATTCCAGGTTCCTCATTTCGGTTTCACCGGCTGGGTCTCTTAACCCTCACAGAGCCGATGGGCTCATTGCACGAAGGACTTCAATTATGTCATTATACCCGACCGCCTGCCAGCCCTATATAGAGTGAACAGTTAATCGCCACATTTCGTTACCGGCGTAACGTTTCTAATTACCTTAAGTAAGCTTATACAGAAACGAACAAAGCTGTATGGGAAGATAGAGGTTTGAGATGAGAAATACATTTGACCAAATTCGGTCGCTAACTTCAGTGACACCCAGTGTTCAAGAGTTGTCCATCGCTAAACACACACACACACACACACACACACACACACACACACACACACACACACACACACACACACACACACACACACAGAGAGACAAACTGTGGAGGCAGCACGTAAATATTTCATATCATTAATTTTTTTATGGATTTCGGCGGCATTTGTTGAGGCAGCCTTCGGGAAGGGTGCTCGAACCCCTCGCAACCCACCGCTACGCATTTTTACATAATTTACAGATTTCGTATATTTACTTTTTTCTTGTGTGCTATATTTAAATTTCTTGGCACTATTTGTGGAGCCTGCCATATTAGCCGCGGTACTTTAAAAAAGCTTTCATGTTTTTTAGCTCAGTGAATTAGCATAACACACGGAAATAAAGTTTACTAAAGCACCCTGGTGCTTCTTGCTAGCTTGCAACTCGTTCTGAATTGAAACGACTCTCAAAAACACAAGACTCACCTTTTCTTCCAATTGCCTCGATCCATTCTTCCCGTATGTCTGTGGCAGGAAACTCGTGAAAACTTACTTTACTTTGTTTGCCTTGTTCCGATTTGCAATATGGCACGCAGCAATACACCATACTTACATTTGAGGTGTCAGCTCATCTAAAAAAAAAAAACTGCACGCGGCCACTATTAGAGCTGACTACTGCAGCTATCTGCCGTCTGCAAGTTTCTGCACACGACCTACTGTGTTTCTGCGTATCTTCTGCAATTTGTGTATGCGTATCGTCTGGAACCATCGTGATTCAGTGTGAACAATGAATGCCTAACAATAGTTTTTTTATCTCGTTGGACTACGTTTTCATTCAAGAAATATTTTCATAATAAATTTTCCTTCATTTGTAGAAAAGTTCCCGTCTGCTTGCCACTGTGACCCTTTGTGTGCTTTTTTTACGGTTCTATTTCTGCTTCAAACGTCCACACGAATGCAGCCAACTCTGACGAGGAATCATATCGCTTTATTTGCCATATTTTACACATTCATACACAATTCATGCACAATAAGAACGATTTGCACTGCCACAGCGATGGCTGAAGCAGACGACAGCGAACAGGTGCTGCCTAGCGCCACGCCGCTCGTAGGTGACGGCCCTAGCGGCAGAAGGTATGAACTAGAACGTGGGCGCTGGAAGAGGTGCTCTCTGGGCAGGTCAGGAGTGTAGTAGGTCATGACCGAGAGGAAACAGCGGAGGCGTGGTATGTATCGCAACGCCCTCGTCGATTACGCAACGACGCCGCACGCAGTTTAAATATTCTTTGCGCGCGTTAACATCTCTGCTGGTTACGAGTCACTTCACATTCACCCCGTATTCTCTTTTCAATGGCAGCTGCAGGCGCCTTGCCATACACTTTAACCTCCATAGGTATACAGCAGATTTCCTTCCTCCACGGTATATACGCTACCTCATCTCATGACGCGGATACAGGCCTCAACGTTTGAAGCCCCAAAGCTCTTCGCGTACTGTCGCTTTCGGTCAAGCAGGAGCGATGAGTTAATGTTCAAATATGGTCTGCGGCGCTTTGGGTACTCTCCCAATTCTTGGTCATGTCACTTAATTCAGTGAGTGCCATCACGTTTGCCTGACGCAAAGCTTTTGGGGCAGGCTTTGAAGCTCCCGCTAAATTCGAGAAATAGCGTCCCCAACCCAAAAACCAAACGCGGCTTGGGCTTTCCGCGTGCGCAGTTGCCTTGGCGCTATTCCTTTGGGGCCCCTATTCGAAAACTCTCCAATCTCTGCCCGAGCTTGTGGGTACGCGATTGAAGGCAAGATTCGCGTGTGCCGGATTCGCCCAACATTGCTTAGTTCTGAAATAAAACAACTTGCAGGAAAACAATAAATTGCCTAAAAACAAGGATTGCATCGCCCCCCCCCCCCCCCTTCATCTCCGGCCGGGCAGGCAGATACGATCGAGAGCGATATTGGGCTGTATGTCATGGCGAAATAAAAAAAATCGAGGGGGTGAGAGGGGGGGTGGGGATGGCACGAACCCGGTGGCGACGCTAGCGAGGGTGCAGTGACACCCTGGCTACGCCAATGCTTCAAGTGCGAGTTTATAAATCTCCCCCTAGCGATGCGGCTTTAACTATTAACAAACAAAACGGACATGTCGGCCCTGGAAAATGTCCGATTATGGGGTGAATGTCCAATCACGTGGAAGGAAAAGCTATCAACCTTCCCCCCACCGCTCCAGAGCAACAAAACTCGGCGCATAAGGTCACAGCCTCCCCGAAGAAACATTCGTGAGTGCCCTCATAATTTCCTTTTCTCTATGGCTTTTTTTTTTCTCTACTTTCCATTTCTATGTCTCCATTTCTCTTTCCCTTTCAATTTTCTTTTCATTCTTACACTCCAACTTGTGCCTTTCTTTGGCACTCTTCCTTTTCCTTCCCACCCCCTGCTATCTGTGCTCTGCCAGCTGCTCGCCCTCACACAGTGAGTGTGCAGGTTCGAATCTCACCTCGTAAATAAGTTTTTGTCCCCTAGAATTTATCTCTGTACTGGTCGCTTCACCCATCAGTTATTACACCCTGCACTAGAGAAAGGGGGGCTGTGTTTTGGGAGAGAAGCACATGACATGAAGAAGAAGACCAAGAGAGTGGGCGTTAGTTGACGATGCTTTTCTGGCGAAGCTACACAAACTACAGCCAGCTACAACAGCTTCGCTGTTAAAAAATCCTGGTGCTGCCCATGACATTTGGATATGCGTTCATCTTGACGGAATGGGTACTCAGACACAGATCAAGTGGAGAAAAAAACACCAATGCAGGCTCATTTTTGCCTTACACACTTAGTGCACACGTGTCGTCCTTATCATCACTACTTCCATGATGGGCTCCATTTTCTATCTTACACTTGACCACATTTGCTAATAATCTACATTAGACAGAAACAAATATTGGCAGCACATTACACTCTGTTGAAAAGAGAGGAGCAACTTCATTTTACACGCCCGTATTCTTTGAAGGTGAAAGCCAGTTGCACATTCGGTAACAATAGAGGACGAGAGTGCCTGCAGAATGTCAGGATTGGCAGTGCAAGACCTAGCTGGCCAGTAGCGTAGGGAGAAATTAGAAAGGGGGAGAGGGACACAACCATACTTTATGTATCCTTGTGTGAGCGTGTATCTGCATATATAAACACATGCAAAATTGAAACATTTTGGAGCAGCGGTGTTCGAACCCCCCTTCAACCCTTATGGATCTGGCATGCACTACCACAACATTCTCCTTCAGTCCCAATATTCCTACTCCTCTCCTGCAGCTTGCTGCACGTCATATAGAATTGCACTCCCTTTGGGATTGGCCCACACTCTTTACTGATCAATGATGTCAATGAATGACGTTGGCTATCTGTGAAATTGTGATTCAACATCATTGCTTGCTCGAGGGTCAAGTGCGTCTTTAAAGAGGACTAGAGAATTCTCAAAGGGTCACTTCACCTTGTGGCAAGGTCCTGCATAAGTATCATGAAGGGAGCACAAAAGTGTTTTGCATTGGCAGCACTGCACTTTAACCTGATGCGTGTGACAAAACGAAAGTCCTTCAGAACGTTTTATGAGAACTTCATTCCAACAGTACAAACGCATAGTGAAAGTTGTGTGCACGGAACATGCATTAGTCGCAGCGAGAGCCAGAGTGGGGCCCTAGAGTCTAGTGTAAACTATATTAGGGTGCTTAGTGAAGGCACTTTTGTTTCTTGAGGATGAGACTGCGAGAAGGCATGACTAGCAGTGCAAACTAAACGTAGGCATCAGTGCATTCATTGCTCATTTCCTTCCCTCTTCTCTTTATGTTGCCCTTTCCCATCCCCCAGCACAGGGTAGGCAACCGGACTTTTTTTTTTTGTTAACATCCCTTCCTTTATAGGATGCCTTGTGCAAGTTCATTTGCGGAGTACCCACTACACAATAATTTATTTAGCGATGTAGCGTGATACCTATATCTAATGCATACTAGTAAACCAATGTAGGGCCTATGTAGCTGCACACTTTTCTGAAGTTGGTGCTGATGATAATGATGAATTATGACAGAGCCCTTTGCAATAAGTGGGCAGCTTTAAGCAATCCATTATTAATGCAATGAACATGCCGTGATGTTTAGCCGGATAATAAGCTCTGCTACACAGCACTACACCCGTTATTGCGACTTTTTGCTCAACATGACAACCGTATCGGGTCTTTCTCCAAAAAAGTTTCAATCACATGTGGTCCTGCGCTGAAACACTTGACTGCCACGCACAACGCCTCAATTTAATTCTGATTACAGTTATTTATTTTCTCATTTCGTGAAAAATATGCGATAAATGCTGGTAAAAGCAGATGACAACTAAAATCAGCTGTTGAGAGCTCAGAACAGCTTACGCTGCAATAGTGAATTTCTCAAAGCTTGATGGCATGGGCAAGCAAGTACCCTAATAAGGGATGTGCAAGCAGCAAATATCAACGAACAAACCATCATTGGTGGCCATCGCTGTTACCGGCTGCATGAATACAGATAACCAGGGTTGTGTCTATGTCTCCCTACATATTCGGTGGTAAAACGACCGTCAGCAGTCAAGGAAACGACGACCAGCACAAATGCCGCGAATACTGGCGGTCTTTCTGCCGCCAAATAAGTAACACCACCACGCACACAGAGATGTCACACTGCTGCCGAGGCGACAGTAGAAACTTCACCGAACGAGTCATTACACAGACAAATTTAAAACGCAGTGTTTAAAAGAAAGAAGGCTGCATTATGCTGGTCATATTCAGTATACTACAAGAACACATTCTAAGCAGATTGTCTGTTTCAGTTCGCAGATACAGGAAGGATGTCTGAATAACCTGGCCTCCAACCAGCCTCTTCTTCACTTGACATGTTTGTGCACACAGTGCCACACTGTGCAACAAGTCATAAACTCTCAAAACTCACTGTGACTGTGCTGTTGCGATGGCCACTGGAACATGACTTTGTCGATAAATATCCGTAAAATGATCATCATTAATTGCTATCCTAAAGGCAGACCTCTTTTTGAGTAAACGACCTGAAACAGAGCCCTGTGTAGGCAGACAACCAGGGTGCTATCTAATAATGGCTTGGCAAGTAAATCATAGCGTGCCCTTGCATGACTGGCTCGAATCCCTCACTTTCCAACTCGAGAGCGATACAGGCCAATTGCGCAAAGACATGGAAACAGGCCGGCTTTCTAAAGCATGAAAGATATGATAGGGCTCCATGAGCCCCCAAAAAGAATCTGAGAGAAACAGACACTAAACTATGCTGTAAGTACACAGACACAAAAGAAACTTCAATGCCATCTTTGCATAATTGAAGTACAGCAATTTAATGCAGCACAGTACCGTAACACTGCTCTCGCACAGAAATGTTAGGAGTAAGCAAAGCAACAACATCTCATGCCAATAACAAACAACAAATGGTAATATGGTCAACCGGTGCGATATGGTTAATTTATAGACAGAGAAACATCATTATTATACAAGTCCGACATTGATGAGCTTGTTAATGCTATCTCAAACTACACATACTACCGGAATCTTGAGATATGACGTACATATTAATGAACACACTTGAGAATGATCTGAGCCATTTCACCTGAGTAGTAATTCACCTTCAAGATTGTGGTACATGCATGTAGTGCAATAAGCTGCAAGCAGTGCAGAGTTAGACACGCGAGTTCATCATTTAATATGCCAGCATGATTACCAAGTGTATCTCAACTGCTTAATTAGGCACTGATCTTCTAATACTGCACAATGCAGATCTTGAAAGCAACTTCCTTCAGCTGTTCTTTGATTTTCTACCAAGCAATCAAAAGTTTTTCTTCAGCTCGGCAATGTCCTTGAGCAGCTTTTTTGTATATTCAACATAGTCGACCGGGGAAACGGACATTACAGAAGTCTTCAAGCGGCTCTCGTCCTGCAACCAAGGTTTGAGAGAAGGTAAGTATTCAGAAAGCGAACTAGTTCAGTCTGCTTGCTAAATCATGTACATGTGTTTTATATGACTGTGGGCATGGTCCCTTCCATGCAAATCACACTCGACACAACACTAAGCACAGTGACACTAATAATCACACACTGTTACTGCTAAAGTCAAGAGGAATTCAACAATTTGTTTGTATAGACTGTCTCTTTATTGCGATAGGAATAATATGGACAGTAGCGAGACATTTTTCCAGATTGCAAAGGGTTCCGTGTAGAGTCTAAATCAATGACAACGTCCTGCGCTTCGTATTTTTAATATAATGTGCGAGTGAAAGTTAGCGAGGGCTGCTAAGCAGAAAGTGAATGCATCAACCATCTGTGTCTTGGGAAAGGCACACAGAGGAGTCCCGAAAGGGGGCTGTGTGGATTTGGCAGGGACTGTGAGCACGAACCACTCGGGTGTACTCACCCATGGGCGAGCACCATATATTCACACAGAGTAGTAGACGGCTCATACCTTTGTGAGTGCTGTAGTTTGTGTTGAAGCCGTAGACAGTGCTCATTGCCATAGAGCTTCCTAATATACACTAGAGGGAACTCTGGCGCTAGTGTCTGCAACGCACGGCTGCTACAACGCACGGCGCTTCAGCGAGCATGGAAATGATGGGTAGTACACACATTTGTCTAATCTTCGTACATCTGGCCTGCTTTTGGTTCCGTGAGTTCATGTAGCTTGGAGCTGTTTTGTTACGAAACAAAAATCAGCAAATGTTCAGCGGTTGTGCTTTACCACCTTATTCTTTTAGACTTACCTTTCCAAATAGAATCATGAAGTTCAAAAGGGTCGAGTCTTTTTTTCAAAACAAAACCGAAACACAGCAGTAAACGAAGTCGCTAATACGATTCGCCGCCCGCAAGTACAAAGACTAGGCAAATGTGTGTACTACCCATCATTCCCATGGTCGATGAACGATTGCGGCGACAGAGCCCCTCTAGTTGATTTTAGGAAACTCTATGCTCACTGCAACGCTCGTGTTTCCTAATGTCAATGAGTTTTAAGTGAAGCCGCATGCTTAAAAAATGAGCTGCCAGCTGTACTCCCCGTAACGCTCCAATTTCTTGCTATCAAATTTTCTGCTTCACCCTCGTCATGAAACTGCCAATTTTTCAAATATATAGTCAACATCAATGCCACAGCAACAGGCATATTGAGGCCAATGTAACAGCAAGGTCCTCTTACAGGATGCACGGCGAGAACATGAAATCAACCTACTGCTTCTCAAAGAAGCTGTTGCAGGCTTTCTCATTCATAAACGTGTTTTAAAAATCTACAGCGTCTAACATAGCTAGCGATAAATCAATGTCCATTACAATTTCAACCAAGCTACTTGAAACTGTTATATGAATACTAGTTCTGATTTGAAAGCACCAATGCTACACAGCATTAATCTGAATAGATTCAAACGAATAGCAATGCCAAAATATACTGATCTGTGAATACAAAAAAAAAAGTTCAAAGAAAATAGGTAATGCTGCTTCTTACATTGTAGACCTCCACTTTGGTGCGAAGGCGGAAGATGAAAGGCTTGAAGGGAACATCATTAAGGGTGTCCTCAAATCTGCTGTCCTCCTACGGCAGACAAGCAAACAGCTCTCACAAAAGCACAATTATAGACTGAATAATTGATTACAATATACATTATAAAGCATTGTTTAATGAAACACAACCACATTATTCACAGTTTTTTCATGGCTTCAATCGCTGTGCATTCATATTAGATCGCAATACAGTAGAACCTTTGTGATATGAAGCTGGATGATACGAATTTGCAGGTTTGTGTGAATAGTGACGTTTAGGTTCGAAGTGAATAATGACATTAGTCAAATAATTTTGAATTGAATTCGAATAGCACATATCACATACTGATAAAAAAATGGGAATATTTATCATAACCAAATCGACCTGCAGAATATTTTTTTGAGCACCGAGACAAGGCCTGTGCGAATGCTTTTTTTTTTTTCAATTTCAAATAAATAGAAACAACTTTGAACGATAGCAGAATTTGACTTTCAGCAGAATGCTAGTTATAACCTGTAAAATACGATACGTTTTAAAAATTACAGTCAAATCTTAATAATTCAAACTCGAAGGGGCCTAAAAATTTGTTTGAATTAACGAAAGCTATGTAAACGTAGGGCTCCCCATGCAGTGGCGCATGTGCATTGAGCTAACGCATGAGGGGGAAGTTTCAGAAGACTTACATTTATTCATAAATCACAGAATATCCATCATTAATTGAAGTAATCAGTGATGTGCGTCTGCACACGTTTGCCTTGCAGCGAGTCGATCAATTTCGCACACAGCTTGCAAAGCATGTCTGCTTCGGCTTTAGCATTCTCCTGGCAAGAGAAGTTGCTCGCGGCAATGTTCAGCGCCGACACTCTCTAAAGACGACGGCAACAATGACTGCATCTCTGCTACTACCCTCTGCGCCAAAGCCGTAGCGTGGCCAGCACGTGACGAAAAAGGAGGAGCGTCTTCACACAGAGGGAAGCAATCAGCTTTTTTTTTTTTCTCTCATCACGTGCGTCCTTGAAAGCAGAAGGGTTACGTGGCAGGGACGGGAAAGGGAGAAGCATGGCCCTGGTTTGTGAGAAAGAGAGAGCCACACTCTGCGACAGCTTTTTCTCTCTTTTTTTAACTCTGTCTCTTTGAGCGCGCTGTTGGAAGGAGAAGGGTCTTTACATGGCAGGGGCAGAAAAGGGAGAAGCATGGCACAGGCATGTCACAGATCGGCATTTGAGAGAGTGCAAGCAAACATTCACCATCATCAGCCTGACTATGTCCACTGCAGGACAAAGGCCTCTCCCACGTTCCGCCACTTAACCCGGTCCTGTGCTTGCTGCTGCTAATTTATACCCGCAAACCTCTTAATCTCATCTGCCCATCTAACCTTCTGTCTCCCCCTAACCCGCTTGCCTTCTCTGGGAACCCAGTCAGTTACCCTTGATGACCAGCGGTTATTCTGTCTACGCGCTACATGCCCGGCCCATGTCCATTTCCTCTTTTTGATTTCATCTATGATATCCTTAACCCCCGTTTGTTCCCTAATCCACTCTGCTCTCTTCTTGTCTCTTAAGGTTACACCTACCATTTTCCTTTCCATTGCTCGCTGCGTCGTCCTCAATTTAAGCTGAACCCTCTTTGTAAGCTTCCAGGTTTCTGCTCCGCAGCTAAGTGCTGGCAAGATACAGCTGTTATATACCTTCCTCATGAGGGGTAGTGGCCATCTACCTGTCATAATCTGAGAGTGCTTGCCAAATGTGCTCCACCCTATTCTTATTCTTCTAGTTACTTCAATGTCGTGGTTCGGCTCCGCGGTTATTACCTGCCCTAAGTAGACATAGTCTTTAACAACTTGAAGTGCACTATTACCTATCTCGAAGCGCTGCTCTTTTCCGGGGTTGTTGTAATTACTTTCGTTTTCTGCAGATTAATTTTAAGATCCACCTTTCTGCTCTCCTTGTCTAACTCCGTAATCATGAGTTGCAATTCGTACCCCGAGTTCATCGCAGCCTTTTCTTTCCTTTTCCTTTCCTTCGGGCGCAGCGTTGCGGTGTTGGAGGTGCCACCGCGGGATGGGCGGTGTGCTGAGAGCATTTTCGGAGCGCGGTATGTTCTAATTAACCGCCGCAAGTGCTTGTGTGTTCGAATTACTGGGCGTTTTCGCCCATTGGAATACACATAGCTTTGATGGGACCTTATTGTGAGTTCGAATTAATGAGATTCGACTGTATTACACTCAGGGCATATAAGTCAGCAGAACATGCTGTAGAACTTAAAAAAAAAAAAAAAATATCTATGGGAAGGTAAGTGAGGCTTCGTGGCAGTGCGAATTTTTCCTGGATTGGCATTTTCACTGCTTAGCATTTCTGTGTTGCAGTGAAACCATTTTTACAGGAGGTTACAAAGAAACTAGTACAGTAGAACCTCAATGATACGTTCCCACTTAATACGATTTTCCTGCTCCAACGCATGAAATCCCGAAAACCAAGAATTACCCCATGTGTTAATATGTTCCGCTACATACATTCCCAAAAAATACAATTATTTGGCAGCAACATTCGGCATTGCGGCAAACTGCGGTAATATGATACATTCCGCGGGCAAAAATTCTCATTCAGGTGTGCAAAAAAAAAAAAAAAAGAGCTCTGGCATGCTTGTGAAGCGCCAAGTGGCAGACTGCCGTCGCGCGGCGATTTCTTTGGTGCGTTTAATTGTTCACCTCTCTGCCACACAGAAACCCATCTTCAGCCGTCAAAGTTCACCTTTCAAAAATTTCGAAGTGCTCCAAAAAATTTGCAGGAAGGGCTTGAATTCACCCATTAGACTCGATTGGCTACTAGTTCCGCTGGTTAATTTGTGTTAATTCATATAACTACTGTCGTAATTATTGTTGGTGCGCATCTGAAGATGCCTTCTTTTACAATAAAGGGGACGCCGCAGGTAGCATGAAGATGCCTCCTTTTTCTGCAATTTTTTAGTGGACACTTTTTTTGAAACACCGTGTATGGTGACAATAAAACTATGAAAGTACACACGCGTACACAGCTCACAGGGTCATAGCGATGCTGCCAGCTGCAACCACTTGGAACAAAACCACGATAGACGTGATCATGGATAGTATCGACACAGTTTTGAAAGCATGCATGCACAGACAGAAATGAAAAAACATCGCTTGCCGCAACCACTACGCATCACACCACGGTCACTATCAGCATGATTATAGATAGCAACTTCACAGCTCCTAAGGTATGTGGATAGTGCAGCGGTAGAGTAAATGCAATAAAGTCGCAAAAAGGCACAATGCATTTTGGTGTTCTCGTTGTTTGCTCCCGACTATAGTGGAGCAGACTTTGGCAGTTAGTTTTCAGTTACCTTCAAGCAAAGCTCTGACGTGCCCATTTGCGGCAGCCAGTTGCACCGACCCTTATTTATCCATTCGCCTGTGTCCCAGAAAGACATCTGCAAGTTCTTTAGACAGCAGCAATAAACTTTTTGGGTGTTTATTGTAGTGTGAAATAGATAGCTAGATTTTTGGTGATACAAAATTTTGAGTGAAATGAATATTTCGGCTCCACCAATAGATTCGGATCACCAACATTCCACTGTATTCGAATTATAGAGGCAACATGTCGAGACAAGCCAAGCATAAAGAATTTGTTTACAGCCCAACTCGCAGCTATATGTAAATTGACATGCTCGCCATACCTTGCTGGAATTTGAGTACATTTCGCCCAAGTCCTCTGCAGATGCCCCAATAAGCATCTCAGCCTCCTTGCCAAAACAGGTTACCCATTGGCCATCGCTGAAGTCTGTCAAGTTTGCCTGTGAGGAAATAGACAACAAAGTGACGCCTTAATTTCAAGACATCAATTGCATGCTGCGCACTTGCAAGCGCAGTGATGGAAGCAACATTTTGCTTTTTGGAGCAGATTCTGGAGCAGAAAAAATGGTGCTGTGGAGCAGGCTCGAGTGTATTCGGAGCAGAAAAAATGCTATTGCTTAAGGTCCTATTGGCGTTTTCGGAGCAGTGTTGCTATTGGTGTTTTTGCAGCAGATGCATGTTCTGAAGGACTCCTCAAGTCTAAAACATTCCTTAAGCATGTAATAAATATTTATATTTGTTATTAAACATGCCGTATGCTAGTATGCAGCTAGTATACAGAGGTATAGTAGCATCATTGACGTAAATCGGGGGATGGGTCAAGGGAGCCCAGACTTTTTTGCGTTCAGGCTGGAGAGGACAGCCCTAGCAAGTGTCCCCCTTGAGGTTTAGCTTTGCACGTGATATAACAGAATTAACAGTTAATTAACAGTTAAGTAGAGTGCAATCAACTTTTTAAAAGGCTTTTTATCTTTTACTGCGTACCTGTGTTAAACGCCCCTCAGCTGTGTGAACTATGGAAATCAAAAAAGGTGGAAAAAAAAAAAAGACTGAATAGAACAATGCAATTGCTCGAGCTCGGACCCTATGCTCACTTTCTAAAATTTCATTTGCAAGCATGATTTAATTTTTATATAAATAAAAATACACCCCATATTAAAAATACGAGTTGGACACCATGGCCTGATATGTGTCACCCCTTCAGTTTTAGCATACTAGGATGATAGTGTATACAGCTTGCTTTTGGTTTTGCTTTTTTAGTTTGCCAACACAATTTTGGAGCAGGTTTAGAGTAGTTACTAGCAAATATTGCACTTTGGAGCAGCACTTCCCATCACTGCAAGCATTTCAAGGAAACCCAAACAGGCTCATGCGAGTCCAAGTTTCTGAGAAAGACCTACATCGTCAGTTGAGTGCGCGACATCATAAATAAAAAACTGCTAGGCCTGCGCAGAATGCGCAGCACAGTCACACCGAAATATGAGAGCGGCCTTTCAAAGCCCTTTTTAAAATCTATTTGGGTACCTGCTACTAGTACACTTGAAGGGTGCCCACTACAGCTGGAAACAATTTTTGTGTAGTAGGCAGACTTTCACCATGATGTCCATCACTCTTTGGAGAAGCCTGGTACTCACTACATGCTTGCAAGAAATTTTGCAGCTAATTTTCGGTGCTGTGGCTGACAACGATGAAGAATTATGCCTGAAGCTTTAGTAATGTGTTGGAGCATTCGACCACCAACTCATTACGCATTGTTAGATGCATGGTTGTTCCTCGGCTCTTCTGAAATGTTTTATTACTCGTACAAACGGGATTCCTTTCCCGACATCAAGCCTGCCTAAGGTCGGAATGTGACAGAATTTCAAGCACCAGCATGGCTTAGCGGTAGAACACTGGGCTGGCACGCAGAGGACACGGATTCGAATCCCATTGTGCCCTTTGTGTTTTTCATTTACTTAGTTTTTTTTTATTTCATGCAATAGTAGTTACAGGCACCGGCGATGGCAGACAACTCAACGAGCTGGTAGCGTGGGAACACCCAACATAAAGAAGAGCCACACAGCACGAGCGTTGTTAGAGAGTACTAGTGCTGTGAAGACCTTTCTATCCTGTAAAAAAGATAAAAATACTAATTGTGGCTTTGGGTCCCGGAAGCACAACATGATTATAAGGGCTTCGATAGTGTGCAGCTCTGAAAACTTCGACCATCAGTGGTTCTGTAACGTGCACTGAGATCTAAGTATGCGGACCTCAGGTATTTCATTTCCATTGAAATGCAGCGACTGCAGCCGAGATTAAACCTCATTGTCTTCGCGTCGGCAGTCTAGCCCCATAACCACCAGACCACCACAGCAGGTGGCATCACAAATACAATTACACACAAATGTGGTGCATAACTACCCATTTTTGCTGTCTAATGTCTGCCAACGTGCACTGATGGCATTCCCCTGTACAGATGTAACTTTTCTGCCAAATAAGAAAATACCGATTGCTGTATGACAGCCACTCACACAGCTCATATATTTAGTGCCAGCCCTCCTTTAGTTGCAGGCACCAACATTATCACTAACATTATCTGTTACTACCGTACACCAGCCATCTTATTACCCTCTTTCATAACTTTAGCCCGTACCGAAACAAGAAGCCTCCACTTGAATTCCATGGTCTCCTGGGCACACTTTTCGCAGCGGTAATATCCAGTCTGCAGGTCGATCACTTTTTTGTTGCAATTCTCGCTCGGACAGGCCTTGTAGAGGCAGTTCTCCTTGCGGATGATCGACACACATGCCTTGACGCTGTAGTAGTCTGGCTTGTCCCCTTGGCCCAGGCCTTCAGCCTTGGCCTGCGCTATCGACTTCCAGTTTGAGTTGCCTCCTGTAAAAACATTGACAATACAGAATAGTCTCAGAAAACAGTCATCGCTTAAATGGAACAACCACCTTTAAGTTTGTTGGTTTTACGGTACTGACAACAATGAGGGTGGGTTTCACTGCCATACACACCTCCTGTGTACAGAGACGGCTCTGAGCAAGGGTGAAGATCAGCAAATGCTGACAATATCTTTTTTTTAAAACTGAAGTATATTTTCGATTGTTTCACCTACTGGTATCTACACTTTTACATGATTTTAGGTGGCAGAATCAATTTTGGTGGCATCACGCTACTGTATGGCCAGTAACAATGAGGTCAGGTACCAAAGCATTCAGAATGGCTCCTTGTGAATCACTAAAGACGCCATGCAGCCGAGCTGCGATGGAAAAATTCCCAACATCATGCACGAGCGTGTGACAAAAAGCTTGTCCAGTGTTTTGACAACAAGGTACCGAAACCATGTTTTCGCACATCTTTTCAATGAAACTCCTTGTAAATGGACCTAATTTCTTAGGTCGTTCGGAGTCCCACTTTTGCACAAAAGCTGACATTCTGGAGAGGGACAAAAATTTATGCAAAAGAGTAATCCTCTAGAGCTGCCTCTACTGACAGACTCAAGGACTGAACTACAAGTTGCAAGTGGCTACGTTCGAAAGCAACAAAAGAGCCATGACAAGTCTACATGTGTCAGCTGTTCCAAGTTAATTTCAGAAACCAATGATCTTCAATTGTGCACCTAAATCCTAGTGAATGGGTATTTTCTATTGATTTGAGAACAAAGTGAAGCTAAATAATTTTAGTCTCTTGATACCACGGGCACCTTTACAATGCAGCAGTGCATTACAGCTATTTACATACCACAACTGGATGACCTACTCCACAAAATAAAGAGTACTCACCCATTGGTCCACCTCTCTGATTGGAAAGGGAGTGCGTCTGCAGAAGTGTTCCCTCCCTGCTGTACCAACCCATCAGGGCGTGGGACTCTGGAATGTCTGGGTTCACCTGAAGCATGCTTGAGCTGATGAGGGAGAGGGAAACGCCTGGAAAGCAACAAACCAATACACCAGGTTACTGCAATAATAATTTTGATTCCAACCTGGCAGCGAGTGTCCTTGGTGCTCACAAGTTGAAGGAACAAGTAAAAAGTAGAAAACGACCTAAACTTACCACTGAAGTCCGATACACGTGCTCCTTTAACAGCCACGACAGGGTTGTCAGAGCCATCAAACTTTTCTGCCTGGAATTAAATCAAGAAATCGAGAAGCCGTTGTTTAGCGTCATCGCCAAAGTGATTCAATAGCGGTTATCACCGTACTAGGAAACCTTCGCATTACACTATCGCATGAACCACAAGGTCACACTGCCTCCATCCACATTTCTCAAAGTCGGGCGCAACAGAGAATCAGCGGAAGTCTACTGCATCTACCGTAAAGTAACACAAAACTAAGCAAAATAAAGATGATTTTTTTTGGTGATGCAGTGTGTGTAAACTGGGTAAGAATGTTGCCACTCCCTGTAGAAGCAGTTAGCAGGAACAGGAACACGAGGCGGAGAAGTACACATGACAGAGGCTTGATAGAGGTGCACACAGGCTCGATGCCCCAGACAAACAATCCAGAGAATACATGTGGGCTTCTTTTGTACTTCAACACTGTTTCCAAGTATTTATAAAATTCCTCTCTCACCACATTCAAACTCGCATATTATCTCTAGATTTTACTTCATTACTGTAACAATCCATCTGGGGGTGGCCATGTTGCAACCTGGCAGAACTTTTAAATAAAGCTAACACACATATTTAGATTTCCTATAAATCTTCAGTAGGCCTTATCTAGAAGCAACACTACTGCCCAGTCAAGCAACAATAGCACATAGAAGCAAAGACACAATTAGGAAAATTGCACCACCATAATCATACACACCCCTGCTGTCCTTGGTGTGCGAAAGAAGCAGTGTGCAAGAAAATTGGATAACGCCAGTCACCACCGTGTGTGACATCATCCGCAACCGCACCTGATCTCCCCAGAGGGTAAGAGACACCTCAGTGCCACTTCGATCCACCAGGCTCACATCCCTCTTCTTGAGCTCCTGACTGGTGGTGCGGCGCGTCACTGTCTGTAAGTCGCTCGCCGACTTGCAGACTCCGATGACATCTGCGGCAGCCCAGCATGCAATCAAACAATTTTGCTTCATAAGCTCCATACACAAACGTTAAAAATTTCCTATTCCGAAAAGGTCCTAGACAAGAAAACTACAGAGCAAGCGATGATCTTATTATACAGACATTTGAACAAGGGAACAGCCAATGTGCCAATAAAGAAGTACTAATGTCTTCAGAATGTGTGCAATGATAAGCAAGGGAGGAAAAAAACAACTGTGAAACCAAGACATAATTCAAAATCTGTAGAGGCTCAAAGCAGAGGAAGCACACCACTCACAGTTCTACACTTTCAAATTGTTGTCCACCAGCAGTGTCACACATTAACATTTTTGTTTGCAATCATGTGCATGCGAAGGACTACAGATTTGTCCACACAGGTAGTTGTGCGAGTTGCTTTAGCACGATTAAGACTGAAGATCGCCTGTAAAACATGAACAAAAGGTTTTGTCTTTCCTGGTGTGCGTTGTAGTCGCCTTTAGCCTACGCCTTCTAACCACATTCCAATCTTTATTACACCATTGAGCTGACTTCAGCAAGCTTCAGTTGAAGCACCAGCCATTTTGTAGTTCATTCTGCTGGTCCATTGACTGCTATAGCACACTACCCAGAATTGTACATTATCAATTACCCCATTCTCAAGCACTTCTTTAAAATGTAAAAATGAAAAATGTAACTGTACGAAATGACAGTTGTTTAGACCATACTTCAACAAGACAATGGCTCAGGCTTTCTCCTCAGCGCAACAATGAGGAACATAATAAGTTAAAACCGAACAATGAGTTAAAAGCATGAAAATCATTACAGATAAACGATAACCATGCTGTTCCACAAACAAGCGATCTCACCGATTACACTGTCCTTGCTTATTTCCTGAAGACGTGAAATGGGCACGAAGTTGAACTGAAGTGTAGGGATGTTTGGAGTAACGTCATCGCATGGTGTAATAGTTGTCTCTGAAATGAGTGACATCTCGAAGTCGTTCTTTATAGATGAAAACGAGTAGCCTTTCTTGACATTCTTGATAACGGCTCTTGAAATGTAGTACACCTGCAAATATTTTTCCGGTATGCGATTACTTTCTTTGGAGAGTAGCATTGTAGGTGAAAACTCGACCTTCAGCAGGCTGCACGACAAGCAACTATTTCCCAAGGTTTTGGAAGAAGCATTTCGCACGCACTGCGGAATGTTTGGACAACGCATCGTAGTAGACCGTCAAACACAAGAAGGAATCAGGCTAACCTTGTTGACTTCAATAACGTCGTAGTAGCGGTCACACTCAGCATTGAAAGCTGTGGCACGTATCTCTCCACTCTCATCCAGAAGGTCCATTGAAAAGAGTTTCCCTTCCCCCTTGGAGTTGCTCCAAGTACGAATGTTGGACTTGTTTGTGACACGCGCTCTGATGGTCCACCTTAATTAAACATGTAACAGAAGAGAAAATAGAGCACTCCACAATACAAGAGGTACATGAAGTGCTGCAACAAAAGTAATGGCTTTGCTAGTGGATACTTTTAAGATACTAGTATTATACTGACAAAAGACATTCTCATCCATACTTTAAAATATATATAATTTATTGGGTAGCTGCAAACCTCCCAACAATGCCAGAATAGCTTGACCACAAAAAAAATTATTTACATTCTCTCTCAATGTAACCATAGAACTCCCAGATGAAGCGCAGTGTCTTGGTCCAAGGCATGCCTACAAAAGTTCCCAATGCATCCCAACAATGAGAGGTAGCGGCCATGTGGCATCGAAAACTGCTGCTTTAAAACTTAAGCAAAACGCAGACAAGTTGAACCCACACCACAATATTCACCAAGCTATTTAATTTAGCAACACTTATCACTCACATACAGTAAAACTTCTAGTTAGGCAACAAATAAAACACCCAGCAAACAGATTAACGTTTCACTGCAAACCAAAGCTTCAGTCTAGGAAACAGCTCACAGTAGTCAGTGTACAAACATGGCTGCTGAATTAGTTTAGGGCTGCTTCAATAATCACTATGTCATCAGGACAGCTACTGTATAAACCGGAATATAAGTCGTGGTATTTTCAATAAAATAACAAGCTTAAGTCGCCCCTCGTCTAATATAGCAGTGCCTAGCCGAAAGTGCGCCGCTGTCTGGCAACATGTGGCCTGCATGTGCTTGAGAAGCCGGACGCGGCCATATCCGCATCCAAATCCAATCGCAAACTTTTTTTTCTCTGTTTTTTTTTTGTGTGTGTTTCTGATTTGCTTCCAATGTGTTCAGAGTTTTCGCTCCACTTTAGATTGCGCTGCATTTTTAGTGGTATTTTTTTTCGTTCACTGAATATGAGTAGCGGTACGAGGAGGCAGTACTCAGCTGTGTTTAAACTAGATTTTGTTGAGTTTGCAGAGGCAAACGGGAATATGGCTACTCAGCGCCGCTTTGGTGTATCAGAAAAAAAGCGTGCGCTATCGGAGGGCACAGAAAGGGAAGCTGCAGATGCGCAATCCTCGAAAAATGTCGTTTCGTGGACGAAGTGCCGTTCATCCACAGCTGGAGAATAAGCTAGCGGACTTTGTGCGGGAACTTCGTGCGCGCTCGCTGCCAGTGACTGTGGATACCATTCGCAAGAAAGCCGTGGAACTCGCTCGAGAAGCTGGGCTCGCGAGAAAAAAGTTTCGTGCACCAAACACTTGGGTGCATCAACTTATGCGATGCAAAGGATTTTCTCTCCGGCGGCGCACATCCATCTGTCAGAAGTTGCCGGAGGAGTTTGAGGACAAGCTTATAAACTTTCAGCTCTTCGTGAACCGGCTTTGGGAGCAGAACGACTACATGATGGGGCAGATTGGCAACGCCGATGAGACCCCCGTGTGGTTTGACATGCCTCCGTCGACCACGATCATGCCGCGCGGCACTAAAGATGTGAAGCTGTTGTACGCTGGCAACGAGTACTCGCACTTCACCGTCATGCTGGCATGCACGGCAGATGGTAGAAACCTTCAGCCCCTCATCATTTTCAAACGCATGACAATGCCAAAGGAAGTGTTCCCGCCCGGTGTTGTCGTTCGCGTCAACAAAAAGGGATACATGGACGAGGCCATGATGCTCGAATGGATAAGAGTAGTGTGGAACTGTCAGCCAAGTGCACTGCTGCATCTTCGGAGCATGCTGCTGTTGGGTGCGTTTCGTGGTCACTTAACCGACGCTGTGAAACGCGCACTCGGCAACGGGAAAACGGACCTCGCCATGATACCAGGTGGTATGACGTCCACCCTCCAGCCGCTCGATGGTGTGCTGAACAAGCCGTTCAAGGACCGAGTTTTTCTGGAGTATCAAAACTGAATATCCGGTGACAACCCAAAGGCACCGACGGGCCACCTACAGAGGCCTCCGCTAGCGACTGTTTGTGGCTAGGTGCTTTCCGCCTGACGTTCCTTGCCAGATTCCATGATGGAAGAGGCTTTCAAGAAATGTTGCATCAGCAACTCGCTGGACGCCACGGAGGACGACGCACTGTGGGAGGCGGCCAGCGACAAACTCTCGTGTTCGGAAGACAGTCGTGCTTCATCGGACGAATAGGAGCAGTTGCAATGGTGGTTATGGGAAGCTCCGACGATTGGGGAACGGTGCACCCAATTTGCAAATAAATGTGGTACGGCAGTTTCGGGTTGTTTTCCTTTTTTTTTCGCTAACCAGAACTTGGGAGGTCGACCTATATTCCCACTAGACCTATAGTCGGGTTTATACGGCAAGTTTCATGTTAACCCAACTTCTCAACAGCTATTACAACGGAACTATTGAATTGAGCAACTTGCAGTAAAAAGAAGCCTTACATTCAAATTCCAGAATAAGAGACTTCACACAACTGTAAAGAGCTTCTGCATCACCATTATTGAGGCTTTTCAAAGATTATTAATATTGCCCAATTGCAAATCCAAATGGAAAGTTACCTGTTCTGATATGGAGTGAGGCTGGCAATGGGGACAACAACGACATCACTGGTAGAAGCGGGGTATGCCCGGTTTCCAAATGACGATGCTGCGAAGGGGCACAATTCATTTCAGATATGGAAAAAAAGAAAACCCTTGCGCCATTATAGATTTTGCTTTAGAACAATCGGTACACATTACAGTAACCAGTGTTTGAAATATGATACTTGGTGCGCATGGCTACCAGTAGCTTATGCACTACCGTTGAGCACATAAGACACTGAGTTGATGCAGCTAAGCACATAACTCTTGAAGTTAAATGCAAAGCTTATACACTTTTTCGCATAACTACTATGCACAGCTTGTGAAATCCGCATAACGTTGCTGCAAACCTGCAAGTGTTCAAAGTTACACCAATGTGATGTGAACAGACAACACTGAAAACGAAAATATGTGCTTTATGTAGCCATGACTTTCCTCGTTTCCATGTATGAGTACTTTACGTGATGAAAGGATGAATGTGAGAGCCTTGATGGCGCAGTGTGACTGAACGTGGTGCCCCAAGTGATCACACAGCGTGCTCTAATGACACACAAAGTGCCAGCCACCGTGCAGTCAGAATATCATGTTTCATTACTTCGAGTTTTTGGTTACTGCATGTGAAAGATGAGGTGCTAGCTTTCCTAACACTCTCCCAAGGCGCAACAACATGACAAGCACAAAATGAAACACCATGGCTCCAAGAGTGCTATCCTGCTTTGCACCTCTTTTTATGCTAGTCTTCTCATCCATTAAGAGTGGCTAGCTGATCCTATTGATAACATGGTATCGTTGCCCTGATAACTGGCCAAGGGCGAAAGCACAAAAGACATTGCTACAATATACCCGCCCAGAAATCTAAAGCATGATATGAATTCTGTATACTCACGTGCAGCATTGTTCTGCTGAAGTGGTGCCTTATTGGTTCCACCATCTGCACACAGCAAAGAACTGTCAGCACATTCTAAGTATACCACATGTTAATACACTAACTTAAGTATTCAGTACATCTTCACTGTGCCCTGCCCCTTCAAGGAAGTTGCACGTGCAGCCAGAACGCCACAAAAACTAGTCCAGAGAAGCAGCCTAGTCCTCTTCAAGGCTACAAATTAAACAATATCTTGAAGACAAGACCACATGTCGAAGTGTTGGCTCTAGCGACACCCTGTGTTTAAGAATTTTTCATTTCTTCAAGCTTACACCTTTGCTGAACTTATGATTCATTTATAAACCTAGTCCCCGAGAGCCATAAACATGAAAACACATATTATGGCAAACACACCAAACACACGTGCACTAATAATGGCATCACCCTTCTGCTTCTAATGGCAATCAAGATTGATCTGGTTTAGACAGCTTCGGCTTGTGCACTCTGCCATCTGCACTTTGCCAATTGTGAATGGAGGTACACCGCCTAAGAACTGTACCATTCTCTTTAGGTTGGACATTTTCATTTTTCTTAGTACTTCAATCTGTTGCCACAGTAAAACTTTTGTAGCTGCATTACATGATAAGTCCATTATCAGAACTTGCTGATACGTTAACAAAACCATGACCACATACAGCCATTTCCTATGGCACCTAGAAAAAAACAAGTGGAGCTTGCAGCTTGCTTACCTGTAGGCTGTGCAGCACCAGAGGATGATGATGTTGGTATTACAGGGCTCCCCAGCCTGCAGCCCACCGTAGAGCCTTTAGCTATCACGGTCAAGTCCAGCACAATCAGAACTTTCCTAAGTGGGTTCAACACAACAATGCAATCAGTCACTGCAGAGATCTCAAAGCTATCAGTATTTAAAAAACATTTTTTTTTGTGTGTGTGTGTGTGTGTGTGTGTGGCAAGCATACACATCTGCCTGCTAACTATGGCTGATATACTGTAATAATTTCACATCACAGCTGCTTTTACTAGAACATTATGAGTGGTCCAAGTGGTGCTCTACCTCCGTTATCACTGGAACAAGCCAATCCTATGTAGCAAACGATTGAAAAAAAGAACACAGTATAGCAGCGAGATAAACTCTTTCACTACACCAGCCCTCATTACATATACAATCTCCTGAAGAAAGAATACTGCAATCGTGAAAGATATGAATTTTCCGAGCTAAAATGAGCAAAATTTATGCATGCACAGTTGGGAGAACAGATTAGAGCAACTTCCTCTGAGAGTGAGAGGCCAGGCAAAAAGAACCCTTCCTCTTGCTAGTTCTATCACTGTACCGAATCGCGCTACAGAACTGTGGTTGAAACACACTACGGATCAGAGGGTCTAGAAAGTGCACGTCTTCAGAGGTGCAAGAATGATGACCGTAGCGATCTGCGCGTGAATAAAATGCAACGAGCATCAACGCCAACTTCTGTGGCAGCTTGACGCAAGCAGATGCCCGCACGAGACACAGAACGCAAACACCCGTACCTAAAATGCATTACAATATTAGAACAGCATCACATAAATTTGGGAAGGCTTGACAAACTAGTTTGTAGTTGTCGGAACATGACCAAACCTACTTGTCCGGACTGACAACGTTGCACATATACTTGTCCAACTGCACCACAGCAAATTTGTCAATCTCATTGTTGGTGATCATGCCGTTGAGCTGTGTGCCCAGCATGGCGTCTGCAAACAGCGACGAAAGTGCATTACAAATGGTACACGTAGCAGGCATCATTTGAAAACGAAATGTAGCTTACATGTGTGACACTGAACACCATCCGACAGCAGCAGCCTGTATCTATCAGCTGTGTTGCTGCTAATGGGCTTGAAGTTCTGTAAACAAAGCAAGGAAGGTTGTTCCTAAACATGCAAACTGCCAGCTCTACAGTGCTTGCCCAACAGCACAAGACAGCGCAGGCCGTAATAGCAACGCAAATGATCCGAATAAGTACTGACCAAAACTTGCAATATGGGCTTGTCAACTTGCTGATTGTTGAGAATGCGCTGTAATACCGAAACAGGCAGGGAACTTAAGTAAGTGGCATACACCTATTAGTGCAACATGAACTGAACGCCTATCACATCTCACCTCTACCGCGCCAGCAGTCAGGCGGTTCTCCATAGCGTCTTCTCAGCTTGCAATCGCACAACTAGTTCCAAATAAACGCCGGTAAGAAACGTCAAACGAAAGCCACAATTCACACACTGTCAACGTGCGTGTCCAGACAAGAACAACGCCATTTACTCTAGAAGCGCGCCAAATGCTTCCCGTTGTTTTCTCCAGTTTCGGTTCGACGGCGCTACCATCGCCGCCTGCGCATCCGTTATTGCTTGATTAAAAAAGTTCATTCTTCGCTTGTGCCACAACTACAATGCTGAAAAGTTTCTCTGCGCAGATATGTGCGCAATCGGGTATATGGTGAAATCCGAGCTGGACTGAAACGGAGCTCAGATTTTCAGCCCTTAGCGGTTTCTCGTGCTTCACGCTTTCCACGGCCGGCAACTACGTGCGCACTATCCGTCTCTTCCTCCTTCTCGTACTCCGTCCCATGATCCGTCCAGATTCCGGACAGAAGGGTTATTCGGTGTTCCCCCCATCTTCCCTGAAGAAGTTTCGGACGGCCCGCTAGGAAACTTCACTCAAGAGTTCGGGAGGGCGCAGCAGATGTTGGCGGGCGCCGTGTCGCCGATGTCATCATGTTTACGGTCGCCCGAAGATACCCGTTGAGCAATCCGTTTTGGCTCGTGTGAACGTCATTCGGCCAGCGCTATGCTAGGGACGGCGGGTGCAGCAGTACGCCGTTTCCTGACCTAGTAATTATTAAAACTGGAGCTCGTCTTCAAGATGATCGGCATTTCACCGCCAAGCTTATGATACCGGCCGAGCAGGGTCGTCTACGAGAAGACTCATCATGCCGTTCAGAAAGAATCGAAAGCCGGGAAAAGTTGTCCCAGTTCGGGTGTCTACGATGGATGCCGAACTGGAATTCGATCTTGAGGTAAGCGCCTCTTCGTTTTTGAAGTTTTCGTTTTCTTTTTATAAGCGCGTGACTCACCGTACGTCGTCCTTGAAAAGGTCAGTTTAGCTTTTTACGGCGTTATAAGCTACCACGTGCAGGCGACGCCTTGGAATCCGTTGCGCTATGCGTTGTTCACGCAATCAACAAATGCTTTATACATAACGCGTTTTTTTGTTTTCTCTCTCTCTGTCTGTGCTGCAGCCAAAAGTCACCGGTCAAGAGCTCTTCGATTTGGTTTGCCGAACCATTGGCCTGAGGGAAAGCTGGTACTTCGGTCTTCAATACGAAGACACCAAAGGATTTGTCGCGTGGTTGAAGCTCGACAAAAAGGTAAGCGCTCAGTCGTTAAAAAAAAAAGACAAATCTCGTTTACCCAGTCGCGATTCGAGGCGCGCAGACTTCGATACAGTCGGCACGGGGCCTGTTTGACAAGTTGGTGCTGTCATGCCCCGCATATTTTCCTCTAAAGTCCGGCAATTTAACGATATGTACTACCGCGTGACGTACTCTCATAACGTGACGTTACGATGCGATCACTAAACTTGCGTCTTTGGATTTAGTGGAAGGTCGAGTAGTTTTGACGTACCGCGCGGCTTTGTTTTCGGCTTGCCGAAACTGACATGTTCAGGCGCTGTCAAAAAGCCCGATGTACTGCGTTTTGCAAGTCCCTATTCGTTTTTTTTCTTGTTGCGTACATTTGCACCATATATTACACACACACACACACAAAAAAGAACGGTTGCACTGCGTCTGGAATCGCTGACATTCCCCCCCCCCTTCCAAAAATATACAAATCGCAAAATATTGCTCATCTAACGAAACTATCAACACGAGACCTCCCCCTTCCCAAAAGAAAAATACAAATCGTAAAATATTGTTGATCTAACGAAACTATCAACACGAGATTGCCATAAAGTGAATAAACATTTGCCGTCGTGAAAGTTTCACATAAAGGCATCGTGAAAAATAAAAATTAAACAAACACATAGTCTTCAGAGCATGCATAATGTGTGAGATGATAGAAAGAAAAACCTGAAATCAATGTTAGAAATAGATGGCAGTCACATAAGCAGTGATAGGGGCGTGTACTTATTGTGGATAAAGATACTGACTTTACTACTGGCCATGTTAACCGCACAAGGATGGTGCGAATTTCCTTGTTAGGTGCAGGCATTGCTAAATTCCACTTCAGTCTTTATATTTGAAGATGGTGCTGCTGCGTGGTTGTGACTCTGTTATAGGGTGATGTGTTCCTGGGCAGCACCCCTCGTGTTCTATTGTACAGAAGTGCAGTGCTATACTTAAAGGGGCCCTGCAATGCTTTTTCATCTGCACTCTGCAGAGCTGCAGGGTATGTAGGACTGAATACTGAGAGGATGCAAAAAGAATTATTGAAATTGGTGCACTCTAACTGAGGTTATTAGTAATCAAACTTCAAACACTATCAGACGATGAGAAAAAATATTTTCGTTTCGTATTTCTCTTTTACTGATTTGTCTATTCATACACCCTAAGGGCCCATGTGGGCATTACATGGGGGAGGGGGTTGTTACAATACTGCATTGTTATGTTCCAAAAAGAAATATTTTCACAGAGGATGAAAAATATAGAGGTAAATGTAAAAAACACAAGTCGGCATAAAAAAACATAGTACTGCAATGCAGCACTCAGTGAGGCATGAAACGAGGTATGCGATAACTGATGTAATACTGGCAATAGACTAACGGAAAGAAAGCTGTAAAGTGTTACAGTTATACATTCCACATCTCCTTTAATTTGCTAATTTCATGTGAAAGACCAGTTCTGGTCACTGCGCGCCTCTTACAGAGACATACTGGACGACACATTGTCATGGTCGTTGTGCAAAATGCCTGACGTTGTATTGGGATTGTTTTGAAATTTTAATATTTTAAGATAGAAATACTATCGTATCTGAACAAAGATAGTAAGTGTTTACATTATTTTAGGGCCTATTGGGACCATATGAATATTATATACAACTTGTCACATTAAGCCAATTGGGATAAACGATCAGTGTCGTTACTCTCATCTGATGAAGCGTCACTTTTTGTGAGCAAATAGCTGTTGTGTGTCACTCTAGCCCAAAACCAGTGTTTTTCTCCGTTGAAATACAATAACAACAGTTCTGCTTTTGGTGTTGCCACATGTGCAACAAGATTGATGCATTTCACAGTTCGAGAAAAAGCAATGCAAACTACATGCTTAATTTATGTCACGGGGCTTTTAAGGATAGGCGCAGCCAGGGGGTTTTCAATCTTCCTTAGCAATATCTAAAGTTTATGTGCATACCAGAAGGAGAAACTTGGGCAAGATGATGGGAATTCATCTTCAATAACTAACAGTGCTAATTAAATGTGTGTGCAAACACACACACACACAAATAAGGACGGAGAGATATACCTAAGTCACACCCTTCTTTCTCTCTCATCTTCCCCTGCAATAAAAATCCTCTACTTGTGTTTCCATTTGTAGGTTTCCGTTTATGTTTGATTTGTGTGTGGAGTCGTGTAAATGTTGTGTACCGCTCATTTTACCCCCCTCCCATTTGTGTGTATTACCGTGTGTGTGCCACAAGGTAAATACGCAGCGCTGCTTGGAGAGTACAACGGAGCAAGTGCGCGCCGCGTTATATACTAGTGCACAGCTGTGGTGGGGAGATAAACGGGACAGGTGAAACGAAGCGGGGCAGCGCTCTACCACCTCCTTCACCCCACCTTCTCGCACTCATGTGGAGAGGGGGAAGACTTGTCCTATGCACAGTGGGGGGAGTGTATGGTTGCTGAGGAACGGACTTAGCTCTGAGCAAAAGCTTCTTCACGTCTAAAAAAAACGGTACTACAATTGTGATCATAAGACGCTTTGCAAGATGTTGATCACTGTTGTCCAGTAATGTAGTACTGTACAAAAGCCATTTCATTTACTGGAAAGGTGGACACGCTAAATCTCTCCTTCGGTCAGCTGCTATTAGACTGCTGCTGCTGCTGCTACTCTTGCATTGCTGAAAAGGAGTGCTTCATCTCCACTATTTTATCCATCAAAATTTCTGCAATGATTTATCTCAAGCTCACGATAACATGGCAGTAATCATGTTGTGGGTCTGAAATTCCTCACATAATTAGTGTTAACCTTAGCTTGAGCGACCTGTTGTGAAATGGAGGCATGACGGTTGTTTCAGGTTCAAGACCAAGATGTGGCCAAGAAAAGTCCACTCTGTCTGCTCTTTTTGGCAAAGTTTTATCCCGAGGATGTTTCTGAGGAGCTTATACAGGAAGTTACACAGCATCTTTTCTTTCTTCAGGTGCGTTCATTGCCTTTGCGTTCATTGCACATTGGCCAACTTTGCAGTGGGCCTGTCACAAGAGAGTAAAGATAGCTACATATAGTACCAAAATTAGCCTTCTTTATGAACTATAACGAAGTCCTTTGAAGATGATTTTCTGAACTTTAACATCAAAGAAATTATGAAAAACATGCAAATAATTATCAGATTTGTTGTGGCTGTGCTAAATAGTAATAATAGTAAGAAAAGATGCAAATTTTTTGATGTCACACTGAAATACTGTGCTTGGATTTAGGGCGATTTTCAACTAATTGATATTGGGGCTTCATTTTCTCTTCTTGTGGTGGAGCTTATAGAAGTTGAGTTTTCAAGGTTGCTTCATCAGCCTGAAGTCATCGGAAACTTTTTAGTGCAGCAGAAATGTGTCTTACTGCATCTAGCTACAGTGTATTCGTTGCCATGCGTTTTAATATGTGGGCTCATTTTCTGTCCCTATCAGGTGAAACAGGCCATCCTGAGCATGCATGTGTACTGCCCACCTGAAGCCTCAGTTCTTCTGGCATCATATGCAGTTCAGGCAAAGGTGAGCACTGTGGGGGGATTTAAAAGGGGCATTGTCTATCTGTTGTGAACATGTATTAATACTGTGCACGCAACTGTCCCATGTCTAGTCAAAGCAGTTATGTCTTGGTGAGTAAGACACGTAGTAACATGCTAACATTATTGGGTGCTCTCTGTGTTCGTTTCCTTTTGTGAGTATTGTTTCTACTTACTGAACAGCAACTGAACGATGTTTTTCTGCCTGGAAACCGAAAGTGTTGTCCGAGCTATTGAAGAATGTACAGAAAGACAAATAATCCTTCAATTTTTGGCATTCTTGGAACTTTCATCCAGTATTAATTTCTGGGAGTGCATTTGTTTGTACTTTTTTTTCTATCATATTACTGCATTACGCCATTGCTTCTTATTGTGTGTCTATAATATGACTAAGCTTCCCAAATGACAGCTTGTTCAAAGTTCAGGTCAGCGTTTCAGTTTTCCTAAAGGCCACGTTGATTGAGCAAAGTTGCCGTATCAGTTAGGTAGGCATTTCAGTGATACAGTTGTAGAAAGAGTTGGAGACAATGCAAAGGTGTACAAATACGAGGCGACTTGATAAAGGGTGGAGTGAATGAGGTGTGTCTGTGATAAAGCATCGTAAGATAATGCCGCAAGTAGCCTTCACCTGTCAAGCATGGCAGACAGCTGCGCAACCCAGTGTGTTTAAATGTCTGTTCTGGCTAGTTTCGCCGTAATGGCTAAACAAAGCAATAAACCAAAAGTTTGCTATAAACTTGATGGCTTTGAAGTACAAACAAGGTGTTAATTGTCTTGCAGCACATTTTTGGCTCTTCATTGCTCCAACTTATCGTTTCGTTCAAGTTAGCTGGCTGACAAGCTCTTTTTTTTGTTTCTTTAGTATGGAGACTATGATGAGACAACATATAAACCGGGCATGCTGGCTAACGACGACCTGCTGCCACAGCGAGTCATTGACCAATACCAGATGACGTTGGAGATGTGGGAAGAACGAATCAAAGTCTGGTATGCCGATCACAAGGGCATGACGAGGTAAGACTTTGCAAACTGACTGACTGAGGATCAAGACATTGTAACCATTCGCATTAAGTAAACAGAGAACCAGGGGAAGAGGGGCAAGGGACACGTTGATGTGCAGTCAGCCAAAACTTTTGTGCGCAGGGGCCACTTTTTTGTCTCTCAGTGCCATATTATAAAACGAAGTTACAAAAAAAATTGCTTTTGGACAAGCACACTGGACATGTGCTTTGTGGGCATACAGTTGTCCTCGCCTTTTTTGAAACTTAATTCAGTTGTATGGCAAAGATACACAGAGAAAACTGCCACTTATGCACGATAGCTATAGATTTGGCCGAATGTACCTTGAAGAGTCTCTCATCATTAACGCACTGAGGCACAAGACCGTCCTTACCGCCTGGTTTCATCTTTTATTGCTTGTAGTTGTACGGGTTAATTTTCAGACAGCTCTTGTGTCATGACGTTGGCTGGAGTTGTTTATTCACTGACTGTTTTGTGTTTCTGTTTTTGCCTGTTGTTCTTATACGTACTGCTCTTGATCATCAGTGTACATGTAGTGTGAAGTATGATGCCAAAACTTTCCTCCAGCAATTGTGAGCATGCCGAATACAAACTTTTGATTAGTTTTAATCAACAATGTGGGGCCTCGAAGTGACGAGCGCGCCAGTCTATTGGAGTTCACAGACACAGCAGACACGGTCGGTACAAACCAGACAATGCACACATATTTATTCAACTAATTTAAAATGACGATATCATCAGCTGAATATTTAATTATAACATCAATTGTGCTCAAACACGCTAAGACATCCTTTCAAAATATTAAACATGACAAACAAGGCGGTGTCGCTAACGCCTGACTCGCCACGTGGGTCCACTGCAGACGGCCCACGGTGCCGTCCACGGCAGACCCCCCCGCTGGATGCAACAGTTCGTGCTACCGCCCCACGCCAAAAGAGACCAGCTTATTTCTTGCGCGCCGCCACCAAGACTTCCCGCCAAGCGTCGCCGCCGGCGCTGTTTTCTAACCATGATGATGATGATGATGGTGGTGGCGATAAATGCTCACGAGCACAACGCCATCTACTGCTCGGTAGTTGCAACCTGAAAATGTGGCTTCTGCGCAAGACACGTGCACCACACGGTGCAAACAACTTTATAGGGGGTGTCAGCACTCCCACAACTTTACCAAACGTTCGGTAGTTTAGTCTGTCAAAGCGTCCTGTTGACCACGTCTGCGGGGGTATGCGGTATGCTTGAGGTATTCAGTGGTAAGAGAATGGCCCAGTTAATGATTGTGAACCCTGTATATTTGTTTGGGCATGTCATTATTCTATTGCAACAATGTCTATTCTGTGCTGGCACTACCCTCTGCTTTTTTCTGAATAATAAAGAAGCATTGGGTTGAAGTGACACTTAAAAATATAGGAAAGCGGCAATTGACCTGATCTGATTATCAACTTGGCATATTCTGATGTGCAAATACACTGAAACTTCGGTACATTTTGGCTTTTTTTTCTGTGGATTGCTCTGAGCTTCTGTTGTGCTTGTAGTTTCAAATTACACATGCTTTGTGCAGTTAGCATTAATGTTTGTTGGCGTCCCTCATAATCATTGTGATTTTGGGATGTTAAACCCCACACATAAAATCAAGCATTAATGTTTGTTATCTCATACCTCTACACTATTCTTCTTGTCTTATTTTCTTGTATACTACTGTCGTCCTTTATGTAAGGAACATACCAACGTGCCGCCTGCACTCGGCGAATGGCTGCCCACAGCACCATCAACCAACGGCTGAACAAAGCGTGTCCGCTTTTCGCGGCACCACCTGTTACGAGACCAGAGCAGGAGTGTTATCTAGCACCGCTTGTCCAACGGCCATGACTCATTATTTTGTTTGCCAATAGATGAAACAGAAGCCGACGTGCTTTCTTTGGCTGTCGAGTTATGGGGCTGTAGGCAGCCGCAGCAGGGTGCAGGCCATGCGCTCGCATGTCCTTTTCATAAAGGACGACAGTGTAGCTACTTGTCTGAGTGTATGCATGCTACTTACTTCCACTGTGTGCCAATGACTGCCAAGCAGTTGTTATTCAGAGAAACCATTCAAAAGAGGATTAATTTATTGTTGCTGTTTTTTTTTCCCTCTCCGACGGCGCAGGGATGAAGCAGAGATGGAGTACCTGAAGATTGCACAAGACCTGGACATGTATGGAGTCAACTACTTCCGCATAAGTGTGTGTATAAGTTCCAGCTTCTATGTTCTTGGTCTCCTTTGCCTATTTAATTTCATGCCGTGCCATACATTATGCCTGTCTTGAGCCATTTCGTGGGTGCCCCCGTATCTGCGTAACGTTTACTGCTATTGAAAGATGACGATAAAAAAAAATGTACTACAATTACACGGGTGGTCTTTCATTTGTAGAGAATATCTTTATGCAGTAGTTACTGACCTGACCAAATTGAAGTGCTTCTCAGGCTCATGTATCTGTACCTAGAACTTTCTGTTTATTTTTTTTAATGAAAGACAAAACCGTGTTCTTATGCACTGCATTTATGAAAAGTCGAGGTAAGTTTTGCACCAAGCTGCTTTACCGAAGGCATTGGAACTCATGTGCAAGAATTACCAGTAGAGAAAAATAAAAATATGAAGACACTGAAAAAACCTCAAGCAAAAGACACGGCGTCCTCTGTTAGGCTTTAGGTGTGAGGATTGCCGTTAGTGGACGCTTCCACTACTCATGTCATACGTATATAATTGTGCGAACCGTTCCCCTATCCGCCTTCTGTTAGCTGATTGCAGTGATGAAGAAGGCTTGGGAAGTGTAAGTGGCAATAACGTAAAGTCACTAGCCACTTGAAGAACTTTTTTTTTCCAGTTATTGCTGTCTTCTTTGTCGCCTACCATTGTAGGGCACTGAGTGTTGATGTCAGTATTTTGCAAATTTTACAGTCATGCCGCACCTAAAAACGAAATCCGCACCTGACTTTTGTCTATGCTTTTTATGTAATGTTCCTGGAAATGGTGTCTAACGTGTTCGAATGGGTTGTTTACGCTTGCCCCCTAGTGATGGTATCTTGGCTACTGTTCTGGCATTACAAATACTTATAGCACTGGCCTGTTCATTAGACCATTGTTGTAGTTATACTTTTTCTGCTTTAGAACAAAAAAGAGACGGACCTCTGGCTCGGAGTCACTGCCTTGGGCCTGAACATCTACGAAAAAAACAACAAGCTGTGCCCCAGGATCTCTTTTCCCTGGAGCGAGATTCGCAACATCTCATTCGATGACAAGAAGGTGACTTTCTCGTATACATTTACTTGGTCCTTGTCGCTTCCTCTAATGTTTTTTCTGAAGTTAGCAGCTTATTGACCATTACACTGTGCTGTTGAGCGTCAGGTCATGGTGAAAACCACAAGTGCCTTTGTAGCTTTGCAGGCTATTGGATTGCTCCTAGTGGTCTCACAACGGCCATGACGGGATGAATTTTGAGACTGATGCTGGCACTTTAGTGGGGTGGGTGTTTAACATATATAATTTTAGAATCTGGTGATTTGGAAGTGTTAACACTGAGCACTTGTGCAAAACTGGGTGTTTTCACAGTACTTAATGGTACATAATCATAAATTAACCTCAATATCTGACTAGACTGTCTCAGAAATCTCGTACTGCAAAATTCTTTTGAATCCTTCATGTATAAGCCAAGTTGCAACTATAGTTATCACACTTAACAAGCAATTTCTTCTTTCCTTTTTTCGTGCAAGCATGCTCGACACTACACTAGATCATTACTCCTCTGGATGCCTGTGTTATGGTGTTTCGAAAACGTTCACATTTAATAGAGCGCATGTAAAGAAAACAGTGCTGCTGTAAGTTGAATTTATCTGCTTTTTAACAAACCTAATGTTAAGGGTTTCTTGAAATCTTGCTACTGTTAACTTTCAAACATCACAGAAGCTGGTGGCTTATTATACTCATTTTTATAAAATAGTGACCATGCTACATGACACTATTTCTCAAGTGATCACTGTTCTATTGCTTTTAAATGCGAAGCATTTCTTTCTCAGCGAACTTTGGCGACTGAGCATATCTATCTAGCCATCTACAATTTTTAGCTTTCCTGGCCGTCTCGATAATGGTATTGATACCAAAATCGGTACAGGATATCATGATGGTATGACAAGCATAGCTGACTAGTCATAACATGAAAATCATGACATGTATGTCATGATTTACATTTTATGGTCTTGCTGATCTTGCGGTGTTTTCATTCACACGACATTTTGCAAAACTGGTATGGCGTGGCATGACTGCATAGCGAATGTAAGTAACAGACCCTAACGTCGAAATCATGACATACATCCCATGATTTTCATGTTATGACTAGTAATGACTACATGCCACGCTCATGGTGCACTCGCGGTCGTTTTGCTCGCTTAAAATATACCAAATTTGGTATTACGTGACGTGAATGTATGACGAAAGTACATGACTGGCGCATAATCATCAGATGCGTGTCATCTAAGAACATGAACACATACCACACTCATGATGCGCCCGCATCCGTTTTGCTAGTTCCACATATACCAAATTTGGTATCAGGTGACGTGAATAGACGAGGAAGGTAAATGACACGTTCAAACATGATAATCATAATATGCATGTCATGTCAACTATGACTACATGCTACGCCCATAGCGCGCTCGCGGTCGTCTTGCCAGCTCCACATTTACCAAATTTTTTATCACGTGACGTGAATAGACGACGAAGGTAAATGACACGTCTAGACATAATAATCATGATATGCATGTCATGTGAAACATGATTACATGCTACGCTTATAGGGTGCTCACAGCCGTTTCGCTAGTTCCACATATGCGAAATTTCGTATTACATGATGTGAACAGACGAGGAGGGTAAATGACACGTCTAAACATGATAATCATAGCATAAAAGTCATGTACGACATAAGTTACGTTCACCTCATAACGTTGTGCTCACTTTAAAGCGACATATTAACCTTCCTCATTCGTGCTTCGCATATCATCGATTCCCAGTGGGATCTGCTAATTTTTTGTTCATTGCATTTTCTTGTGATAAGCTAAGTAGCTGCTGGTTGTTTCTATCATAAAAGCTTTTACTTTGCACATTTATCTACATGCACCTGCCTTGTACGTCTTCTCCTTGCAGTTCAATATTAAGCCTGTTGACAAGAGTGCGCCATGTTTTCAGTTTTACTCATCTAAAATACGAATGAACAAACTGGTAAGTTGAAGCAGCCTGCCAACCTTTTGATGTTTTCGATTGTGAGCTGTTATGAAAGAAAATCGAAATAAAAACAAAATGTTTGGGGGAAGAATATTTTGTTTACTAGCAGCAGCAGTCGTGCACTGTACAAACTCTCTTCTACTGAAGCTGTGCCTGCGTACAGCTTTCATGAAATATTCAATCTGGAAAAATGCCTGCGTATATTGAAAGCTGGGATTTACGCGAAAAATGCAAATACGGTAAAAATTTTGTTGCAAAGTCTTTCATAACAGTACCTTGCAGGTGTTCTAGTTTTTTGAACTGAACCTCATGAATAGATCAACGACTGGCTCTGCAGTTTGCTGAAATTCTGGCAAGCCATATGAAATGAAATAGCATTTCACCATATGATAGGTGCAGCGACTATGTATTCGTTCTCTTTGTATCACTGTATGTACATCAAGCGTCAATATCATGACAAAATATTGGTTATAATGAAATATGTGTAAAACAGTCTTGCTATGGGTGTGTTAGAAAATTAAGTTTAATGTGTATTTTTGGTTATAACAAATGTATTTTCATGTAAAATGTAACCTTGTTGTAATGAGGTCTGAGTGTGTATACACACTCACATTTTTAAAATTAATGCAATATGGCTACCTCCATCCCCATTTTCTTAATTTGTTATTGTAATTAGGTGTCCATTTCATGCACAGTGAAGCTCATATCGATTTGCAGAATTCTTTTCTCATCTCTTTACATTCAGTTGTTCGGTTATTGGCTATTTTAATTTTTCTCGTGTCCTTAGATCCTGGATCTCTGTATTGGCAACCACGACTTGTTCATGCGCCGCCGGAAGCCAGATTCAATGGAAGTGCAGCAGATGAAAGCACAGGCCAAAGAGGAGAAACTCCGGCGCCAGGCAAGTTTTTCTCTAGATTGTGTGCCGCATGCCTACAGTGCTCACACAATGTCTCTGACCGCTTTATTCACAAGGGAAAAAAATAAAAATTCACAATTTGAGGCATGTAAGGTCGTTTATGTGTGCATGTGTGTACAGAGGCAATGGTCCAACCATTGATTCTTCTGGATGATCACTTCGAGTTCTTCCGAGTGCCAGAAACTGCTTGTGCCCACACATACAGTGGTAAAAGGACAGCCTTTGGTTTATTCTTATTAACACCCTGCTTGTTATAATAGTAAAAATGCTTTAATTTACCATAATGCCATATTAATTTAGGGAGGTGGACAAAAGATAGACTGGAGTACATCATCCACATCTGTTCTTTGTGTGGTGCTTTAGTGCTGCAATGCCAGTAGGCCATTTAAGGCTCGTTTAAAAGGTTGCGCGACTTTTTTTAATCTGTGTTTGTACGTATGTCTTTGTGCAGACGGAGCGAAACAAGTTGACTCGGGAGAAGCAGCTTCGCGAGGAGGTTGAGAAAGAGAAAGCAGAGTTGGAACAGCGGCTGTTGCATTATCAAGAGGAGGCGAGGGCGGCACACGATGCCCTGGTAAGTTCGCAGTATGGGGTTGGTTTGCCTTTTGTTCAGTGCAAAAGATGCTAGCATTTGTTCTTTGAACCTGTCTTTCTTTTTGTCTTTAGCCCCTCTTTGAAGCACCTGTCTGATGGGTCAATTAATTTCCTAATGTCTCATAGCAATACTTTCTAATCGTTTTCGGCACTTTTGTCAGTTCTCCCGTTTGGAAGTTCATTGTGGGATGAGAAAAATAAAGTTTAGAAATTGTTTTCCTTACGCAGACAGTTATATTCTGCTAACTTCGCAAGTTCTTTATCAACTGGTAAATGCCAGAAAAGCAGGAAGTGATCACTGATTATGTACATACTAGCACGAACTTGCCAGCTCGCATGACTGATGAAGTGCCTTGGTTTTCATGTGGGATGTAGAGTCACACCAAGGGCTCTCATGTGGGGCAAGCTCAATGCAAAGGTGTCTCCACTCCGTTAGCTCAGAAATGAACTGGATTGGCTGCAAATACTGAACCATTGTAATGTTTTGGCAATAATCAAGTACACTCAGACCTTGATTTAATGAACCTGAATATGACAAAATATTGGTTATAACTAAGTAAATGAAAAACAGTCCTGCAATAGACATAGTGTTAGGAATAAACCTTTAAGATGAATTTTCGGATATAACAAACTCATTTTCGTGTAAGATGAAACTTTGTTATGATGATGCTTGAGTGCCGTAGATATTGATATTGTCTCTTCAGTCTCATTCTGCTTAATTATTCGCAATCTTGCCATAGTATGGAGAAGGGCTTTCTTTTTACCCTTTTTGGGTGGAGGGGTTGTCGGGCTGGCACTTCTGCACAACTGTGTAAGCAACCCTGCATTAACAACTGTGTTTTTCTTTCTCTCTCTTTGTTTTTTGCTCTACTTCTTTCCTATCTTTCACATGCTGCGCATATCTCCTATAAATTTGATGCCGCCCGCTCTCTTTTGAGCTGACCTTGCTTCTCCTTTGCTCTGACACCGCTCCTTGTTCCTTTCTTACTGCATAGCTCCCGCCAGTGCATGTCAAATTAGGTGAGTGTAACGTTGACTGTACATCGCTTGCAGTCCTTCCAAATTTGATACTATACCCACTGTGCTTGTACTCGTCGTGTGTGTGTTTTTATGAACACCACTCTGTGTTTTACACACGGCAGCGGCGGTCGGAAGAGACTGCCGAACTTCTGGCTGAGAAGTCTCGGGTGGCGGAAGAAGAGGCCATGCTGCTCACACAGAAGGCGGCGGAGGCGGAAGCCGAGATTCAGCGGATCAAGATCAGTGCCATCAAGGTAGGCCCTGCTTTGGCTGAATGTATGGGCCATTTCTTCTGGTAGTCGAAGACCACGTAGCATGCAATGGAATGAAAAAAATGATAGGATAGGATTAAGATATCAGAGGATGGCAATATGGGAGTGGGGGTAAAGGACACTATAGTTGGCATCAAGTGAAAGAAATGGAACGAGGCTGACAATTTAATGTGTAGGACTTATAACCAGAGTACAGTAAGAGCAACATAAGGGTTACCAAGGGATGGGAAGCGTAGTTGATAAAGGCTGTGGGTTAGAGTGGTGACAGAAGTTTACAGGAGTGAAGTGGATCAGCTCGCATAGGATAAGGCAAAATGGATATTTTTTGAGAAACCTTCGTCTTATTGTCGGCATGAACCGGTCTCTGAAACACTTATTGGCTGTGCTTTTAACCCATGGAAACACTGTGGCTACTTCAGTTTGTCACAGTTTTTTTTATGCGTTCGCGTTATGGAAACTTGAGACTCAACATTCCAATAAAGCTGAAGATTCTGGAAGGTTCTTCGATAAAGAGATGCTTCTGTGGATCTTCAGGAGCCTCTATGAAGTACGGACGGTATGTGTGTTGTAGTGGGTGGGAGTTAGCAGGCTTACAGATTTGACGTAGCCTCTGTGTGGGTTGTTTATTGCTATAATTCTAGCGTTTGAAGATTTTCATATAGCAGGTGATGTGTGCTCAAGGAAAGAACGTGAAACATTAAAACAGTTGGTATATGGTGGTCAGCAGAAAGAGATAGGCACAATATGTGATATGAAAATAGGCATCAGAGTTCTAAGTTAGGCAAGTACCGATGCAGAGAATGAAAAATGAGGTGAGCTTTTGAGTTTGGGTTTGCTTGGATATCATAAGTATGAAAAAATTAAAAGTTCTTAAAGGCACGCTAAAGAGTAAAACAATATTTTGCTTTTAGTAAAGTACAGTTTCAAAATTCAAAAAACACCGTTCTTACCGGGACACGGCACTTCGTAAGCGAGTAAATGCGCGAAAAGAAAGAATGGGTGGAGGTGCCACCTCGAGATTACCACACCAAACACCGTGACGTCATAGATTTGAAGGTCCTATGTAGCTCCTGGGTTTTATATAGCTTCTAATCGATAAAAATGAAGCACTTTGTCATCTGTGGGTGCCATAGACCTGGCATACGAAGTTTTAGAATATTTCATTGAGCCATTGTCTTGAAAACATGAAAAATACATTTTGACATTTTTGAGGTCTCGAGCGGGGACTTTGGTGAGATATTAAAAAATTAAACATCAACCTCGATTTTATCTGCTAATAATGAACTTATGATAGCGAAACATATAGCATTAGAGCTCTCAGGAAGCAATTTGTCAATCTAAACCAAGCCATTGTTTGTCTTTAGTGTTTCTTTAAATTTGTCGTTTGTCATTGCACAATTTGACAGCTCAGAAGGTCACCAGCCTATGACTTACCCAAAAGTCACATACATGATATGGTTGAATTGTGCGACACGATTATAATGTGAAAGATTCATATTATCTTGTTGGGGTGTAAATTAAGCAGCCATGTATGATAAAGAAGTCGTGTAGGAGGCTAATCACGTGTCACCTTAAGACATGTCAAGATACTGTGATCTTTGAAGATTTTGACTGTGTGAAAGTTTTTTGAAAACCATTATTTTTACACTTGCATGTTTTGTTTTGTTTTTAATTTTTTATAGGTTCCTACTCTTGATTGTGCTCTGCACTGAGTTTTAGCTTCTTATAATTCGCTCTCTCTCTCTCCTTGATTGTTACTTGTCATATAGTAGTGCACATGGATATTAAGCACATTTGACGCATTTCTTGATTCAGCAAGTTTCATGTAGTGCATTTCACATAGCTGATCATGTATTGGCTCAGCACGTTGAAAAAAGCCCTTGCAGTGGACATTCTGATCACCTATGTATTTAGTGCGTTAACCAAACTACTAAATTAAAGAAAACACTGGTAGCCAATTCGTGTGTGAATTCAAAATGCCGTCTTCTTTGAATGACTGAATGCTTGCTAACATCTTTCAGACTGAAGAGGAGAAGATAATGATGGAGCGCAAGGCACGAGAAGCGGAACAGTTGGCAGCCCGCATGATCGAGGAGTCGGAAAGGAGGTAAAGTTTTGCTCATCAGAGCCGTACATTGCAATGTGGCTTTTTAAGGGGTGCATCTGCATTTCGGGCGTGCAGCACTAAGGAACACATAGCATACCTGCCATTTCTCTCGGAGTGTCTGGAAGACTCCCAGATTTTGACGGTTCCTTCTGTTTGTACGGATGTCATGAAAATCTTTCGGAAATCGAAATTTTTGTGCTTGATCTAGCCGCATTGACAAAAATGCAGGTAAGTTTACTCCAGGCTTTTTGCAACACCACCACATTTTATTACAAACGAATTTAGGAGGTGTTCATCTAAATGTACAATAGTCTCAGTGGTGGAAAACCGCGGCAGATCTGATTTCGTGAAATTCCCCATCCAAATTTCACTGTGTCCATTGGGCCAGAATTCGAAAGTTCCGAACACTTTTCCCTGATCCAGGCGTCTGATTTGAACTTCAGTACCGAAACTGTTGAACGAAGGCCAATTGAGAGCAGTGTGCTCAAAGCTTCAGAAGTGCGTGTGCAACCAGCACACTCACCGTGTTCTGCAGTGCGTTTCGTTGCCACAACCGCTGTGGACGAAATCGCGGTCGTTCTTGACACGATCATGTGTGGCGACGACGGTACTGACAGTGCTCTGAAAGTGTGCGCGCATCCAATGCTCGACCAGTCAAAGCAACGCTGCTTTCAGCAAACTCTGTGGACAAGCCCGTGGCAGGTAGCATAAAACGACTTAGTTTGGAAGGCACGTGCGCAGGCAACACGTGCTGATTCAAAACGAAACTACAGTTTGTCACAACCGCCGGACACTAAACCGTGGTCCCGGCAATGCAATAGTGATCTACGAGCTCCAAGGGCACGTGACTACCGTATTTACTCGATTCTACCGCGCCCTCGATTGTAACACGCACCCGATTTCCACCGCGAAAAAAAAAAAAAAAAAACGTAAGACATCGATTGCAACGCGCACCCATTTTTTCTCGCTGGCCCGCATGATCACATTACTCGAAAAAACGACTCCTTTCGGGAGCGTCTTCCATTTAAATATGAGGTACGGGCGAAGCTTGTGCCCATCTGACGTGTAACAGAGCATTGCCGTCACTGTAGTTTTACCGTGGACCGATGTCAGCACGCGAACTTGCTTCGCCCCCTTTTTCTCGACGGTTGTGGTGCCAGGCATGTCGAAGTAAAGAGGCGTCTGATCGGCATTCTCGATTTGCCCAAGCCGGTAGTCGTTGTTGCACCGCAAGTTTAGGACGAACCTCTGAAAACTGTGAAGCTTTTCATCGTACTCCTCCGCAAAACTTTTCGCATATGCATGTTCCCCTTCGGAGGGAAAAGCGTTTCCTCTTCATAAAGTTAGTTAGCCAGCACCTGCTCGCTTAAAACTGGCTCCGCATTAGACCTTTTTCTAAGACTAATTGCATAGCCCGCACTTGGAGCAGTTCTGCCGTCACGGGCCGCTGTGCTGCTCGCTGCTAAAGCACATACTCGCCGAGCAGCTCTTTAATTTGTGGAAACCGACCCTGCTGTGGTCCACTGAAGTCTTTGCGTAAAGCTTTGCTGTCGAAAATCTTCTGCTTTTGTTTCTGCCGGTCCCGCACGCACGTTTCGGGAACTCAGAACGACCGCGATGCGGCCCGATTTCCGTCCATTTCTGCACACGCGATGACTTTTCTTTTAAAAGCGGCATCGTGGTGCACTCGAGTTTTTGGAGTCGGCCATTCCACACCGTCGATGCTAATGCACTACTAGATGACGAACTCCTCAGCACACGTACGAAGTGCCGCACATGAGAAACACATAGGCAGAAATGGACCACGCGCCATGCCGACGCACGTAGGGGGCGGCCATTTTAGATTTGCCGATGGCAATAGATTGGCCTTAATTTTTTTGTTCGTACTCGATTCTAACGCGCATGCGATTTATGAACTCGCTTAACCGGAAAAAAGGTGCACGTTAGATTCGAGTAATTACGGTAATGCAGCAGTAGATTAAAGGCAGTAAAGACGTAAAAGAAGGCTAGAAGAATTTTAGTGTTCCTGTCCAAAGAATCTAATAGTGAGCAAAGCCAAAGCTTTGACCCGCACTTCAGCGGTAGCCAGCTGCGTTATCCCGCTCATTCACGTGTGTCCCAGGAAGACGTACGCAAGAGAGAGAGTCAGCTCTCTCGGCGCGCACGTAACCCGTGCCGCCTGCACGTGGCGCCTTCTATCGCCACGTGGTGTTAGCAGAGCAGAAAAGCAAGAGGGTGTGACCGTGTGGCGGAATGCCCGCGAAATGGTCGCGGGCGCGCCTCAGATCCCCACGAATTTACAAGCATGAAATGTTGTGGAAGACGTCTTTCACAGCAGTTCTAAAATACAAGTTTACATGTTACACTGGTATAGTAAGCATTTCTTTGATACACATTTCCTTTTTGAGTTTACATGAATTGATGAGAAGAAACATTTCATCAAACACATAAATTTGACAAATAAAATGATTAAGTGTATATTCTGACCCACAAAAAGCCCAGGCAACATTCTTTTTTTTTTTTGCAAAGTTGATGGCTTCTTATCACAGAGCAGTAAGTGTCTTGGTAGCCAACTAGGGATCATTATGCTTTCTCATGCATCAGATTTAGTCATACTACCGTATTTACTCGCATAATAGGCACTTTTCTTTTTCAGAAAATCGGGCTTGAAGTTAGGGGTGTGCCAATTACTCGGGGTAAAATTTTCGAAAATTTTTTCGACTCTGTTCTTGCGCTTTAAATCTGCACATTTGTCAAGTAAAAGGCGGCTTTATCATTTACCAATCAATTCAGCATAAAAGAAACATACCTGCGTAGCTTTTAATGAACAAGCGAGATTCGTCAACTGCACACACACATGTAAAATTTATTTACACAAATGTCGTAGGTCTTCCTTCTTTTCCCTATTTGGAGTCCGTCTGAGTCGGAAAGCACACATTTATCCTCGCCGAGCGTGGATTTGTTTTAGGTGTTCGAATCATCTGCACCCCACAGCATCTCATCCTCACTCTCATCCAGTACGTTCGAAATAACCGTCTTCTTGAAGCTTTCCTGACGACTTCGTCGGAGATCGCCTACCACGCTTCCGCAATCCAAGCGCACAGCATTTCCACAGGCGGCCTCTTGATCTTACCACCTGGAGTCAGCTGATGTTGTCCTCCAGCCATCCAGGTAATGTACAGCCTTAGAACATTGTCCTCGAAAGGGTTATTCAAGGACACGTCCAAAGGCTGCAGTATCGATGTGAGGCCACTCAAAATCACTGCCAGATTTGTGCGCAGCTCCTTTAGCTCGTCTCATACGCGATCTACTAGGTGCCCACGAAAACTACCCAGGACAAGCATAGACGGGAACAACAGACCTTTCGGCCGCCGACCTCGGACTGTTTTCACCCAATCCACCATGAGTTCCTCACTCATCCAGCCTTTTTCCTGGACTCTGACGCAGATGCCTTGAGAGAAATTTGTCTTTGGGAGTGTCTTATGTTTAAAAACAACGTAAGGCGGTAGCTTGCGCCCATCCGCTCTCACCACCAGCATTACGGTGCATCATTGTTTATCAGCCCCAAATGTTCTGACGATGCCGCTCAGTGCACCTTTCTCCTCCACTATCATGTTCCGCGGCTTATTAAAGCAAAGGAGAGTCTGATCAGCGTTGCCAATCTGGGACAAAATGAAGTCTTTCTGCTGTCGGAGTTTTATAACGAAACGGTGGAAGTCCACCACTTTGTCCTCATATGCTACAGGCAAGTGCTGGCACCAGGTGGTCTGCCATGGCGCCGCATGAAACGAGTTGTCCATCCAGAGCTGGCTTTGAACTCTTTTGCTTCAATGCGCTGCGCTCGGGCTATTCTGCGCACCTCAGTCTACACAATATCCAGTGAAACAGCACAGCCGTCTTGTCATAGCTCCAATATATGCCGGACCAGTTGCTCTTCGACATTTGGATACCTGCCGGTCTTGGCACCACGGAAACCGTCATGTCTTCTTCGTTGCCTTAATTTTTTCTTCTTGATCCCTCCAGTATCGCATACTGGTTTCTCGAACAACAAAATGCCTGCTTGCAGCCCGGTTTCCGTGCTCCGGGCTCAGTGCACTGGCTTCAGTTAAAATCCAGCCGTGTAGCTTGTATACTTCCCCATGGTGGAGCCAATACGCGACCACAACATACGCACACCGCTTGCAAAATGAAGTTTGTTTCTTTTTCTCTGATAGTGATGATGGCGATCGAGCCCCCGACGTTGTACGCGTGACCTCCAAGGAGCGCGGCAATTCGGGGAGGTATCAGTAATTAATGAAACATCTGTTTTTTTTTGTTTGTTTTTTTTTCACTCATGGATGCTTTTTTTTAGCTTTATTTCGACAAACACGTTGGTTAGGTTATTGCATTTCGAATTTTTTTATTTGCTCGTCAATTTGCCTTCTTTTTCTTCAGGGTACCACGTTCCAACTGTACCGCTGGGGGGTAGAATCATTTCTGATCACGCCCAAGTTGAGGGTGCGCCTATCATGCGCGGAATAAAAAAAATTGAATTTTCGGTGACCAAACTAGGAGTGTGCTGATTATGCGAGTAAATACGGTATATTGATATTTTTATTTGAAACACAATGTACATTTGTTATATCTCAGCTGTGTTCCATTCTTGTCTGTGGTTCTTATGTGCTGATGAAACGCAGTACAGTTAAACCCCTTTATAAGAGGCATGCCCCAGGCAACAATCTTTTATATGAGATGTCTGTTATAAGCAGGGTACCTTAGCATTTCTTTTTTATCAACCCGTTATTTTATTGTTGGCACATTGGGGTCTCTTATACCTATTTGTCTCTCATATCAGTGTATTTTACAAAGGAGTTCAACTGGTTAAAGTAAGGCAACTAAAAAAAAGCACATTTACTGTGGTGCTTTGTATGCCATATAAGCGACACTCAAACCTCAATTATTCAAAATAGCATCTCACAATGAAAAAAAGTTCTTTATATCTGAAAATTTGTTATAAATGTATATTCTTAACACTGTGTCTGTTGCAAAACTATTCTTATTTACTTCGGTATAACCAATATATTTTTATATCCATGTTCGTTATATCGAGGTTTGAGTGTATTAGCCCAATTAGAAAATCAGTGTAGCAGGCTGACAGAGCATGTGTGGAATTGAGGAAGTTTGACTCGCTACAGCAGAATATCGAGCCAGTAATGCTTGGCCACACCAGAAATTCGTGTCTGTATCATCCGGGGATGAAATCTCATGAATAGAGATGCATTCAAAGGAATAAGGTGTGCAACATTGTGTGCAAAAGAAGCTGGATCAACCACACCATCAGATGGTGCCACTGCAGAAGTGTTCTCGTGATCACGTGCAAAGCTGCAGCAACCCCAGTTACAGTATGCATAGTCAGATGCTAGATTCCACAAGACCTGACAACCATGAGGGGGAAACAACTTGAGGGAAATTTGCTAGATGAGCTTTTGTTGATCGCACAACCAAGCTGAGCACCTAAAGCTGCAAGCAGTGCTGGGTAAAGCTTATGTTAATTTAGGCTCTGATGTAAGTCTTCCAGTCAAGATTACGCTGATATGACATGTACCTTAGAACTTTTTCGCTTCAATCCGTGAATTCCCGTCACGGTGGTCTAGTGGCTAAGGTACTCGTCTGTTGACCCGCAGGTCGCGTAATCGAACCCCGGCTGCAGTGGCTGCATTTCCGATGGAGGCAGAAATGCTGTAGGCCCGTGTGCTCATATTGGGGTGCACGTTAAAGAACCCCAGTTGGTCGAAATTTCCAGAGCCCTCCACTACGGCGTCTCTCATAATCATATGGTGGTTTTAGGACGTCAAACTCCACATATCAATCAATCAATCAATCAATCAAACCTTTGCTAATTATTTTAAAGTTTCATGTTTCGTGTAGTCAGCGCAGTTTCTAGGAGCAGTTGACTTACATTTAATACATTCGTTGTTTTGTCCACTGCTGCATTTTGCAGAGCCCAGGAGGCTCATCAACTGAAGGATGAGCTCTTCCAGGCCCGCCTGGCAGAGAAGCAAGCCAAAGAGAAGCTTCTGGGGATCTTCAGGAGCCCCTATGAAGTACGGACGGTATGTGTTTTGTAGTGGGTGGGAGTTTGGAGCCTTGCAGATCTGAAAAAGCTTATGCGTATCTTGTTTATTCTTATATTTGTAGCTTTTGGGGATTTTCACATAGTAGGTGTCATCAAGGAAGAAAAGGAACTTGAAACGTTAAAATACAGCTAACCTAGATCGTAGCATTGTGTTTATGGGATTCAGTTGCTGTATGGCTTACAAGAAAAAATCATAATGTTTCATTTAATTAGATTAATTGATGTTTAAAGCCCTCACATTTATTTATTCTTCTCTTTGCAATAGGGTTGCCTTATGAAGAGTAACTTGATTTACAAATATGTTTGTTTCATGCATAGTTTTGGACTTGGTGTGCTGTGAAAACTGCTGGAAAGAATGCCGAACTGTCAGCTTATCTTACAACTCGCTTACCCGAGTCCACTTGAAGGCTTCTTTTTCTCTCAACAACTGATTACTAACTGAGTGGCCAGTCCTCTATCTTTTACACTGATTTTATTGCCTGTGTTGGGCCTTGAGTTTGCCTTCCGGCTACTTTTTATTTTATTTTACTTTCTTTCTCTCTTTTTATTTACGGTTATTTTCTTTACAGTAGAAGATGTGTGCTTGTTGTAAAATTTGGTCGTTCTCTTTCTCGACGCCATTCGCGCTGAAGACTTACGAGAACTCGGTTGTGGTGCCCGATGTGCCAACAATAGCAACAAGCAACCTGCCCGCTGGTCTTGATCATAGCAGCTTCAACCTTGACAGTTCGATGCTGCATTCACCGATCAGCGTCAGCTGCGACTTCACCACGGATGCTGACATGGCTCAGCTTTCTATGGAAATAGAAAAAGAACGGTGAGGGGATTCGTTCCTTGTAGCTTCTGTGCTCTCTGTATTGCAAAGTTCAAATTATAGCGGTATCAGCCATGTGATCATCAGTGATCCATCAAAGATACATTGCCAGTGCACAGCAGTACAGGCCTTGCACAGTTAGAAATTCGTGAGAGTTTCGTGTTAGCACGAACGAAAAATTGCTCTCAAACACTCGCATACATTTTTTAGCAGTGTGAGGAGTTACAACATTAGTGTCCGAAGCCCCATTTGTGTAGTGTGTATACGTAATTGCATGCAACCATTTACAAAGGAGTGCACGTTTATAAGAGCAAAGGCATAAACTATGTAGTCATGCCGTTGCTATACCTCTATCATAATTTTGTTGCAACAGTTAGAATGGATTGAAAAACCTCTTTTAAACTAGAGGGAGGCGCATGTCCACTGTGTGGTTAAGCGGGACTTTAAAACTGTAATAACATTGTATAATGTCGTAGGTTTTTCACTTAGTCTATTAACAATCACTGGTGTTGAGGCGGTGTGTGTTCACTACTGTGGTTTGTCAGACCCCCTAAACCACTCTGATCAGGCCGCTCCGACTTTCATATTGCGCAAATAATAACTGCGTGTCTGGGTTCGTAAGCAGCGCTTTACGATAATTTGTGAACTGCAAAGCTTGTATGGCCATTCGCCCGTTATCAAATGCAGAACATTGCCATAATAAGCGGTGACAAATTCCACGTCACTGTCGCAATGTCCAGTTGTCGCAGTTTAACTGAAGAATATGGTGTGTGTGCAGAATTTACGTAGGCGTTATTAATGAAGACTTTTTGAGAGCATGGAAGTGGACACTTGCTGGAAAAGAGGACCAGTGGTGTAACTTGCGTTGTGCATTTTTTTTACTGTCATGATGTCAGACACGTTAAGTTGACAGGCTTCTCGCCATTGGGTTGCGCGCAGTCCTCGCAGATTGAAACTTGACGCCACAACTTTTGGTATAACAGTTGATGTTCACTATCGAGGTAACCGCATCATGGAATTATGAATCTGGCTACTAAAGGTAATGTGGTCCAGGTGTAGTTGTTTGAGCCGAAATAACGTATGACATAGACTGGAGGTTGTGGTTACATTAATTACCTAGCCCTAAACTGTATTATTTCAATCTGTGAGCTCTGTACACTTGTTGCAGACGAAGAGAAGAGCTATACGCATCTTTGTGCCATTGAGATATGGATACACGTACTCAGTCTCAGTTCACCTGCTACGCCTTGTGTTAAAAGGAGGTGTGTCCTTTACACTTATTAAGCACCCAAGAAACTGTATAACAACAATTGTTCTCTCGTGCAAGCATGCTTGCTAAAGGACATATGTTATTGAGACCATTTCTTTGAACTTTAAAAGGTTTTCTCGCATCTAACGTGTCTCGTGACAAGTGTGGTTCATCATTCCAGTTAACTTCATTTTTGCTTTACCTGTTGTGCACAGTGTGGAGTATCTGGAGAAGAGCAAGCATTTGGCTGAGCACCTGCAGGAGCTCAAGTCCGAGATCGAGGTGCTCAAGGTGGAGAACAAGCTCACCTCCATGGACCTCATTTACGAGGATAACGTGCTGCGAGGAGAGAACAAGTACTCAACTCTTAGGAAGGTGAGTGCTGCATGACAGCTTTGGTCAGAGCCCGAACCTTGCAGTGTGAAACAGTTGCTCTTGGAAGGTAAATCTTGAGCATATAGATGTCAGTATTTATCCGCATAGCTGGAATAGCATGCAGAGTAGCAACGGTACTTGGGTAAAGCAGGTGGAGAGTGTGGGATGTATAAAGAAAGGTGAAAAAATGGTAGTAGCAGGACACTAATGCTTATACCCTGCTTCCACTGTGGGGACACTCAGTGTCACAACTGTGAGTGCTCAGATCTGCACATTGGCAAGTAGCTGTTGCGCACTCACAATCCTCCAGAAATAAAGTGAAGTGTTTAAAAAATGTGTGAAATAAACTGTTTATCACAAGGATTTCAAACTCGCCTTAGGTAGCAGGCCGCAGTCAGAATATTGAGTCCTGCAAGGACATCCGAATAAAATGCCAGCTAATATTTCCCTTTGAAAGGCCTTTCTCATGCCTTGTATATGGGAGTAATTTCTGAAGGAGATTTAGCATCAGCATTCGAAAAACATGTTGATACTAATCTCCAGAATGGCTCAAATCTCGGCTCTGACTCCACTACTGTGTTTCACGGCTATGTTTCGACAAATGGTGACTGATTGGGGTGTCTAATGAAAAAAAGGCTAGAGATCAATCACATACATGTATAGTTATTGATCGCAGTACGTTAGAAAAGAATCCAAGTGCCATTCAGCAAAGTTGCATAACTATTTCTTTACGAAGCACTATATAACTTAAGTTTTAGTCACGTCCGCTTAAACAAACAGACGGCCTTTCCTGTTGAGTTACTTTCTTGTGAGAACTTCTTTCTATTGCACTTTGAAAGCTAGTTGATTACTTATCTAGAAAACTTTAAAATATATGTATAGCATATATAGCTTTAAGAGAATTGTGTACAGGCTGGGCCACTGGTGAAAGGTCCGCAGGCCGCATGTTTGAGACCCCTGGTTTATCGAAACAGTCTGGTCTCCTGAGTGGTACAACAATTTTGTATATTTTTGTTCGGCATCGTTCCTTGTGTAGGTTCCTATGTGTGAACAGTAAAAATTGGCATGATATAGACTATTAAGTAAAATAGATTTGTTAGCGTGATAGGAACTTTTATCTTGTACGTATACTTTTTGATGTTAGGTGTTACCGGAATACCAGATCGCATTAACCATGTTACTGGAGCGCATGTTTTAGAGAAGTTTTAGCTCCCGATACATAAACGCTCATGTTGGTACGTAAGCATTTACCATTATGTTAGTGGAAACCTCTAAATGGTGATAATAACTGCATTTAAACTATATTTGAGTGACATCAGATTAAATCATCGCTGCGGCAAAATCAAAAGAGTGGATTTTAGAGTCTACAGTATCTTGGTATACGCAAAGGGCTGCAAAAATATACCATCTTACCAGACGATGGTGGGGACATCTTGTGACACTTTGTGCAGCCATAGTCATGGACACGTTTACTGTCGCATAGAGTTTATCAGGTGAAAAATGATTAAGAAGGTAACTCATTCACACTTATGCTGCTGCAAAACATTTACACAAGAAGTAAACCTTACAATGCTTTTGCAATTAGAACTTTGTGCTTGCCTGGTTCATTTTTACCCTCCTAGAATGTGTCATCTATCCAGCCTTTCGTTGGCTTGAGGCCTTTTATGTTTACGGCTTTAGTATTTTAGGTCACTCTAAGTCGGCCGAAACGAGGTGATCACAACTGGCACTCATGCATCAGCTTATTTTGACTCAGCGGCTGGTGTCTCTGCAAAGCGGATATCGCGTTTAGCCATAAACACGAGTGGATCCGCGAGATAGGGCCGTAAGCGTAAAGCCTATTTATCAAGCAGTCTCCGTCGCATAAGAAGTCTACGTCCCATAAAAAGTCTACATTTTGTAAGGGCCCACACTTGTGCACATTTCTTCTGGTATCCCATAATGTGGTACAGTAAAGCATGCAGTAAAATGCTTTTGAGTTGGAATATATACGAAATCACTCAGCTCGAATTTTAGAGTGCATGGTTACATTTGGGCTGTCAAAAAACTATCATATGTACTCTGTGCCACTAAAGCTTGGGCTTTGCTGAAATAGAAAGTTGCAGAAAGCCACAGTAATTCAGGTGTATAGTGGCATTCAGTGCACTTGTACAGTGTTGGCATATTCAAAATGCACAGATGCACTGTTGTGAGGCCTGCAGTGGCTGGCCACATTACACAGGCTTTGCTTTTTAAACTATCCTTTGGAAAGGAGAAACACCGTAAGGCAGGACATTGATCACAAGGAGGATCGCGGGGCCTCCCTTTATCTTATCCTTAAAAACAATTGGAGGTTCAATGTTCTACATTACTGTGCTTTGCTGTGGGAACTCATCGACTCTAGCTGAGAGGTAACAATGCTGAAAAGATAGAATTAAAAAAAATAAAGGCGAGAACGTCAGTTTTTAAAAACGGGATGCAGTGCCGAAGGTGCATTGGCAAATTTATAAATGTCGCACCGATTCCCACACAAACTTAAAATGGCATTTCATCATGAGCTGAAAAAAAGAAGTTTGTCAGGATATTGCTCTGCTTTACCTATTGTGTAGCTGTTGCTAATGAAATTTTTTTGGGCGTTGCATATATTGTTCTTGTGCTAGCCCTGCATTGTACAGCATTATCAAAGTAACCATTATCCCGCCCATTAATATTAATTATTGCCTTATTAGGTCATACACTTGTGTCTTATGTTATGACCCAAGTTCTGTTCTGTGTTTTCTTAGATTTTTTTTCTCTATAACATTGAATGTTTGAGTCTTCTGACAGCCAAATTTATATTACTGTAAAAATAAAGTGTGTTTTAAATGCACTGTTAATTTTTTTTAAACATTGCTACATATTATCTAACACTTGACAACACCACTTCTAAGCTTTGTCTGCAGCAGATGTTAAACCCCAGATATTATTATTGTCTGCACCAGATGCAAATCTGTTGTCTAGCATAACAATCTCTGTCATCGAAAAATTTAAATTCTTAGAACAAGAAAGAGTAGTAGTGTCATACTGCATTTTTTCACGTATAGTATGCCTCTACTTATAACCCGCAGACCCAACAGTAACTCATGGAATACATTTTTAGAAAGATAAAGATTCTAACGTATTGACGTGAAGCTACTTTTCTTGCATTACTGTGAAGTATTATCATAAAGCTGCTTTTTATAACAAAACTCTTTATAAACTGTACCCCCACTTTAGCTCCGAAGTTTTTGTGTATTTTGTGGGGTTATATGCGGGAGAATGCCATAAGTTATCACCGTAGATAAATAGTTCAATACCATGAAAAGAGATCTACAGCACTTTCTGATTAAAAAGGGGCAGTTTAGTGCTAAGTAACAGCATACTTTTTTTCCACCGTATAGTCTGGTTGACATCAGTGTAATTCAACTACAACATGTAGATCAGGGCCAACATTATCTTTAGAGACCATATTTGTTGAGACATAGCTGGATATCTCTAGAAATTTCAGATAGTAGTCATAATACTGAAAAGTTTGATGACGCATTTCAATCTGCGGATACTGCACACCCTTTAAAACAGATATCTGATTATTGTTGTGATGTCTATTTTTCACACTATTTCTGAATAGTCATCGATATTCACGAGAACAGACTAAATATAACTGCTGGTCAGTAAGAAAAAAAAAAAAAAAGTCAGGATTCTTCAAGAAGCCACACACGACAATGGTAGGTAGAAAGCTAGGTAAGCAGATGGAATTAATAAGTTGGTGGTGATAAAATAACCTTAAATTGAGGACGACGCAGCGAGCAATGGGAAGAAAAATGGTAGGTGGAACCTTAAGAGACAAGAAGAGAGCAGAGTGGATTAGAGAACAAACGGGGGTTAAGGATATCATAGTTGAAATCAAGAAGAGGAAATGGATATGGGCCGAGCATGTAGCGCGTAGACAGGATAACCGCTGGTCATTAAGGGTAACTGACTGGATTCCCAGAGAAAGCAAGCAGGTTAGGGGGAGACAGAAGGTTAGGTGGGCAGATGAGATTAAGAAGTTTGCGGGTATGAATTTACAGCAGCAAGCACAGGACCGAGTCAACTGGCCGAACATGGGAGAGGCCTTTGTCCTGCAGTGGACGTAGTCAGGCTGATGATGATGATGATAAAATAAGGCTGCCGTAGTAGGCAAGCTATCAGGTTAATGGGAAAAGTACTTGCTTTGTAGTAGTTTTTCTCCGAAAATGGCACATACCCAATGGAGGGGTTCGGCTGTGTAGAAAGTGAATCTTCCTGATACTCTCTGCATTGCTTCATTCTTAGGAGGCTAGTTAGTTAATTAATGATCAAAAATGCCAATAGCCACATCAGAAATATGTAATGCACGCACAATTTAGCAAGAGAATTGTAGTGGACCTAGTCAGGCCGGTGATGATAGCAGTGATAGTCTGATAGCCGTACCTGCGAGCTCTCCAGATTTTCGGCAGCTTGTCTTTCCGACTACATAGATAGGGCCATAAATCTTCAATAAACAACCCTAACCCCTATTATGGCAAGTGACAGAACTAAAAACTTTTTGGCCTTCAGGAACCTAAATGGCTAACTCTACCCACTGATGTCAAGGGAGGAAAAATTGCCATGCTTGTGTACGGTCTTGGTTATTAGTTATTCGTGGTTTGGCATGTTATCTTTACGAGGAACTTATGATGACATTGCACTGCAGCGAGTGCACAATTAGTTTAACCACTGTACGATGTTATGCAGTGTATCACACCAGGCTACTAATGTTGTTTTGAATAAAAAAACTTGACAATAAAACAAGAGAGTTCAGACAAAAAAAGATGCTCAACTTACAACTTAGTTCGAGAGGCATGAAGAAATCCTGTCGACAGCAACCGCGCATGTGCCGAAACTAATGTGCCCTTGAGAAATACTTGTGAACCAAGAGCAAATGTAAGACGAACAAAAGTTGTTTTATCAACAAGTTCTCACTCTTCAAAGCCACGCATGTCTCGCTAACTAGCCAAGCAGTTAACGATTTTAGGGGCTGCTAAGTTCCGGAGGTCACGGCACACACTTTGCCCTGCATTCTCGTTTCATTAATCACATGCGTGTGCGATGATTACAAGCTTCTGTATGAACACTGGCATGTCATCCTCTACTGAGTGAACTGTGTATTTTGTTATTGGGGCCCTGAGAAGGAAGAAATATAAATGTGTGATTTCTTTTCCACCTTCCCATCCCCCCCTCCCTCTTTTTTATTTTGCAAACCTTTTGATTTCCGAGGTTTCGAGGTTGGCAGGTATGAATAGTGTAATAGTTGTACTAGTAAAGAATAAGTTCCAGCCAAGTTTAATCAATACCCTACTGCTCTTTGTTGCTTCTCTCATTGATGGGGAAACACGGATATTGAATTGGGAATGCCAGGCTCAGCACTGTATTTTGATTATCGACATGCTGTATTTTCGTGTTACACAATACAGCAGCTTCTTATGGGTAGGGGTATAAAGTGCGGAAGACTCTCAAACGGAGCTCTCTTAAACAGAACTGCTACTTATTTGGAACAACTGCCTTATATATAAATGGTTTAGCACTTGAATTTGGCACCCTAGTTCGTCTCTTGGTAAACGGAACTCTTGCTAAATGCAGTGCATCTTTCTGGTCTCTTCAAACTCTCATTTAATGAGAGTTTATTGTAGTAACATTGTTTCGAATGATAACTCATCTATGGCTGAACTTTAGGACCGTAAAGGAAGGAGGGCACCTGAGTACTGAGACACATTTCAATTGATAGGGCATGTCATAAAGGAAATGTACTTCCTTTAATCGATCATACAGACATTTCCTTTTTTCTTAAATGCAACCTTGAGCTGTAATGTACCAGCCATCTGTTTCACTTCTTTTAGTGGAATTGTTCTGAAGTGCTCATTTTTTAACATTTACTTTTTGTCTGACTCATGTTGCTGGGAGACTATAAAGAGCCTTGACAGGCCGTAGCAGTGCTTTGTATCAGCATTGTTTTTAATTTTGCTTCCCGTTGTCAGGGAAGCTTTTCCACCAGCTGTTGGAATACACCTTCACTGTTAGATTGAGCCTGAATGCCCTTGATGCATCAGTGCGCATGAACCTAGTTATTCCAAAAGATTGACAAGTTCTCAGTTGTACAGACTTTATTTATTTGTTTATCTATTTATTTATTTATTGTTAAATCATTGCAGGCACTTGTTAGTTTGCAGGTTAATAGAGGAACGAGTTTCGACGAAGTGTAAATATATTCTCTTCTTTGTAAATATTGCATTTGTTATAATCATTCTTTCATAACTGTGTTGGCTTAAAATTTAGAAGAAAAGGACCTTTTTGTCATGTTACATAGATTAATTCACACACAATATTCAGCATGTTATTGTGATTATTGTGGATAAGCCCAGCTTGCTTGCTTTGTAGATTTTGAGCTCTGAGTGCTAGTAACTTGAGCCACATTTTATATTGCATGTCTAGATTGTGCTGTTGCACTCTCCTGGCCGTATTTGTGGTTCACTTATTTTTTTTGTCGTGAATGCAGTAAATTCATTGTAAGTAGATCTTGATAAATCTGTGCATGATTCCATCATATCTGTGAAACAAAAAAAAATTCATTCTATCAATGCTGGTGTGTCATGTTCCTCTAGCACAGTACTGCTTGGTATTAATAGTTCCAGGTGCACTCTCCCTACAGTACTATTCCTATAAAGATAGTAAGAAATAGAGCAACTTTATTATTGATTGGCCTAATTCTCGAGCAATTACGGGCAGATGATTACAAAAAGATGTGCAGCCTAACCTTTATTGTAAAAGAAAAAAAAAAGTTGTCAGTAACTCAAAACAACCTCAGATGGCTTGATTTTGATTCACCTTATTGTGCTGAGTTGTACGTTCAAGTTAGTTGTGTGTTCGCTTAATTGTGCATTCAAGTTTACACTTAAGAACTACATTGCACACAGAAATGTGTGAGAAATTTGGGTGCGAGTTCAGATTATTTTGGCTTCAGATTGCTTCACAGAGGTTGAGGCTGTTAGATCAGGTTGGGCTCAGATTAGAGGAAATAGTAACATATATATAGCTGAAAACAGCGGCACATCATGAACTGCCTTCCACTTTTGGGAACCTTTAGTATGTTTAAATTCCATCCGGGATGAACTTTACCGTGGAAACTTCCACTTTGAGCAGAGGTCAGAGCGTAAACTGGCTACAATGACATTGTCATTGCTAGGGAACTGCACAGTGCTATAGCTGTGACCCGAAACTTTTGCCAGGCATTTGTGACGGCTTTCATCTCCCGCATCTCAAGGTTGCATGCAACGTAATTAAGTTTCACAGTTCTCGGTGCTGCTTCTCTCCACTGTGTCAGCTTGTGACGATGTGTGTCGGATTGATGGATGACTCTGACCCCCCCCTTTTTTATCTAAAAAAATTTATTTGTCCCATTTTGTTCGTGCAATACATGAATCACAGATGTGGTATGGATGCACATTAAATAAGGTGAAAGAGCCACTCCCTATGTCGCGTCTTGCGGATGCATGAAACTTGAATAGACCTGACACCGTTGAAGCATACTCTGGCTCTAGTGTTACCTTTTAACATTCATGAGTCCTGTTCTGCATAGGCTCCCATAGAAGTTGCAGTTGGAAGTACGTCAGCTACTGTGTTTGCCAATAGAATTCAGCAATGCGTATGGAAATTAATTACTAACAATGAGTGTGCTGATATATGAAAATATGAATTGAATATTCAGTTATGTCAAGTATTTATGAAATAACTGCACTCAACTGGAGTTTCGACAATACGTAATATTCTTCTGCATGTTAAGTACAATTCTTGTGCGTTGGGAGTCATTTCTTTAAAGCGAAAGGGAAGCAGTGAATCAGTACAGGATGATAAATTTTACTCTGAAAACTCTTGTGTCGTTAATTTTACTATCATAGGCTTAATATTGACGGAGAAAACAAAGGTAATAGTTTTATCACTCATTTTCATGCCAGAATCTTTCATGCACACAACGTCGCATATTTCAAGATGCATTTTTTCGTGTTATGGTGGCATTGGCCTTACGAAACTTCCTGAAACTTGGTATGCTAAATGTTTTGCCTTCTCAGAGCACAATTTACTTCATTTTTACCAATCAGGGAGTACGTAGGCCCTAGTAGATGCCGTCAAAATCTGTCTCGTCATGGCTATTTGTGTGAGAATGTCAAGGTGGCATCGCCGTCAATATCTTCATTATGCTTTTTTCCCGTTTATCAAGTGTCTTTTTGCAGCAAGCATGGTGTTTTTTCCATCTTGAAAGAGTAATTTACTAATACGAGAGAAATTGTTTAGACGTACAGAATACTATGGTCCAGTTTGTTCCAACTGGTCTAGTTTCTGATCGTGAATGTCATTATAGATAAATATGTCGTTGAACATAAGCTTTATTTTTTTTATATGAAAAAGAGAAGGGCTTGGTATTCTGTAAACTTGCATAAATGTGAATAAAAGAGTACATGACATCTTATTTGAAAGTCTCGCTATTCACCCTTCTATACCAACTAATTATAATCAAAAGAAGAATTAGAGCAACAGTGAAAAATCGGCATATCCCACGTACCTTGGGAATCGATGTTACGCAAAGCATGCGCATGTAAGGTGACTGTGTTGTAATTTTCTTATTGAGTGAAACTTTGCAAAGTGGCACTGAAGAACTGTACAAATGCATGCACAGACATATGTTAAACAGCCGCATATGTTTTATATAACCAGTTGTTTACACTCGCGTAACGATGCCAACAGCAACATGGATCATGACAGCAGCACCAGAACCGGTAAGCTAAAATGGAGGGCTGGTGCCCACGAGTACTGTAGCCCTGGACACTGCTACATAAATAAACTTAAGCGGATGACATCTGTCTACAATTGATGTTAACCCGACATGATGGCTGTATCGTAGGAGCAAATATGTAATGTTTATGAAGTCGGAAAGCCAGCATTGCAACCACAGTTGTCGTTTTACGAACATTCGAGTCTGTTTGAAAAGTAGTTGCAATACCTGGCGTGGCTCTGTGTTAGAATACTTGCTTGCTACGCGGAATACTAGGGCTCGATTCGTGCTTAGACCCTGACATTTATTCTTTGCATTCATTGGGTCAACGCTGCACATTTCAGCTTTTTCTTGATGCTCTTGCGTTAAAATTAGCCATGCGTGTTGGAATCGTTCCTGGTTAGATAGAAAGTGTTAATCACCTGTGGCACATACCCACTCGTGGTATGTACCACTGTCTGGCGGACAGTGTTTAATGAAGTTTGTGATGCGATGGTATTTTGACATAATTTATTTCATGGCAGCTAGTTGTATTCATCAAACCATCTTATCTTACCGTACTGATTTTGGTTTACAAGTTAAGAGGATGATCACGAGAGCACCCAGACATAGGTGGCTAGACAGACAGACAGACAGACAGACACGCATACATGCATACATACTCAAAGTGCCTGCAGTACAGAAAAAAATGCTTCACATTTAATAAGCCTTAAGATTTTGCAGCATGAAGCTGCTCAACTTTAAACAAAGCATTAACTTATTTGACACAAGCTGTATATTTGAGAAGCATTCAGCATCTGCTTTAAAATGATGGCTCCCAGAGTGATTCAGCTGGCTGAAAGACAGAATTTTTGCTGGGAAGCACTCGAAGAGGCCTTGCAATGCTATTCTAAGTAACGATCAGTTGACCTCTTTAAAGGAGTTTGTGGCTTCACAAATCGATTGCAACAAATATTTTCAGATTCTGTCTTGTATGAGTAGAGTTGAAGAATTAGTTGCGCAGTTTTAAGCACTTTCTCCTTTTACACCAGCAAGTGTGCTGAAAGCTATGCGGGGTGTGGGAGGCATGACGAATGGACAAAAAAAAAAAAAAAAAAAACGCCAGGCTTGCGTGGAAGGCGCAGCACTGTCACAGCGAAAGCTAGAAGAGTGGCCTTTCAGAGCCTTTTCTAAACACTCATTGTGTAACTTGTGCAAGCACACTTGCTTGATGCACACTATGGCATTTATAATAAAAATTTTAGGTTAGTAGGCCAACATTCGCTATGCTATTTTTCGTCATTCTTCTGAGAAGTGCGGTATCCGCTAAACTATTGCGAGAAATTTTGTGCCAATTATTCATGCAGTGGCGGACAACAATGAGGAATTATACCTAAAGGGGAGTATGCACCACAGTTAATAGCTGAACAAAAACAAACTTTTGTAATGAGTTTGAGTATTGGACGACCCACTTGTTACGGTATTCGCATTGTGCGACGACTGCTTGTTGTTTCGCTGTTTTAAAACGCTTTATGAGTCGTATTAACGCGATTGCTTTCCCGACATCAAGCTCACCTAAGGCAAATTTGCCAACAAGTCCCAAGGACAAGCATAGCTCAGTGGTAGAATACTGTGCAGGCACCCAGCGGACCCGGGTTTGAGCCCCGCTGTGTCATCGGTACTAGGTTTTTTTTCTAATTTCGCGCGATGTAATTACGGACACTGGCGGCGGCGGACAACAACTACAGTGCTGCACGAGACCTGAGTTGTTATCTAGACGCTTTTGTACAAACACATTGGGCCATTAAACCAAGTCCCTACGGTCCATTACAAACTAATTTGAGCTCTCTGCATAAACTGTGTAATTTATTATACGCTTTAAAGCTGCAAATCGCTGCATATCACTGCGGATCGCTGCGACTCGACCAAACACGTTTTCAACCGCCCATTCACAGAGTGACTTGCTCTGCCCACTTAATGTCGATGTGGCTGCGTATCTGATCGGATGTGTAACGTGCGGCACAGGCCCCGTGAAGGTGGAGCTTGGCCTCGAGCTCCAGTAGTGGTCTAATCAAAAATGGAATATGAAAAAGCCATTTCAAGCACCCTTCAAGAGAAAAGTGTGCAATCACTAACTGACAAACTTCATTGTAAATTCCATGCTACATGATGCGCTATGATGTTCAGGCCACATTGGTCTTTTCAAGCCTTGCAACATTTTCGGAACATGGCCATAAAATGCCGCTGATGAGTGGCAGTGGCATTTTATGGCCATGTTTCGAAAATGTTGCAAGGCTGTTTGAAACAAAATAAATTTTTCAAATGCGTGTCAAGTGAGAAACTGTGGCAGTCGTTGGCCTAGGTAAGGTTGCGTTGCATGCAGAATGATTAGTTCATTCTCAGCTGTTGCGTGTGTGTTCACTTTTGCTTCAGGCCGCAGGGACATGTAGTGAAAGTGGCTCGGCTCTAGACCAGCTGATGTAGATTGACGGGATTTTTGGTTGCACGGTCTGCACACAGGACATGCAACACTTGTGTGTTCTGAAATTGTGCTGATATTTTTTTTTTTTTTTTACGTTTGCCTTTATTTTCGCTCTTTGTTATGTTCTTTCTTTCACCAACCCAGTGCATTGGGTTGAAGTACCTGGATCGAGGGGCGTATTTTTTTTTTCTGTTTATTGGTGGCATTGCAGCTCTTTTGTGATGTTCAATCCTGCCTTATTGCTAGTAAAGTACTTAAAAAAGTGGTAGGACTATTCGGTTCGCAATGTAGTCTAGCGACAAACTCGCCAAGAACTCTAGGTATTTATGCGCTTCATTTTATATTTGTTTAAAGTTGGCTGCAGTTAATAAGTTTCGTCTCCAGATCACGCATTTCAAGTAATAAAATTCAAGTAATAAAGGTGTTCGACTTTTTATTCATTTTCATAGTTTTTCGATGATCTGTGCAAGTTGCATAGCGTTACAAAATTTTCAAACATTTGAAATGTTTCGCTACAATAATAACTTTAGCCTACAGGATAAGAGTTTTTCAGGCTAAGCCATATTAGAATTCTTTAAATGAAAAATTGCAGAAATGCTTGAACGAGGTGTTTATAGGTATGGTAGTAAGCGTTGGTGACGCAGTCTATGCAGCAAATTAAGTTTCGTAAATTCTACCATCTGTCAAAGCTGATGGTATAGTAATGTCTTTTTGCGGCTGATAATCACCTGAGGTTTCTTGGTTTTACATTGGGTATGATTCAATGAAACTGTCATTCTGAAGTGGCATGCTCCAGAAACAATCCTTCGGAAATTTCACCTCTATTTTGCAGACATTGCCCAAATTGGTTATTATTCAGTTGAAGTATGAATGGTATTTGTCAGAAGTTTAGAAGCCATAGTGCATGTGTGAGGGCCTTTCATCATTCTCGTGGGTACCTGTGCAAAACTTGAGTTATTTGAGAACACAGTGATTATAAAGAGAGGCAATGCTTCTCAAGAGCCTTGAAAAAAAAAAAAAGGAAGAAAAGCTTGGCGAGTCTTGGTTGTAGAATGACCTTGCTTTCTTTTACTTGTGTGTCATCTGCAGATGCAATGTACTACGTCTCAAAAACTGAGCACAGAATATGTTGGTGTGACCCCCTCGCTGAATTGGTGAAATCTTCCGTAGACCTTCATTATGGCCTTGCATTATTTATGTTTATCATTTACAAAAATTTCTGCCTTGACTTCGTTTGTAAGGGTGAGCACTCAGAATATCCTTCGAATCTTAGAAATATGGAGGCCTGAAGGTTATGGGACAATTTTGTACGAATGTTACTGTTTCACACACACACACACACATGCACATACACATTGCTAATGGTGCCTCTAATACGTCTCCATTTGGAGACCAAGCACTTAGTCACTCCGCAGCAGCCTATGTGCTGCATGTTTGTCTTTGCTGTGCAGTGGCATTATTACTGTGAAACTCCAAGAATGTGATGCCAGTATTTGCACACACAGCTGCATATTTTTTTATTGTTGCTAGAAGTCGTTCATGTACTGCATTCATCTGTGTTGCAACTGCGTAGCCAATTCTCTCTATGCCTCTCTCTTCCTCACTTTTTATTGTGTTTTGCAATGTCCCCATTTCCTGTTTCACCCGTGAAACGATACTGGCTCCCTAGCACTCTGTCTTTCTAGACAGCTCTTGCTATGCTTTCAATAGGGCACAGTTTCGTCTTTATGGCAGAACCCTTGTTTTGTCGGGGACAACATGCATGTTATTTCGAAGGTGTGCTAAATGGAGGCCGTGAGATAGTTAGTAAACTAGCTGAGGCTAAAAAGGTGAGAGTGATTCTTGTTGAAAAAGTATTGCTTCTATGCCTCAGGCACCACCATTGTCATCGACAGAGCGGGGTATAGGAAAGGGGTTAATCCCCCCTTTCCCCGGCTCGCCTGAAGGAAACTGCAGGATGTTTAAATCAAGTTTATTCATTCACTCTACATAGAAGGGTACATTTGCCGTTCTTCCTGCTCTTTCTAAGGGGTGGACAAATATGGAATTTCAGAACTGAATGTAATGCAACTAGAATACTGTTAAAATAAATTTCTAATAATAAGGCAACAACTTTTAATACAGGCCTTTTATTTTTTGTTTTTATGAAACAAATAATCACAAGCTTCATTAAAGCAATATTTCAATTAACTTAACTGAGAAAAAAAAGTTATTCAAACTGAGCAGCAACTACAGTTTTCTGAAATATTTTGTAGCTGCAGGCTCAAATATAGCAGTGAATATTCGGGGTGGTACTGTGTCGACAGCATTTAAATTTAAAAAAAACTGATACAGATATTAACCAATTTTTATGGGTTTGCATCAGCATATTTTCACAATGAAAATAGTTGATTGCTGGCACTTTTGCTTCATTGACACTCGAGTTTTAAACAAAAATGCCTGCATCCTCTGATCAATATGGCGTCCAGTGGTGCAGTCAAAGGGTGAAACACCAAGCCCATACCTTCCTTGCCCCCTTCCCCAAATTCTGCCTATGCTTCTGATGGCGCCGACAGCGTCTCAATTACGTAAGTACGTGAGCTGCATGCACATGGGTAAATCGAGGAGAGGAATGTGGTTGTAGGCAAGGGAATGAAATTCGTGTGAAAAAATTGTATGAACCTTGAATAGAAATGTAGGAGTTACATGCTTTTTATGCATTTGTGTCAGAAAGTAGCGCTTTACAAACATAACATACAAGCAATAGCCTGTTTGAGGTCAGAACTGTTTTGTTGACCTTGAGATAAATAGTGACAAAGGGAGGGGGGGAGGGGAGCAGAGAGTTTATTCGCCATGCTGGGGTCCGCATGCGACCCGCCGGCCACATGTGGCCGACCATGTGCCTTATCATAGGGCGTCGGCACCAGAGGTCCGGAGTTCGGATCGAGCTGTAGGAACATTTTTGTTGGCGTTTGTTTCTTAATTTACTTACAAACTCAGTGTCGCCACCTTCCCCCTTTCAGTGCAGCTCCCATTTGCGCTTGAAGACTCGATAGACTATGTAGACGATTTGTCAGAGCTGGCACTCCTTACGTATTACAGAAGAGACTATACATATAGGTGACAGACGGCACAGATATCGGAACACAAACAAACTGCGCTTGTATGTGTCCCGTTCTTACTTTGTCATGTTTGCTGGCAAGTTGTCATAATGGCAGTTCTTATGGCTGACACAATACGTGTAAGCCTTGGGCAGGCGTTTCTAGCTAGTTCTAGTGCTGCGTACGTAGCGTCGGTAACGGCGTGGTGTACGCAGGAGCGTCACACTTTGCAAAGAGGGCGTGCACAAAACCTCAGAAACGCGGGTACATTATGTACAGGGCTGGTTAAAAATGCCCAGTCCAGTATCCCCATGTATTATATGGAAGCGTAGCCTGGGAACATTTGACACCGCCTCTTTCCCCCAGAGCCGTTACAAACACTATGTGCAGAATACATGAAGTTAGGCTAAAACTTGCATTGATTGCGATGGTGTGTAAACAGGCGTTGTGCAGGCGCAAGTCAACGTGGAGACAGGCCTATGTAATGCATGCACGTCCACCTCAAGAGAGAGAGGATGGAGGGATAGAAAAGGGGAGGGGTTGAAACCACTAACTAGGATCGCATGGTCGAAAGTTTCAGATTTTCGGAACCCTCCACTACAGCGTCTCTCATAATCATATGGTGGTTTTGAAATGTGAATTATTATTTCTCGAACGTGCATTGCTTTGCGAGATTGCAAGAATCTGAAAAAAAAAAGTGTTTGCTAAGATTTCGGCAGCTTAGTTTGCCTCTGTGCAGCAGCAGTGGCATGGTTTTCGCTTCAAGCCAAGGTACTGAATTCGCGAAGACGACATGACGCACATAATTAAAACACATTACATTTCGCGAGAAGATAAGCTCGCTCCAGGTTTGCCAGTTTCGTTAATGTGGTTAACGCTTTTTTGATCTTGGGCGCGTAGAAAATATTGAAATTTTGACGTCGGTGGGCAGCCCCCGCTACTCCGTTCCATTTTTTATCAGCTGCCCACACAACGCGCCCTTCGCTTATGTAATCGCTTGTCTTCCCCATTTGGCTGTCCGTGGTGGGCAGCGTTTCCAGACTTGCTCGCGTGCCAGTGCTAATCACCATTACGCTGTTGCTGAGTAATGCTTTTGTAACCACATGAGCTTGCGTGGGACGAAGGCTTTCTTTTCAAGTACCGCCACGCATGTGTCGTTCTAACGTGTTTGCGTGTCGTTTTAACGTTAGAGCAAAAACCAAAATTCGGAATGTTCTGTACACTTCTCGTGCGACATTTCGCCACGTATCTCATCACGGGATGAAGCTATACAGAACATGCCGAAAGAGCGGTTTCGTCTTATGTTCGGTTGTGCGTTATGATGTTGGCTTTAATCGCAAGTGTGCAGCCACACTTACAGTTGGGAGAAAGATTTTACTGCATCACTCAATATCTCTAAACTTTATTTGTTTATTATCAACATTTTTTTTTTTCATTACACTACTTACAGACCTGATTGGTAGCTATAAATACCAGCTCCCTGATGCATATATGCATTCCTTAATACGTGTGCCAAAGCAGTGCATAATGCACTGCTAAAAAAAAAAGTGGTTGTCAGTACACTTTCACAGCATCAGCACTCAATGATGTATTGATTGTCCTGTGCCGTTTGCGGAACTCGACCACATAATGTACGCACTTTAAACGTGATGACCTCAGTCTACTATGTGTGCGCCCGCCCGTAGACATTGGTGGTTAGTGCTACTTTCCGGCACCTATAATTCTGTGTTGTAAGTAAGCCGTGTATTGCATTGGCAGCAACGTGATTTCTCATCTATTGTTAAAAACTGTCACACCATGTGCCGCCATCTGTTCAGACCGAGAACTAGCGAGGCTCTCAAGTCGCATTCTGTTCTAATGCATTGTAATCTTTTGTCAATAGCTGTCTCGCCAGGTGTCACTACCTGCTCAAGTGGTGTGGAGATACTTTGTGTCGGCTGCAAGAAAAATGTGAAAACAATAAAACGCGAGTCAACGAAATGCCAGTACGTTCGACCAAAAATACCTGTGGAATACGTGTAGCATTCTCAGATTGTCAGGGTTTCAAAGCGAATGAAAAGTTTAACTGGCCTGCGGTTTATGTGAGGAGAAAAAAAAAAAGCCGTTTACAGTATTTGTGGGGGCGAAATCGAGGGGTGATATTGACAGTGCAAGAGCCGGTAGATGTTATAACGGTACATTATCAAAATAGAAGCTTACACTAAGGAAGAAAAAAAAGCTGAGAGGGCAAACGACATAGTGAGGTGTCTAGAGTAGTATAAGTCGAGCAATACACGATTTCAGTGAACATTAGAGAGGACTCTTGGCCGCCAAAACACTCCATCATCATCATCACCATCAGGTGGTGAACTGCGAGGTTCACTCGACACCTTCCTGTAGCACGTCGACGAAATTTCAGTTTGGCATTTCGCTGATTATTGTGGCCATGCTAAACAGACCGCTCAAGTACGGGTTAAAAAAAAGTTATATATATATATATATATATATATATATATATATATATATATATATATATATATATATATATATATATATATTAGAGGATGATTACGGAGCATGAAATATAAGTCTCACGATTAACTTGTCTTCTCAACCTCAAACCCATCAAGGCATTATCGGAAGGGTGGGGGTGTAACTAATTGGCTGTTTTTGCTGAAATATGCGCGAAGAAAATAAAAAAGAACGTTGTTTAATGGTGCTGTCAAGGTCGTTCATATTTTAGGTACATGAAGTGTATTGTTGCATTATCAGATAATATTACCTAAGAAATAGAATGACCTGCATGGTTTCAAGTGAATATAGCTCTTCGCATTTAGTATTTGAATTCTTAGAGAAGCACGTTCAGCCAGGATACTTAAAACACATTTCTTAGTCTTTCTTTGGATACTTCAACGCAGTTTGTCTGTCTGTTGGTGTCTGTCCAACAATTCAACCACCCGGCAAAAGTTTAACCTCGTCCTCAACGCCACACATTTTGATCTGGTCAGCCGCTGATAATTGTCAATGAAAAAGCAAAATATGCATAATAGGTAATCAATAATATGTAATCAATAACATCAGTAGGTAAGCAACAGGTAGTGTGTTTCTTTTAGAAAACGTATAGTACGCAGTCCTAAAGACTGCAGCGTTTATTACGCTGCGCTGACAATGTGACTTAAAGGACGAAAAAAGCGGGTGGTTTCCTGCGTTTCGCTAAAACGACTGCTGCCACCTACCAGTAGCTCTCCGTTCTAAAGGGGGAAAAAGGGGGGGGGGGGGGGGCTGGAGACCCTTAAGCTTAGCCTTTAAAAGTTGAACGCGATAGCTATATTCTGTTCCTGTGCGTACTTAAAACACTTGGCGCATGAAATCTTTTCGAACTTGCTATGCAATCACTACGTGGCCTTAAGGGCGCAGTAACATGTGTGTCTTTTGCAGTGGGTGACTGGCTTTAAACTAGAAAATCGTTATGATAGCCCCTCTGTGGTCTGTCGCCCGATGACTGTACGCTTGTACCACGCATTATTACGGTAATACTTCGTGTTGTATTGTGAACCACATGTAACGGGGCGCGTGTGTTAGGTAAAGCATGAAGGTTGCTGCATTTCAGAGCCGAGGAAGTTCTTTTTCACTGCATTCACACGCCGAGGCGTGGCTGTGTGGCGGAACACCCGCTTTCAACGCAAACGACCCGGGTTCGATCCCCACTATCACCCAGAATTTTTTATTACTTATTTTATCTGCATCTTTCTCGATTTTTCGGTCACGCAAATATGTTGATTTTTCGCTCACAACTGACGACACCGACATTGACGACGACGCCGCCGCAGTTTCTGCGAAACGAGCTTTTTAACGCTATCACATTAAAGCTTTTTTTTTTTACATTACTGCAAGATGTTGCCATATCTTATAACGCAGCACTCGCCGATCATCTCTCGCAGAACGTCAGATAAACGTTTCATTGTTTCTCCGCTAACAGAAAGCTATCGCCTTCCGATGTCTTTTGCAGGGAAGCACGCACATACACGACTATTATTATTTTTTTTTTCAATACCGGTCGCAAGGGGCCGCTTTCATAGTGGGGAAGCTTTTTTTTGCGAAACTTTTCGTGCGATAAATTTTACCCAAAAAGAGACGTATTCATTTGTGAAAACAGCGTTTACAAATGCAGTTTGCTCGCAATGTTACAATAAGAACGTAGATGTGACCCTCGATCGGGATATGAACGTGCATAAAGGACGAGCACAATGCGGGACTTGAATAAATGTGGTCGTTATTTGCATTGTCGCCGCCATGTTTGTGCACCAGCACGAACGTCGATAAGCCTATATGCGTAGGCGAGAAAACGTGACAGGTGCGTCTTGCGCCGTGAAACGAATCGTTGAAGGCAACCTGCCGATACAAAGGTACAACTACCGGCGTCGAGCGGGGGCCAATGAGCGATAAGCGCGTGACACTGTTGTGCACTGACGTCAGTTGCCGGCGGCGATGCGTGTGGCAGGGCTGGGGAATCTCGTGGCGGAGTAACTGGTGCCGACCACAGCACCGCCCGCCTAGAACTGCCAGCGCAGATGGAGCGGTGAATCCGCTCTGTCGACTGCCAATCTCAGAAATGGGCGATCCAGCGGCTTGAGGGGGCCCTGGCCAGGCAGAGGAGAACAGGAACTCGTGACCCGCAAGCGCGGGAACCCAAGTATCCCCTGTCGGGTCAGGTTCAACCCTCGAGGCCCAGTGTTTCTAGGTCTGCATAGACTAGAACATTAGAAGGGTATAGACCGCGCCCTGTGAGGCCGGCACCTATACCCCACGCAAGATCCTGTGAATAAAGTATTTTCTCTTTCTCTGACGTCAGTTTGGCCGCCATGTTTGTGCACGACAGCCACGAAAAGCTAGTTCCATGGCGCCAGGTGCAATCCATCTTTTAAAGCAGTTGCCCATACCATAAGTAAGCCGCTTTCACATATCGCTAACACAATTCTTAGTTCAGGAATTTTTCCTGGTGAGCTAAAGATTGCGAAAGTATCTGTCATCTTTAAAGGCGGTAATAAAAATGACCTTAATAAGTATAGGCCTATCTCATTATTACCTATATTCTCTGAAATATTTGAGCAAGTCATCAACCTACGACTTTCAAATTACTTATTGCAAGAAAATGTGATAATACAACAACAGTATAGCTTCCAAAAGAAAACATCTACTGAAACAGCACTACTGGATATTAAAGAAAAAATACTTGACAATTTTGAACATAAATTACTTACCATAGGGATTTTTCTCGACTTCAAAAAAGCGTTCGATTCGGTTAAGCACCATATTTTATTACAGAAACTCCCTTCATATGGAATTGGAGGAAAGTCTCTAGAATTTATAAAAAGTTATCTAAGCAATCGGCAACAGTACACCAGTCTCGGCGACACTAAGTCAAACGTAGGTAATATCATTTGTGGCGTTCCACAAGGATCAATCTTAGGGCCTTTGCTATTCTTGATTCATATCAATGATCTACCTAACATACCGCTAACACCCGATGTTGTTCTCTACACGGACGACACCAATATATTCTTCCCCGGTAATTCCCTCAATCACCTTGAACAACACGCAAACCTGTGGCTGACACATCTATCTGACTGGCTTAAGTGTAATAGATTAGAGTTAAACACCAAAAAAACTAAATATGTTTTATTCCGCCCACGCAATAAGGCTATAACAAGCGAGCCTACAATAATATTTGAAGGGCAGAAAATTGAACGTGTCACAGCGCATAAATTTCTTGGGATACTTTTTCAAGAACACTTAGACTGGTCCTTACACACCAACCACGTTCGTACCAAGATTTCCAGATCCACGGGTATAATCTGCAAATTGCGACAACTCCTCCCTCTGTGGTTGAAAAAACAACTATATTATTCCATTGTTCACTCATATCTCCATTATTGTCTTCTTGTATGGGGAAATACGACTAAAGCAAACACTGACAAAATTCACACCTTGCAAAAAAGAGCTATACGACTAATATCAGGGGTGTCATTCAGGCATCATACCGCGCCTCTCTTCAAGGAACATAAAATACTTACGGTAACCAACGTCATGAAACAAAAATTAGCAATGCTTATTTATAAACAGGTACGAACTGATCGCTCAGGGTTTTATCAGAGGCATCTCCCGAGAGATCACAGTCACAACCTACGACACAGGGTGTACACATATGAGAAACCACGTACAAATTACGGCACACAAAAACTATTGTATCAAATTTTGCATTTTCTGAACGAACAACCGATTCTAGCTTCTCTAATTGACAATACAGTCTCATATGGCATTTTCAAAAAGAAGATACAGGAACACTTCCTATTTACACAAACGTAATCATCGTCACCATCTTTGTTTCATATTCCCTGAAGTATTTTCTTGTGTAAATCACATTAACGTTTGGTTATGTTATCCAAACTGTGTTTCATTTATCGGTCAAACATATTCCTTATTGATGTTGTTGTCTTTTGATTGTTGAAACCTTGTATTCAAGTTTAAAGTTTCTTCAGGTATTTTACATGTCTTACATTAGTTTTGTTTATGTCCTCTACAGTTTGCTTCATTTGTCGGGCACGCATATGCTTTATTGATTTCATTGCCTGCGCAAATTTTCGCTCATTTATGTTTTCCTGTACATGTTTTGCATGTAGAAACTTATTTATGCTTAATTTCTTATTGACTCTTTACTTTACACTGAGCACTGTGTTATTTTGGTGGGTTTTGGGTTTACAGGGGGCCGGCGCTTTGTCAGGCTTTTATGCCTTTTCGCTGGTCCCCTAGGCAAATTGTACCGTTCTTCTTTTTTTTTTGCTTTTGCCTGAAATAAACTTCAATTTTAATTTCAATCTATGAATGAAGAATTGTTTTTGGTATCCAGCGCGCATATACGGATGACTCGTAACCATCACTGCGTCGGAATCTGCCTAAAATGTGTTCCAGTATATTAGAGCTAGAAATTCCATATTGAGGCTGCCATGTTTGTGTACTAGTGAGCGGAGAAGCTGCTTCCATGGGTGCAATATATATCATATCTACGGATGAAGGGTTGTTTTTGGTATCCAGCGCATAGACAAGTGACTCATAACCATCGCTGCGTTGGAATCTGCCACGAAATGAGTTCCTTATATCAGAGCTAAAAATTCGATACTACGGCCGCCATGTTTGTGTACCAGCGCAGTGAAAACCTGTTGCCATGACATCCAATACAATCTGTGTATGATTAAACGTTTGCTGTCGGTATCAGGTGTGGGACTCATACCCACCACTGCGTTAGGATTGGCCAAGAAATGGATCTCCTTCTGTTTTGTAAAGGGTTTTACTTCTCGATGCGGAATACGCACCATTTAGGTGGTAGAACAATACCATAGTAATAGTACCAATAAAAAGCGGGAAAACCGGGCAATTAATCGTGAAAAAGCGATACAACCTAGCGGGGCATTCGTATTCGGTCTCTACGAGGATTTAAATAATGTCAGAAGAGCAATTGTCTGTGTGGCAGCTTCTAAGGTTTAATTGATGCTCCGAAACCCGGGATATTCCCGTATGATATGACGAGAACCTTATTGTTTGATTCCTCGATAGGCTGCGATCCACATAAGCCGCTAGATTTCGAAAGAGCGATTCCCACTGTTATTCGTCTGGAAGTACAAAATAATGATAATGTAGTGAGGAATTCGCAAGGCACCGACTAGTGGGACCATCTCTCTCGGAGTGCGAGTGTGTGCACGAGCTGTAGACGCTGGACTGCTGGAGCATTTCTGTCCGTACCGGCTGCCTGCCTACCACCTGGCGTCGCTATTAAACTCCCTTATATATATATATATATATATATATATATATATATATAACGCACTGTACGTTTTGGAACCTTCTTATTCATCCTTAGTTAACTAGAAATTATTTATGGATATTCCTGTAACTTGGTCACTGTACTGGTTTGCTGACCCGTAGGTCGATCTCGGCAGCGGCAGTTTCCCTTCTGCGGAGGCAAGGCCCGTGTGCTTAGATTTTCTGGTCCAAGTTAACGACCGCGGTGAAAATTTCTGAAGCCCTTTCACTGTGCGGTGGCGCGCCTCGTTATTATGTCGTGGTTGTGGCGCGGACAATTCCAGGAATTATTATTTAAATCATTGAAACGGGTGGGTGCCAATTTTTCTTTTCATTGTCGGCCTAATGTGTGGGGAAAAAAATAAACAAAAAAACTGTTTATTAGAAATGCACGTTAGCACAGACACATGGTTAGTAGGCGACCGTCCGTCTTCGTAATCTAAGGTTTTCAAATATTTTCTGTCTTTTTCTTTTTTTAAGCATAAAATAAGAAGGACAAAAAAATAAAATGAACACGTTGAGTGCGCTTGTACATAAACACTCATGATAGGCTTTATTTTTATTATGTTTTTATTCCTTCTGTGTTTGTAAAGCTCGTGTGCTCTACGTACGGATTGATTGATTATTAATAATCACACGCGGTCGCGTACGTCCCACTTAACCCTGCCGCATAACGGTTGTAGACTTTTCGTTTTCTTAACATCTCTGTGTGGAGGGTTCGGTTTTGTTCGTGTAGCGTTCTTTATGAAGGAAGCGAAGCTAGAAAGATGCCTTTGACGGTGTTTTCGAAGTATGAGATCTCATTTTCGCTGTGAAAAAAAAAAAAAAAGGTGTTTACGCGCGTCAGTATGTGCTTTGTCATCACTGTCATTACTATGTTCAGTTTCGTTTGTGAGCTGAAATGTTACTCAGGCTTTTAAAACTGCTTTCAAACAAATGGAAATAAATTCAAAGTCTTGCTATATATATATATATATATATATATATATATATATATATATATATATATATATATAAACGAAATTATTGTTGTCGTTGTGGGAAAACTGGGCGAAGTGTTGTTGACACTCTTTTCTGCTTGCTTTTGTTTTCTTTTTTTGCAGACGAAGTCGGGCTCCACGAAAGCCAGGGTGGCCTTCTTCGAGGAGTTATGATAACTACTTAAATACTTGTTGCCTGGAAACGGTGTGTTTATATGTGTGTACGTCTTGTTTTATGTGTGCGCGCGCGCGCCATTGACTCGCAATCTTCGTTTTTTGAGCAGTGCGCCTCTTTGAAAAAAAAAAAAAGAAGAAAGAACAAGATGCTAGAGGAACAGAGTAAAATCTAGAAGTCTATATACCGTCCCTATTTCACGTCATAGAATAGAAAAAAACAAAAAGAAATAGAACAGTGCAGCTGGCTGCGCTGGCCCACTTTTTTAAAAAATATTTTATCTACCGCTTGCTGTCGTCTCTTTTCGTCCCCGTGTGGAAAAAAAACAATTCTTTTTCTGCTCCTGTAAATTTTGTAAATAAAATTATCGCTGCCCTGCTTTTATACCTTGCGTAGTTTTTTTTTCTTTCTTTCTCTCATATTGAACACGTTAGAAGCAAACTAGGTTTCCAGGACTGGAACAGAATGGAACATGGAACACTCGACCCAGCAGTGCTCTCGCAACCTGGTCGTGTCATTCGCTTGAGCCGTGCACGTAAGTTATCAAGTGCGTGCGCAGCATGTGCGTTATTATATCCGCTCCGCGATGCCTTTGGAACGAGGTGCCCCCGTGGCACGTATTCCTCATTTGCGACCGAGTCGGTATACCGCGCAGTTGCTCGCCGCTGTGTTTTATGCGAAGCACGGCAGTAAACCGGCCGTGCCGAATCTGTTTTGGGGTCAGCTTAATCCTTTGAGAGGGCGCGTTATGATCGACTGTTGGTAAATGCGTAAAGTTTGCGTATTGCGATGCCAGTCTTCTGGAGAAAAAAAATTGTAAAGCAGTGGAAGTCTTTGAATTAACTGTATAGTGTGTTTTACAGCAAGTAATCGTAATTAAAACGTAAATGATGATTTAGTTATTATCAGTCACGATATATTTCTTTACAAAGTGAATCCAGCGATCCATTTAAATTGCGTATGAATTGCTGTCTGCTCGCGGTAATTCCGAATTTATATATATATATATATATATATATATATATATATATATATAGATAACTTGGAGACCTACAGGCCGATCAGCTTGCTCTCCGTAGTATACAAGCTATTTACAAAGGTAATTGCTAACAGAATAGAGATATTAGAATTCAATCAACCAAAAAAACAAGCAGGATTTCGAACAGGCTACTAAACAATCGACTACATTCATACTATCAATCATGTAATAGAGAAATTTTTAGAATATAGCCAACCACTATACAAAGCCTTCATAGATTATGAGAAGGCGTTCGATTCAGTAGAAATATCAGCAGTCATGCAGACACTGCGCAATCAGGGCGTCGACGAAGCATATGTAGAAATACTGGAATAAATCTACAGGGGATCAACTGCTACCATAGTGCTTCATAAAGAAAGCGACAGAATACCAATCAAGAAGGGTGTAAGGCAGGGGGACACAATCTCCTTAATGCTATTTACCGCGTGCTTACAGGAGGTTTTCAGAAGCCTAGAATGGGAACAATTAGGGATAAGAGTTAATGGAGAGTACCTTAGTAACCTGCGCTTTGCCGACGACATTGCATTGCTGAGTAACTCAGGGGACGAATTGCAACTCATGATTACGGAGTTAGACAAGAAAAGCAGAAAAGTGGGTCTTAAATTTAATCTGCAGAAAACGAAAGTAATGTACAACAACCTCGGAAAAGAGCAGTGCTTCGAGATAGGTAATAGTGCACCTTAAGTTGTAAAAGAATATGTCTACTTAGGGCAGGTAATAACCGCGGAGCCGAACCACGAGATTGAAGTAACTAGAAGAATAAGAATGGGTGGAGCACATTTGCCAAGCACTCTCAAATTATGACAGGTAGATTGCCACTATCCCTCGAGAGCAAGGTATATAACAGCTGCATCTTGCCGGTACTTAGCTACGAAGCAGAAACCTGGAGACCTACAAAGAGGGTTCAGCTTAAATTGAGGACGACGCAGCGAGCAATGGAAAGAAAAAATGGTAGGTGTAACCTTAAGAGACAAGAAGAGAGCAGAATGGACTGGGGAACAAACCGGGGTTAAGGATATCATTGTTGAAATCAAGAAGAGGAAATGGACATGGGCCGGGCATGTAGCACGTAGACAGGATAACCGTTGGTCATTAAGGGTAACTAACTGGATTCCTAGAGAAGGCAAGCGGGTTAGGGGAAGACAGAAGGTTAGGTAGGCAGATGAGATGAAGAAGTTTGTGGGCATATAAATTGGCAGTAGCAAGCACATGACCAAGTTGACTGGCACAACGCAGTCAGGCTGATGATATATATGCGCGGAAGTCACTGCAGCAAAGCTATCGCGTACGTGCAGCAAAATATTTCAACCCAAAGCTATAAATGCGACATCAAGCAACAAGAATGCATAAATTTCAAGCAAAAAAAGCACGTGCCCTAATGAGAGAGAGGAGGAAGCCCGGGAGGTCAACCAGATATATGCATCCGGTTCGCTACCCAGCACTTGGGGTGGGGAAATAAGTGCAAGAAAAAGAACGTGTTGAGAGAGAGAAAAAGAAAACGCACGTGCACTCAGGGAGGGGGGGGGGGGGGGGTTGAATCAGCTTTAGCATTATATGATCGACCTGATCTGACAGACTATTGGGGCGTAGCTAGTGTGTCTACCGTAGCCTTGAACGATTGAACAACGCACTTTACACGCAGTGATTGACAGCAACACGGCAACTGCATCGTTTGCGGACATAGCAAGAGTGTGGACCAAAAGCAGGATATAGAAACGGCTCATGAAATTAATAAACATTCAATATTGCACCAATTTTGAAGAAAGTATAGGTAGCTTGAGGAATGCGCAACCAACCAACTGGCCCGATACAATTGTTTATTGAGGAATGAAGCATTTTCTTGCATAGTGCAGGCGCTCATGAGCATACAGGAGGGGGATTTCCGATATTTCACTTTAATTACGTGACCAGAATGTAGCCGCGACTAAAATAAAAATTAATCAACCATGGTGAAATCAGGCTTAGCAGTTTTAGCTTCACCTCACGTTCATTCGTGCACTTACAGACTTGCGGTCGGGGGGTACTCATGGGACGGAACAGCCTTAATATTTTTTTTTTCGTTCGATCATCTAGTTTTGTGTTTACATTGAGACGTACTAATTATTGCCGCTTGAATCGGCCTATTGGCGGATCCAGAGAAGAATGTGCAGAACTGTGGCTCCATCACGGTGGTCTAGTGGCTAAGGTACTCGGCTGCTCACCCGCAGGTCGCGGGATCAAATCCCGGCTGCGGCGGCTGCATTTCTGATAGAGGCGGAAATGTAGGCCCGTGTGCTCAGGTTTGGGTGCACGTTAAAGAACCCCAGGTGGTCGAAATTTCCGGAGCCCTCCACTACGGCGTCTCTCATAATCAAATGGTGGTTTTGGGACGTTAAACCCCACATATCAATCAATAATGTGCAGAACTGCCGATACCCGCGTTCATCCCTCCGCACACAAAATTCAAGCTGTCTCAAATTTCGTGTGCAGTGCGTCATGCATTGCATAGAGCGCGTGACAAAAAAGTGACGTACATCTCCCCAGTCATTCCTGTGCTCTTAGCGCGTGCGTCGGCTCTCGAATGGATCCCCGATTAATATTGTCAATCGAAATCATCCGTCGCCTTCAGTGTCATTCACCACTTCAAGACTGAACATTCCAGCTTGGTAAAATTTAGGTCCGCGCATGCTTTCACCTTACACGTAAAAGGCCGTTATCTCAGTCATCGTGACGTCATTCTCACGCGCAGCATCTAATTAGTTTGAATTGAAACTATAATAGCCATCAGACGCAGTTTAGAAGCGTCACGTTCTAGATAGTTGCAAGACATTTGCGTACCGACTCGATTGGGGTGGATGACCTGTTGAACGCGTTGACGCATCTTTAGAGGAACCTTTATAGTATATAGAGACGTCACTAATTTCATGCTTAAATGCTCCTTTTTTTTCTTTTTCTCATTTGGTGCAGCCGTACTGAGATTTTCCCACTGAGGCGCCTAATGATGCTCAGTTTAAAGTTCTCCATGATACAAAAAAAAAAAACGCATGCTAAAATAATTGTACTTCGTCTTTGTTTCTCCCTTGCTGAAAATATAATTTTTCCAACTATTACGGATAATTACCATTGACGTTCTTAGCGCATTTTTTTTTTCTCTCCGTTCCCATCTTGTTTTCCAACTATTACGGATAATTACCATTGACGTTCTTAGCGCATTTTTTTTCTCTCCGTTCCCATCTTGTTAATTTTTGCTTTAGTGTATGTGACTGCTTATTTTCTAAGCTATTGCCTGCTTTAGAAAACGGCCTATCCCCAATGGTCGGTGATGCCATGTTAAATGGGAGAACCAACCCACCCCCGTCATGCGCACACCTAGGCCCCCGATGGGCCAACATCGTCATCATGATCATCATCATGGTCATCATTATCTGCAGATATCGTTGCATTATCTTCAGCCGGTAGTACGCGTAATTGCTCGGTAACCACTGAAATATTCCGTGTCCCTTCTCGAGCCCTCGGTGGAAATCGTCCCTTATTTCATCGTATACACATTGCTGTTCGTGAGACCCGTGTTGTAAGACGCAGTGTCTGTAAGACTGATATAGGGTCGCGACAAATGGGCTATATATCGGCTTGACTCACGACTACTCTTCTAAGACAAAATTTGGGGACCTTGGCCCACTGTTGAACGCATGCGCGAGTCAACGAAATGCCGATCGTGTTCCATGACCGGAACACACGAGTTCCTGCGAGTACCAGCGCGAATTTGTGTTTTGTGTTTTCTTACTAAATAATAATTTTCTTTTTTTTCTTTTTAATATTCTTACTTCTCTATCTCATCTATTATCCCCTCTTTCCCTCAACCTTCGTATAGGGTAGTTAACCTCCATGCAAGCCTTTGCCCTTCGTCTATCCCTTTTTCTCACAGGATTAATCGAAGCTGAAGAAATAGCGAATCCAATAACGTTCAGAACGTATGCAGCACACGTTAAATGAAATCGCCTCAAATAATTTCTGAGAATTGAAGGACTTAACCGCTGATTCTTAATCGATTCTTGTGATCTGGAATGGTTTTTTAACCTTGCAAATTGATTAATTCCCACGAGACGTCAGTTTGAAAGAGCGATCGACGGTTAAGCTCACTCTGCCTGGATGCTCCCAACACGCTGCGTGGGGACCCGGTACGGTTCTTATAAATTCCTTTGCTAGTGTCCAAGTCGGCTCTGAAATTGAGAGGTATAATCAAGAAGACTATGATGATGATGATATCAATTATGGACACAACTAGTATGGTTATATATGGGTGCCATGAAAGTGAATCTATGAGTTGCCTATGACCAGTGAATTACATTGCATAGGAGAGAAGCAGCCATAAAATGTCTAAAGGTCAATCGATATACTCGAAGGCGGCAACATATATGTATTGTTTAAAATTATAACGGGGGCAGGCGAGCTTAGCTATAGACCGGAGACGGCCTATGATCATAAAGGTAGTGTGCGATATGGCCTTTATAAAAACCCTTTATTAAGAGGTTGTGTTATGGATCGCTGGATCTATAGGACATACATGCAATCAGTGACATAGCCAGGTGTTGGCATACCAGGCGCGTCCCCACCGCACCCCTCTCCACCTGCATATACCCAAAAAGGTCTGCATATACAAAAAGGTCTGCATATGCCCGTGCACGCAGTGAATACCATTCATGGAAGCAAACACTGCTTAAAAGTCAGATAACGGCCTTTTTCCAAAGAAACGCGAGCAATGAAATGACGTTTGTTGGTGGGTGCTTTTAGAGTGCACGCAGCTCTTTAGGGCGTCCGTTCCTTCCCATGTTGAGCGGCGTCGCCGGCGTAACCGACAGGCACAGAGGAAACCGAGAGTCACGAGAAAAATAAAATGAAAAAGCCTAGGGTAATTGGAACCTGCGCTGGAACTCTCTATGTGGAACCCTCTACGTTTACCACAGAGCCACGATGGTGCTTTGAACTTATTTCCGAAAACACCCTCACTCTATAAAGTTTGCGTATCGCAGGAGTAAAAAGGCCTGGTTCAGAGCGTTCTTCTACTCCCGCAAAGCATCAGACGGAGTAAAATTCATTTTCATTCTGTACGAAAAGAGAGAGGGAGACTGCTTTCTACTACCTCTCTCTGAGAGAGCGGAATGCCCGTCTACTATTCTTCAGTCATATATAAGAGAGTACGTTGCGAAGTGAACTTCCCGAGACACAGGCATTTCTAGAATCTACATTAAACGTCAAAATGCGTCACAATAAATGACATGCGCTGACTCGCGAGACCATGTGCGCAACGTGCGAGCCATATAAGAGAGTAAAACGTGATTATACTCCTGCTTTTGATCTATATATCCATGCGCCGGCACTCTGCGATTGATTAGCTCTAAACCACACATGTATGCATTAAGACTGCATTTGTTTGTGTTGGCGTTCGAGACGACAGCAATAAGAACAGCATTTCCCAGCGCGTGCCAGTGACTTGAAGAGAACTTTTAATATCCGAGTTTTCAGCTTGGATCTGTGTAGTGAAATATAAAGCGAATATGACCTCATTCAATCGGTCACGATCGAGACTAATCTCAAACGGCTATTACATTATCCTTATATTAATAACCATGTTTCTCGATACGAATGTCGCGCCCGGGGAATGCTGCCGTAAGCCTAACGTACGGTATGGCTACAGCGGAGTATAATGGCTTTAGCCATAGAAAAATAATCGAAAACGCATTCAAAGGTTAAACAAAAAACTGAATTGTTCACTGTACACTTCAGAGGTGCGACGTTTTCGTACACAGAAATTACTAACCGCATAGCGAGTCAGTGCTAAGGTTCACATCATTGGTTGCGCTATTCTTTTCTTCTGTAAAACGCGCCGGGTGAACGTTCTCATTTCACGAAGCACAAAACAAACGCACGAAACACGTGAACTACAGTCCGAATGGTTGTCACAAGCGCAGAGACACTCAAACCTGCGCTTCTAAACAAGAAAATGCTCACAGACCACAAACATTGCTTATGATATGAATAAATAAATACTCGACCGTCTTCCAGTGAGGGGTAGTGGTTGGCGTGTCGGGCTCACTGTCTGATGTGCGGTCGAAGGTTTGAGTACCACTCGGTCATCTTTTTACTTGTCGTAGTGTTCATATTTATCCATCTTTACAGTCTGCGCGTGAGTAAATCAGTCAAAAACAACTAAAAAGACCAATTTTGGCCCGAGTTCTGCTGTTTTTTTTTTTCGAGAGATGTATTACTACTTCTTTCGATGGGGTCATGCTACTCTGCTTCGGGCAGCGCTACGTTACCCTGTTGATGTGGAGTACTTTGAACCTCCCTGAGCGAATCACTATATACCCTGCATCACGTTCGTGATTCACTCTGGAAAAGACGGAGAAATAAGGGCCTATAGAACTTTTTTAGTTTCTATAGATATACAGGTGTAATGTCGGCCAATGAAACGCGTTAATCTACGCGTTCTTCAAACACTCAGTTCATGACATCTTTTAGCGCAAGTTGATATGATAATCCCACGTTCTGAGGCCCGATGGCAGCCCCGCCGCGGTGGTCTAGTGGCTAAGGTACTCGGCTGCTGACCCGCAGGGCGCGGGTTCGAATCCCGACTGCGGCGGCTGCATTTCCGATGGAGGCGGAAATGTTGTAGGCCCGTGTGCTCAGATTTGGGTGCACGTTAAAGAACCCCAGGTGGTCTAAATTTCCGGAGCCCTCCACTACGGCGTCTCTCATACTCATATGGTGGTTTTGGGACGTTAAACCCCACATATCAATCAATCAATCGAGGCCCGATGGCAATGTACGCTGGTGCCACGCACTATTGCTGCAATGGTTGATGTCGTGTTGCGAAGCATGAATACAGGACGCGTGAGTTTGCAAAGAATAAAGCTAATTTCACTGCATTTCCGAGTAGGGGAAGTTCTTTTCGCTGCATTCACAAGCGGACGTGTGGCAGCTTGGGCTAGTATGGCATGACGATAGTTATAGCGCGAGAACAAAACGACGACACAGAGACAAGAAGGACACTTCTTGTCTCTGTGTCGTCGTTTTGTTCTCGCGCTATAACTAACACTTCTTGTCTCTGTGTCGTCGTTTTGTTCTCGTGCTGTAACTATCCCAAGTGGACGTGTGGCAGCTTGGGCTAGTATGGCATGACGATAGTTATAGCGCGAGAACAAAACGACGACACTGCAGAGACAAGAAGGACACTTCTTGTCTCCGTGTCGTCGTTTTGTTCTCGCGCTATAACTGACACTTGTCTCTGTGTTGTCGTTTTGTGCTCGTGCTCCAACTATCCCAAGTGGACGTGTGTTAGAACGTCTGCTGTCCACGCAGACGTCTCGGGGCCCAAACGACTTGGGTTCGATTCCCACTGTGACCTGAATTTGTTTTTTATCATTTATTTCATTTACATCGTTCTCGGTGTTTCGGTCGCGCATAAGATGATTTTTCGCTCACAACCAGTGACGCCGAAGCCGGAATTTCTGCGAAACGAGCTCTTTAGCGCTCCCGCGTCACGCAATGCTAACGCGTGTGTGATTTCATGCCTCCCACCCACTGCAGAGGCTGAACGTTCATTCTTCATCGTCATCAGCCACAAGCAACATCTACAAGTGCACACTATACTAGACACCTAGGTGTCTAATTCTCCTGCTCTTCAAACTTTGTTTTTTGCTGTATATCTGTTCTGAGTACATTTTTTTTTGTTGTGTCGAATTTATGTATTTATGCTTTACGTAAATGTACGTACTGGGTATTGCACATTGTGGTCTGAGCGGGGGGGGGGGGGGGGGGAAGGGTTGATGCGTCGTCAGACACTCCAGTTGCCTTTTCATCGCCCCTTCCGATTCAACAGCTGGATAAGTGGTGTATGTTTGCAATGATGAATAAACTTCAACTTCAACGATACCATACAGATGTGTAGCGGTTACCTCGCTTATCCGCAGAAAAGACGAATACTGGCGTAGTCGGTGCTGTGCGGTTTGATTTATGTTTTAGTCGACGCGTTGCAGAAAGCCAAAACTTCAGTAACGGTACGTTGGTCTTGCCAGGCAGTAATCGTCGGCGTTTTTTTTTTTTTTTTTGCCTGCCTTTAGTTAACAACGCTCCGCAAATACATGTCATATGTTGTCAGTGGCTCGCCATATTTACTCCACATTGGCTTCTTCAATACACCTTTACTTATATCTGGATGGTCAATCGTTAATTCGCGGTTCGATGAAGTGTACCTTATTAGTAACGGATTATCCTTAAGAAGCTGGCATTAAGCAATGAGCTTTTTCCTCAGGAATGGCTTCAGGTCCATTACAGGGACAGATTATATAAGCGCAACGTAAAAGATTACAAGAAAGATTGAAGATACGCACCCGAAAATTTGACAAATACATACACTGTATAACTACCATTCCCATATTATTTGAAAGATTGCAGCACTGGCGCGAGTAATTTTCGTTCGAACACCTTTCGTCTTAGTTTTATTCTGCTAAAGCTCGCGGATGTTCGCAGGCAGAGCAAGCGAGTGCGGGACTGTCGGCCAGTGCGTGCCCTTTTTTTAAATAACGTGGCTTCCGAAATTACGTGAACTTAATCTCGGAGGCCATAATTGGGGCGAATCAGTTCTCCAAAAACCCGATAGGTGGGGGAAGTGTCGTTGCAGCTTGGCAGCACGCCGTCAATACCGTCACCCTGTATGCTCATAGCACCCGTTCGTGACTGGTCGCGCAACACAGGACAAATGGCAGATGGACACCCCAGGCAGGCACGTGGGAGTGTACATTCTTGTCCATTATGTGTCCGTGTGTGCGTTGCGCTGCCAGTCAAGAATCAGTACCAGCCCGCCCAATTGTCACTGCTGTTGCACCCACCATCTATATGTTTATCCGAAAATAAAATGACAACTCAAGAGCAGACGAAAATCGATAATATAACCAGGAATTCAGTAGAATGCAGCTCGAGTGGGCGTTAAATGAATCGTCTACTCGAAGCACACGTACACACTGACTCGGCCCAATGAGCTCGCGGATGGTAAAATTTATAATTTATTTGGAAAGGCCGGGAAGAAAACGTTGGTTTTATATACGTTCGATTTCCGCGCAATTACCTGTTAAATTTCTTCGACTGCGAATTTCATGTAGGTTTCTTCATGCAGTGTTGTGGCTCTGCTGGTGATAAATGTATATGTTTTTTTTCGTGGAGTTTTGTTACGGTTAAACGATCCCAAATGTGTAGTTAGTGATCACGGTATGTTGCCGCTGCTTGGCAACAAGCTCGAAAAGAACATAGCGGATAATTTTAATGACTACTAAGCCTGTTGGTAATGTACTACATATTGGATCAGATGACCACAAGCAAAGCCTATCTATCTATCTATCTATCTATCTATCTATCTATCTATCTATCTATCTATCTATCTATCTATCTATCTATCTATCTATCTATCTATCTATCTATCTATCTATCTATCTATCTATCTATCTATCTATCTATCTAACTATCTATCTATCTATCTATCTATCTATCTATTAGAGTGTACTCTATATCAACCCAAGCAAATGTCTACTAAACGTTCATTTTACATCAAAAGCCATTTCCAACGCACATAGGCGCGATAAGCACGGCAATATTATAGTGCAGAGATGTGCAAAATAAATTCTCCGGCAGTATCACTTTCGTTCATGCAAATTGGCCCCCGAGTAATGGTTTATATCAAGGTGTCCATAAAAATTCGTTTTCCGTTGAAAGATCGACACTACTTGCCGCATTCAGAGAACCAAACAAGGCGCATCCCGAGTAGGAATGTGATCAAACGATGTCACGTAAAAGCTTGCAGGTTAGCAATAGAAAACAAATGAAAATTTATCCTCCATCTTATTACCATAGAGCGAAACAGAGAGCTAATAATTCGTATCAAACTAACAAAACAAAACAGCTGACGACAAGCTGAGCGCGCACGCGAGAAAGGGTGTTCGATGAACGCGGGTTTTACCAATGAATGATGGGATTTGCGTCACAGCCACTTGCACGACGTGGACATTTCGCAGTAGGCGCGATGAAACCTCACGCTATATATTCTCTCGCGTTGCAAGCCCAAATTATCGCCTAGAATTGATCTCTGCATTCTGTCATTGCATTTTAGAAAGTGAAATGATGAAGCCACGCATACTGAGTTTTAAAATGCCCAACGTCTCAAAGCAGCGAGAACCAAAACAAGCTGCTGGCAACAATGCGTTCAACACGACACGAGCGCCGTCTACGCAAGGCCAGCGCACCGGTTGTTGTATCGCAGGTTGTATCTTTTGGCGCGGAGCAGCGTGTCATCATCTAACCGCTAGTGTGCCTCGGGTGCCTGTAGCACATGGGAGCAGAAGCATGGCCGACGAACTAGTGTTTATTACTGCCAATTCGCCTGTGATAGTGCTTTCTGCTGTCATCGGAGTCCTTATTCTTCTGATCATTCTCGTGGGAAGCCAGAAGAAGGACGATGTCGAGAAGCAACCTTCGGCAACGAGTGAGTAACGCATCGCGTGCGCTGGCTTTCCCCTTGGCACCACGCTCGACCGGCGGGCGTGCGAGGACGCATCTGTGCTTTGCCGCTGACGTGGGGATTCGCTCGCAGGATTTCAAGCTGGACGGTTGTGCCCTCGCGATCTCCGACTTCAGCGTAGCTCCCGCCGACTGGTTCGCCCTCCGCGGTCTCCTGACGCCGTGTAGCTCTCGCATTGTGGCACCCCGCCCTTGGACTGCTTCGACCGGATCCCCACTTTCCTATCTCCTTCTTTTTCCTCTCGTTGGCTGTCTTCTTCTGCTTCTACTTTCCTTCTATCCTTTTTATCCCTCCTTCACCCCACCCCTATAAGGCACTGCGCCGTGTCGCCTGAAGGCAGACAGAAATTAGGTGCCTTTTTCCTCTTCATTGTAACCACTACCACCACCACCGCTGACGTGCGGCGTATTCTTGAGCAAGCCGCGGCGCTTTGCATTTGCATGAAACCCTTCGGGAGCTAGCCTACTTCGTCGCTGTTAGCATTGCTGCTCGCTCGTGGACGAGGTGCCCCACTTCTCCGTGCCGGCTTCGGACCCCAACCGGCCCAACCGCTTGCGTGCACAAAGGTGGTGTCGTCGTTGGGCTCTAGCGCCCTGTGAGTAACGTAATTCTCGGAAATAGTTGCACTATGCTACAAAGAGGACGACGATGAAGCCAAGTTAGGGATTTTACGGAAAACGTTTAGTGGTGAACATGAATGCTTGGCAGTTTTGCCGTACCACGGCCGCTTGCCGTACCTTCCCTTCGATCGCCCGCCTTTTTTTTTTTTTTTAGCCTCGGCTTCCTCCCAGCCGATGCCACCGATCGAAGCTCGGCGCATTCGGCTACCCCGATTTTAAGCTAGCCTTTGCTCGCTCAAATTTTGTTGCGGCTGAAGCATAGTTCGACGTTGGAGTTGCACGTGAGCTGCGAAGTGAAGCCACTGTCTCCGCATTCTACATTGCCTACGCGTGTTACGGTCCGTTGATTCGGCCGGTCAAGTACTACCCGTAGTGCCTAGCTTGTCTTTTTTTTTTTCATCAGCGCATCGCAAGCCTTCCGCCGGTTGAGTGTGTTGGAAGAAAGCGCAAATACAAATTAAGCAAAAAAAAAAAGTACATGCGAACTGACGGGGGTTGCTTGGAAGCGTCAATGAACGAAGGGGGGGTCCTTGACTTCGACGTGCTGTCCGCGAGCAAAAACAGGAACATAATGTAACTCCCGCACACCGGTGAACCCCTCAGCCGACGTTTGCAAAAGAACCGCGGAGGCGGCGCATTTCGCGGAGGAGGAGAAACGATGACGGGATATCCGTACAGTGACCGCGAACCAGGCTTGCCAGCCCCGCTGGCTCAACCCCCTCCTCCCCCTCCCGGTATTACCCGCTCCTTGGAGGATAATGCGTCACACGAGTGAAACAACCGTCTTGATTTATTAAGAAACTTCGAAGCGGTGACGCTTGGCGCAACGCCGCCGCCTCTCTCCGCACGTCGAGTTTGTGTGGGCAAGGGAGAGCGCTCTCTCAGTGTGGTTCGCTCCGTCGTCTGCTCGCGCGGCCAGACGGATAGCGTACCTTCGTCCGCGCTGGATCGCCACGACTCTATCCGCAGGTTTGGACAAAAGGCAAGCTCTAGATTTTTAATTAGCGCTGGTTTCGTCGCTTTTGACGACGCGGTGGCTTTTCGGGCTAGCTTGGGCACACCGCGGTGATCGTGCGGGCAACGCAATTTGACCTAACCCGGTTTCATTTGCGAGTGTTTTTGGCGCGTGGAAGGCCGCACTTGGGATTGAGGTCATTGTCAGTCCAGCGCAGCCGCGCGCGTGGGGATCCTGCTTTTTTTCGGTCTTGTCTGCGAGAAAGCGAGAGAAAAAAAAGAAACGGTAGTGGTTCTTGAAGAAAGGCACCTAATTTCTGTCGGCGATAAGGCGACACGGTGGTGGGATGATGTGCTCTCACGTCTCTCCTCCTCTTCTTTTTTTTTTTTTTTGTGGACTCTCTCACTCCTTCGTTTGTGTTGCTTTCGGTGACCTGAAAGCCCCCTTTCGAGCAGACCGTCGATCATCTGTTCTCGTTTTAGTCGAAAAGCGCTTTCTTTTTGTACCGTGCCCCCTCTCTCTCTCCGGTAAACGGCTCCGGATGCGAAACCAGCAGTGTGAATCCGCGGAGGGGTCGCAACCCCCCACCGTTGTCTCTCTTGTGCACCGCGTCGTTAGAACGCGATATACGAGCGCGTCGTGTCGACGTGCAGTTTGTGTGAAGGCAAGTTGTCTGTTTCCTGGGATGTTGGAGATAACGCCTTAAAAAAGGAAATGCCCTTGGAATAAAAATTAAGTTAAGCAGTCGTTGTCGAGAGATAAGGGCCAGCGACTACGTGGAGGTAGACAAAAGCAACGTAGACAAAAACTCTTCAACAATCGCGGTAGGGACACGTCAGCTGGTGCTTTTTTTTCTCTTTTATTTCCCGGTAACGTGTCAAGAACCGCACCGCAGGACGGAGTGACTAAGCACTTTATGCTGCCGAAGTTCACCATCTGTATAGGAACAGAAGCCCCCCCCCCCTCTCATTCTCTCTCTCTCTCTTTAGCCACATGAGACTGAGTACTCCTTGCAGTTGTGTATATAAACAAGTTCGCCTGTCCGATTTCGGTAGTACGTTCACGTCTCGGGTCCAGGAATCCCCAGTGCGTGTGTCGTGCATGCGGATGTGGCTATCTGTGAGGCGCGCGTGCTTGTACGAATCGAGCTTTCCTGTAAACCATGTAAATTTGGCTCAGCTCAGGGTAGGAGACCCACTTTTGCTTGGACATCCCGTAAGTAACTTGCTTTTTTTAAAGGGACGGCGGTGACCGATACGAAATGACTTTACGGAAGAGCTAGTGTTTTTTTGCTAGTTTTCTGTCTGGGAGTATCAGACATCTGCATAGATACCCGAAAATAGCGTTTGTAGTGCGTGTTGTTCTGCCTCGCCCTGATACGATGGCGCGCGGTGACTCATGCTTATCTGTATATATTTTGAGGACAGAAAAAAAAAAAAGTGGGCCAGAGCTGATCTGTTGGCAAATCTGAACTGACGCAAGCTGTAGCGATGCTTTCTATTAGACGCTGTGTTTGTTTGCTTGCATTTGTAGCTATCGCTGGTTTGGAAGCATGGTTGAGTGTGTGTAGTCTACAAACGAGACTACATATCGTGTCACTTGTATCGGGCGTGCGCCTTTACAAAGGGAAAGGGGAGGAGGGGTGATGTTGAGTTTCTTGGTGACTGGGCTTATCGATTGAAGAAAAAAAAAAAAAAAGACTGGTCGTCGGGGATTACAATAGCATCTATTTCGGTGAGCAGGCGTGTAAGGCTATTGTTAAACTGCAGTCTGCTAGCCACTATCCCCGACTAAAGGGGTAGTCAGTGGTCAAGGCATGTTGGTGATGGTTGCTTTGGGAGTATGTTCATGCGCACTTCGAATCGGCTTGGAACCGGAGTTTGTACGAAATCGTTATGCCGCGAGTGTGTTTGCTCTTGCCGATGCTCTCTTCGCTTCGATTTTCCGTTATCCGCTGTTTTAAACGCGGAAATGCCGTATTCCATCAAACGCGTGCCCTTGGATGATGCAAGTAGGAAGCGAGCGAAAGCTGTCACGTGGTGCGATGTGCAACTCGCAGATCGGAATTCAGCTGATTAGCTTCGCGTGCTGGTTGCCAAATGGCAACAGCGCCGCGTGTGGGTGACTCACGAATTGTTCGCAGATGCTTCGCGGCGCTTGTGTATGTATAGAGTGACCTGCCTGCTTTGTCTTCTATAGAGCACGTCGGCAGGCACTTTCCGCGTAAGAGCGGAGCTTTTGTGTGCCCAATACGCTGAAACATCTATTGGGCTGACGCGGTGTATTCGGTACGAACCTGAACATATGTAAACGAAAGCCACGCTCGGGGCCTGTCCACCTGTCGGGCACAGGTGAGCTGCATCTATTTGCTCGTGGACAATTTCGGGAAATGGTTAATTTTTGGGCTAGTTCGTTTTGCATCACTGAAGAGGTGAAAACTCCCGGCCGCGTTGCGTTTAGAAAGAATCTCCCAGATATTCAAAAACGAATCGTGACTCCTTCACTAATGTTTGTCTCGTACCGTGTCTACGATACACGATGCTCGTAATTTTACAATTTTCCTCGAGGTATTCTGAGTATAGTGGATAGCTGCAAGAAAGCGTTAGCGTAGCCATTCGATCGTAGCTACTTGCAGCGTAGTGATCGCGGGCCCTCTTGTGTTTGTCGCGGCGCAGCCAAGGAAAAGGAAACGGTGCTTCGCAAGGAGGTGCGATCCTTGCCAAAGAAGAAGAAAGTGCAGGAGAAGAAGCGTGACTTGAAGGCCCCGTACTTACATCCGTGGCTAATGACGACCCTAAAGGGACACAGCGGCTCCATACTGGACCTGGACTTCAACGGCAACGGCAAATACCTGGCCACCTCTGCTGATGGTAAGTTGAAGGCCTGGCACATTTTTTTTTTTCAAGTTCATACACACCTTCTTTGTTTGGTTCGAGGTAGCGCTTTTTTTTGCTTTCACGTGGTGTCTAGAATCTAAAATGGTGTCGTCGTATAGCTTTATTTGCTTTTAGAGCAAGTACAACAACAACAAGGCAGACCTGGTGCGGTATTCTGTTTGATTCCAGTAACGGGGCTGTTTCATTTCAGTATGCTTTGATTGGATGTTTATCACGAGAGCTTGTCGCTGTACGGCACCAGCCATGATAGCCGGCTCTGAGTTGCATCCTATCAGAGTACACTGTAACGGACGGTGTACTTCCAACAGGACGCCATTCCTGGATGCTCTGTCGAGGCCATGTGCAGGCTGATACTGCAGGGCTGTAATGATTCGAACCGACGCCGCTGAATCAAATCACTGCTAGGTTTACTTATGTTTCTCCCAGTTCTGCAGGGGCAATCGGGCATATCGCCTTGGCTCTACGCTAAAAAGAAAAATAAAAGAAAATGTAAGCTATGCTATAGGTTTGGCGACAAAGCTGAACCGCAATATTGCAGTTCTGTGAAAGACATTTAAAAAGCTGAAGTCCTAGCATAGTATGAAAATGCTCGTAGATTGGTAGCCATAGATATGGGCTCTCTTATTCTCTCTCTGAGGACGCGTTTCCTTGTGACCTCCTTTTGAGAAAGTAACAGTAACAAAGCCTATAGCTACTGCTATTCACCCTCGCTTTTTATCCGAGCTGTAGAGAACCCTCATCTTTCCCTTCCCCTTTTTTTACTACTTTGCGCACGTGTGTGTGTGTGGCTGTGTGTGTATGATGGCATCCCAACGTGCATGATGCGTGGCTGGGCGAGGGTTGCCAGGGTGTGGGAGGTATGTGCAAGTCGCTGCGTCGTCCGGTCCAGGAGCCGGAGATCCTTTGCTTTCTTCCTCTTCCTTGCGGTGCTGGCACTGTCTTTGTCTCCATGTGCTGGAGCGGCCGTCCTCTTATGGCTGTTAAGAGTTTTAGCGCATAGCGCTAGTGAGAGAGAGAGAGAGAGAGAGAGATAGGGAGCCCCGCGGGTCTCGCCGCCTTGAGCGCGCGGGAACCATGACGAGAGTGAATCCCGACCGCACTGTTTTTGTTGTCCATCTTCCCTGCTTCCTTCCCGGAGGTCGATCGGCCCAGCGTGCCATCCAGGGCCCGAACATCAACAACCAGCACAGCTGTCACAAGACCTCCTCCGCGGGACGCACTACCCCGTCCCGGAGTCCCCCGAGCCCGTTGGAGGGCGCCTGGCGCCTTCCCGTGTGCGCCGACGACTTGTACCACCAGCTGCTGCGCTACAGGCTGACGCCGCAGGAACTGTACCGGTGCGGCTACCCGCGGCCCTGCCCCGACGAGCCCGGTCGCGCCGTGTGGCTGCAAGCGGACGCCGCGACGGCCGACTCTAGCCGTAAGACGTGCTGCCGCTGCGGCTCCTCGTTCGTGATCACTCCGGGCGGCGAGTACTACGCCAACGACGTGTGCACCTTCCACACGGGCCGCCGGGGCCTCGCCGAGTTCTCGTGCTGCGGCGCGACGGGCGACGAACCGGGCTGCGAGCGGTCCGACTACCACGTGTGCGCCCAGGGAGCGCGCGGCGAGTGCGACGCGCCCGCGAGGGGCTTCGTGCGCACTCGGCCCCGGCACGGCGTGGCCGGCGGCGTGTACGCGCTCGACTGCGAGATGTGCTTCACCATCCGCGGACTCGAGGTGGCCAAGGTGAGCGTGGTCGGCTCGAACGGCGCCACCGTGTACGACTCGTACGTGCGGCCGGGCAGTCCCGTGCTCGACTACAACACGGCCTTCAGCGGCGTGACGGCCGACCACCTGCGCAACGTGCGCACCACGCTGCAGGACGTGCAGGCCGTGCTGCTGCGCCTCTTCACCGCCTCGACGGTGCTCGTGGGCCACGGCCTGGAGAACGACCTGCGCGGACTCAAGATCCTGCACGACACCGTGGTCGACACGGCCGTCGTGTTCCCGCACCACCGGGGACTGCCGTTCCGTCGGTCGCTGCGCTCGCTCGTCGGCGCGTACCTGAACCGCGACGTCCAGGACGGGACCCGGGGCCACGACAGCGTGGAGGACGCGCGCGCCTGCATGGAGCTCATGCTGTGGAAGGCCAGCCGGGACCAGAAGCTGCGGGAGCGACGGAACCGCGGAGCAGGAGGGCGCCTCCTGCAGCCGTCCTTCTAGCCGTTTCTTGTGGTGCTTCGCGCGCGTGTGTGTGAGTGAGTTGGAAGAAAGTGTGTGAACTGTTTCGTGTGGACGACACTCAGTGCGCGGGGCTCCATCTATTTCACTCTCTCTCTCTCAACCAGACCTGCTATCTCGCTCCCTCTTTATGAAGAAAGACAAGGATTTGTGTCCGCGACGCCAATGCACACTGCCATGATGTGACGCCTGCTCCCCATAAGCGGATCTATCCTATCGGCGGCTTGTTCTACCTGCACGCGCCCGGCTGGTCTGTGTGTGTGTTGTTAAGAAAAAAAAAATTAAGGACGTGCCGCCGTGTTTGGACTGGACCATTGAGACGGAGCGGTGCTACCGAACCACGGTTGTGAAAAAAAAAAGTGTCACTCTTCGGACTTTTTTTATTGTTACATTTTTTTTCTATGAAGAACTTAATGGGGGACTGTTGTGTCTCAGTGTTGGTGGACGCTTGTTTGGAAAGACGCTGTTATACTTCTTGTTTTCCGCCTCGTTTTATTTTTTATTTTTCTTATTCGTACAAAGTAAAAAAAAAAGTCTTTATATGACTCAGGAAGAAAAGAGGGCGTCTTTCCAATATATATAAAAAATCATATTAGGGAGGAGAAGACGGAAGCCGAGACTAGCCGACAAGACCGCGCATCGACCATCTTGTACAGTCTTTTATTTATTGTCACGTGCCCATCGTCATGCTGTCATTTTACACGTGCGGCTGGGTCTCGTGCAGCTTGCGGATCTTAATTTATTGATATGTCCGTTCTTTTGTAATGTTTTTTTTTACTGCCATTAAAAGGAAAAAAATTTTTTTTCCTCGGCGAGAAACGTATCTGTTGTACGGGACTTTCTCTCTCTCTCACGCGTGTCGTGCATGCAACTGCCGACACTGCAAATCAATCGACTGTGCACATACCTTCCCATCCTGTTTAAGTGTTTGACTGTTCGGTGAAGTGTTGCATCATGTGCATGTTTACAAAGTGGTGGATAGGATGCCACGCTCATGGACTGCTGGTTTGCAAGTTCCGTGCTTCCAAGACCGATCAAGCTAGAGCTCACGTATAAGGCCGGCCAAGCTCTATGGTTTGAATGAGGCTGCAGGGCTGGTAAAACCTTTGGTAGTAGAGACTAGTTGGTCTGGGGTTACAAGAAAGTCAGATCAGCTGGAATGAACACTGACACACTTAGGCGGGGCATGCAAGATCAGTCCTGTCCTTGTATGCTTAGTATTTGTGTGTTCGTCTTCATTCGTGCTAAGTTTACCTCGTCATAATGGTAGAACTTGCACTGGCTTAACAATGATGATGTCATGTTGCCGAGTGTTGTGTCGGACCTGTAGGGACTGGTCTTTCGTCTGCGTGTTCAGCGGCTTCTGGCTGTGTCATATCTTCTGGTGTTCACCAGTTAGCTGCAAACTTGGTGCTTGGCCATCAGAAGCAGTGTTTTAGCTGGGCTGGTTTACCGCGTGGTATGCGCGGAAATACCGTACCGTCGTGGTGAACACGCAGCTTTTCTTTTGAAACTTTTCATCCGCACTCGTTTCTCATTGTGCATAGGAACGTGATGAGATGTGGTCAAGGTGTCTGTAGATGTGTTGTAGACTAAAAAGACAAAAAAAAATCTGCATGCCTTCCACGATGGTACGGTCAACCAGCTTTGCTAGAAGACCCTAATGCCTCAGTCTTTGTATTCCCGTTGTTACTAGTGCAGTAGTACTAGGCTGCCTTGCACACATTCCAGTGAGCCGTATGATAGGCAGATTATAGATATGTTTTAGTACAGAAACCACTCGGTATCATAACGGCGGGGCTAATGAAATCGCGAGATCAAGCTGCAAGACCGCCAGTCTTGTCTCCAGGGTCAGCGAAGGACTTCGGTGAAACAGCGGGGGGGACTTTTCTCATCTCGCAGCTGTCGTAAGCGACTCTTAGCGCATGTTCGAGGAAAAGTCGTTGCCACGGCTAAAAAGGTATTGACTCACGCCTTGGAGCTCTTCCCAAAACGTTGCCACAGAGGGGGCTCTCTGGCGTAGCGCCCTATCGCAACTGGATGCGTTGCGCAACAGTCGTAATGAAGCGGCCCTTGCCGCTTTCTACGCGTCGAATGTAGGGGACGATCCGCGCAACGACCAACAAACTCCGACTGCGCAGGAGTGAAGTTAGCGCACGTGGTGGCGTTCTCTCGTGCCTGCTGTTTCAGTAATTGGCCATGTCGTTGAATGAATTGTGGCCTTGAAAGCTTTTGAATACAACAATGCCATATTGGACAGACAGACAGGCACAGAACTTTATTATGGTCCCGAGGAACACTACCTCAAGGAGGTAGAGCAGCGTGCCGCTCCCACGTCGGAACGGGTCGGCCGAGCCTCACTGTCGTGGGCCCTCTGGACAGCCCAGAGTTGATGTCCAAGTTTTGAGCTCCTGAGTGCAGAGCTCCATTCCTCTTCGGTCATGTGCCGAGAATCGCGTGATGAGGGGCACTGCCAGAGCATGTGTTCTAACGTAGATACGGCGCCACAATCTGGGCATGTTGGATTAATGCTTTCAATAAACTGGCTGTGGGAACGAAGACTGGGGTACGACCTGGTTTGAAGCATGCGGAGGGTAGATGCCTGGGCCTTACAAAGTTGCATATGAGGAAGGGGGAAAATCGTTCTGTCCAGCTGATAATGTTTGATCACCTCGTTGAAAGTGAGAACATCCCTAAGGACCATTAGGTTGGAGTCTGAAGGCCCCGCAGGCTGCCCAGCACGGTGAGTAAGTTCGCGTGCTCGGGCGATCTCTTTTAGGTTTGCCATGGAGGCCAGATGTGATCCAAGGCTTGATAAGTAGAACAATACTGCTGGCATGCATAACAAAAAAAAAAAAGCGTGACTGCAGACGGTGTGCTTCATGAAAGTTTGGTGTAAAGTAGCAGTTCTAGTATACGGTGTACGCATAGCCTTGCGTCAGCGTTCGTCGTCAATGCGTCGTACGCTAACTTGTTCGATATACACGTTAAGTTATGAAAATACCGCTATGTACGAACTCTCTCCTAAAACTGCCTAATGAGTCTGGAACGTCGATATCACGACAATGTAGTTTTTTTTTTTACGTAATTGACGCCCGAGATCTGTACACGTACTATACCCCGAAACGGGCTACCACGTTTTTTGGCGACCGCGACCGAAGCGCCGTCGTTCACAGGAATCGCAGAAGCAGAAAAATGTTGCGTAAGTGGCCTGACTTCGGTGGCCTAGACGTGGATTCCGTGAGTTGTAGTTGTGACACGCGAAGTTGCCATTCCACGAGAACTTGTTTTGCAGTATTACTGCACTGAAAGATGATTTGGAAAAAGAAAGTGAGAAATCATATTACGAACGTGCTACTCCGCCTGGCATATGTACGAAACGAGATGTGTTTTCGAGCTGAACGGTTAAAGAGCGGCAACACGCTGTCGGGTTGGTGATTAACCACGACTCCCTCATGGCTTTGGTAATGAATCTGCCGCTCGCCACGTAACGAGCGCAGGATGACACTTAGCAACGCCAAGGACAGCGTGCCGTAATTGAGCCAAGAGTTGCAGCTTTCTCAAAAGAAAAAAAAAAAAAAAACTCCTCGTTCTCTTTGTGTGGTGTTTCGTCCGCTTGTTGCTTGGCGCGGGGCGTTTTCCTGCAAGCGGGGAGGACGTTGCATTGACTCCCCGCCTTGCGCGAATTGCGTCAACATCGAATCAAAACTCGAAAGCGCTTTGCGAGGGTGCCCGGTGCGAGTCGAACGTCTGGGATAATCCCTTGGAGAGTCCCATGCCTCATCGAAGCGGCGTATAATTGTTGCTTCGCCACCTGCAAGGAAAGTCCGCCCGCCGAGCAGAGGAACGTTTTTCCTCATGTTGACACCGCTCCTGCGATGGAACACTCGTCACAGAACTGCTGCAGACCTACGGAAACGGCGAGACCATCGTTTCAGGTCTGCTGCACGGGGGGAGTACATTGTTCTATAGCGTGAAATCGGGGTTGTTTGGTGACTGATCATCGTATTGTACGGTGATATCGCGCACTTTCTCATAGCACCACGCGGTACGGTGATAGGAGTATACACGAACTGATCTGCGCTGCCTTGGCAGTGCATTTTCGTGTGGTCACGGATGTTTACGACAGTCTCTAGGGGATCTTGTTGGCACCCAGGGAGCCTTCGTTGATAAGGTGCGTATAATGGTGTGGAGACTTGATGCTGCGCCAAGAATCGTCGCGCTGGTCGGGCTCCGTCGACTTGTTAAGAACCACGTTGCGCGCTCCCTGGCACCGCCGACGCTTCTAATCTGAAGACGCGGCGAGGGGCATTGCTGGCACGAGCGCATTTTGTGACGTCGCGCGCCGCCAGAGGTCGCTTGCGGCGCTCCCGCACGCGACCTCTGGCGGCGCGAGGGAGGAGCCGGTGGCGCTGCGAAAGAGACCGCGATATGGAGGCTACATGTAGGCTCCCTAGACCGCGATAAAGCCCCTAAAACCCTTCTATGCCCAAAACTTCGTTTAGACCACGATAGAGTGCCTCGATGCGCTCGTTCGCCTCCGCGAGGCCTTGCGTCAAGAGCGCGGCGGTGTCAGATGTCAAGGCGTGCAGCTCGAGTGACCATCAGTTAATATCCTCACCATCCGCGTCGGCCTCGTCGGTTCCTTTCAAGTATGCGTCGTGGTTAACGGCTATTACAGGGCGTGCTAATTAAACGCTGTCTGTAATTAATGAAAGGGCGCGCTAACGATCAGAGCACGATGTGGAACACGTGAAAACTGTCCCCATTACAGCTTTTCCCCCCTTCTATTTCTTCATTAGGCTTTCGGGCGTTTCGGTCTTCTTCAGTGGATAAGACACTACAGTTGAACGACCTTCTGTCCAGTGCTTGCAAACATGCCGGAATGCAAACACGCTGCGCTGGTTCGCCTAGTCGCATTTCCAATGAAAAATAAACCCCGTTTCCTGCCCCATTTTTTATATTTTTTTTTTACATTCGAAGCCGATCCATCACTTTCGTTGGAAGCATTGAATGGCGCTTCGTAAACGTGACAAACGAGTGTTCTCTTGTAGACATTTACAAGAGCTGACCCAAATAGTCCAGCTTTTGTGCGTGTGCGTCTCGTTGCTCAGTCTGAAATGCGTGTGTACACCCTGATGGGCAACAGTGTGCGCTGTCGTATTGTTCGTTCTTGGTTGCAAACACTCGTTCGGAATTTCGCAGGGACACTAAACATTAATTCACTGTTCAACGTGGCCAGCCGTTTCACAAAAAGGCTGTTCCGGTGCCCCGCTAACTCTCGGCAGCCTGCAACGACTCCACGAATAGGGCACCAGTACGAAACCCGGAAGGTTATCGAACCAGTTGCGTTCACACTCTGCGTGAGATGACGGGGGAAGCATTTGAGTGCCCGGGAATCACGAGCACGGCACTAAATATATATATATATATATATATATATATATATATATATATATATATATATATATATATATATATATATATATATATATATATATATATATATATATATATATATATATATATATATATATATATATATATATATATATATACAGTAGTCCGCCAAGCCACCTCCGCTGTGGGCCAGAAAAGCTTAGCACTGCGGCCGTTTCCGGGATTACGTAGACGTTTACACGCACTGTTGCGCGGAATGGATGAACGGATAGATAGATAGATAGATAGATAGATAGATAGATAGATAGATAGATAGATAGATAGATAGATAGATAGATAGATAGATAGATAGATAGATAAGTGAACTTTCTAAACTGATTCATATTTGCCCATTAGTCTTCTTTTGAAATGTCATTAATGAATGAATCAAGGCGGTAATTAGCAAACGAATGTATGCAGTCAGTATCGAACCGCTGTCTTGCCCCGCCGCGGTGGTCTAGTGGCTAAGGTACTTGGCTGCTGACCCGCAGGCCGCGGGATGGCTGAATTTCCGATGGAGGCGGAAATGTTGTAGGCCCATGTGTTCAGATTTGGGCGCACGTTAAAGAACCTCAGGTGGTCGAAATTTCCGGAGCCGTCCACTACGGTGTCTCTCATAATCATCTGGTGGTTTTGGGACGTTAAGCCCCACACATCAAATCAACCGCTGTCTTGTAGTATGTGAACGAACAAGATTGGGAGACCCTTCTGTAGTGTGTTTACTTGAAAAAAAAAAAAATCTGCCGGTCGCTTGTGAAGAGGCAGTGTTCACTTCTTGTCCGTGCTTGGAATAGTGTTGCGAAAGGAGCGATCGACCGTCACATCCATCGCTTGAAATACGAGCTTGTAGGGGCTGATAAAAACTGAGTGGGAGATGGTAGTGGTTAGTGGTTAGAATATGAGAAAAGCCACCTAATTTCTGCAACCCGGTCGGGAGCACGGCGCAGTGCCTTGGGAGATGATTGCGGGTCGCGTGTACTACTACGTCACGTATACCCGCCCGGATCTCCCTAAATCAGCTTTTGACACGGTGGGCATTTTTTTTTTTTTGCGTCGTGTCATATTCTGTTATTGAAATCTTTGACAGCGTTATTCAAAGAGAGCAGTTTTGGTCGGGCTTTTTTTTCTGTCTCTCTTTTTTTTTTTCACTATGATAATAGCGCAGGCGAACAATGTTTGCGGGAGGCAGGTATACCGATATCGGTCAATGGCAGGCTAAGAAATTTTCAACAACGCGATGACGGTCAATGAAGCACGGTGTTCGCTAAATATGTCTGCAATTCAGAGGCGAGATGCGACGTGCGCTTCGTTATTGCTTTATTTCACGTATCAATCGTTTTCATGCAATGTTGCGTTTCGGTTTTATTTTCGTAATATTATACTCCCGTTGAAGCCCCGCCATGGTGGTCTAGTGTCTAAGGTACTCGGCTGCTGACCCGCAGGTCGCGGGTTTGAATCCCGGCTGCGGCGGCTGCATTTCCGATGGAGGCGGAAATGTTTTAGGCCCGTGTGCTCAGATTTGGGTGCACGCTAAAGAACCCCAGGTGGTCGAAATTTTCGGAGCCCTCCACTACGGCGTCTGTCATAATCATATGGTGGTTTTGGGACGTTAAACCCCACATATCATATACTCCCGTTGAATCTCGCAGCGTAGCGAAACATGCGCAAGAAAGACAAAAAAAAATGCAGTTATTAGGCGTTTTTTTTGTTCTATTGTGCTCATTTTGTGGTGGGAGTGCTCAGCCTAACGCCATATGTGGAGCGGTCGAAGTGAACCAGCAAGCTCTTTATATCTGTTAAAACAAAACATAGTTAAAAGAAGAAAAGAAAACAGAAAACAGAGTATATAGCGTGTTCCAGGCCCCGAAAAACTTGCTCGTGGTATAGTGGTATCTGCGGTTTTACGTTCCAAAACCACGACGCGACTATGAAACACGCCGTATAGTGCAGTGCTCCTGGAATTTCGGTCACACCGGGCCTCAATAGTGGTCGCCTCCATCGAAATGCGATTGCCGCAGCCGTAATCGAACCCGCGACTTTCGGGTCAACAGCCCTGCACCGTAACCATTGTGCAACCCTGGCGCACTATAAAGAGAGAGAAGGAAACAGCTGGCTATCGCTCCTTAGCTGTATATATAGCTGCCACTCGAAGGGCGGTGAGCGTGGTTTGTTGGGCGAGGGCAGTAGTAGAAAGAGAGAGAGATAGGTGATGAATATAGTGGCACTATTCACATACGCAGATATAGTGTCCCCTATCCTTTCCTCCTCGTTTAGTGCTCTCTCATCCATTGATGATCGCCGTTCATGCGCCGGGCACTCGAGCAATGATTGATATGTGGGGTTTAACGTCCCAAAACCACCATATGATTATGAGAGACGCCGTAGTGGAGGGCTCCGGAAATTTTGACCACCTGGGGTTCTTTAACGTGCACCCAAATCTGAGCACACGGGCCTACAACATTTCCGCCTCCATCGGAAATGCAGCCGCCGCAGCCGGGATTTGAACCCGCGACCTGCGGGTCAGCAGCCGAGTACCTTAGCCACTAGACCACCGCGGCGGGGCGGGCACTCGAGCAAGACACCAATAATATTAATATATAGGGTTGTACGTCTCGAAACCGTGATATGAATGTGAGAGAAGCCGCAGTGAAGGACTCCGTAGATGACCCATACATGATATATATATGACCCATATACTATATATATATGTGACGATGACCCACATATGATATTTATATGGGAAATGTCTTTTCTCAAATGGCAACATTAACTGTCGTTTTTGTTAATTGTAAACTTCGTTTACAATCATGACCCCGTTCTAACATGTCGATTGTGCACGATTTGGAGGAGAGGACTTCGTCCTGTGCTGGACATGAAATAGGCTTAAAATGATGCTGCTGAAGTATTGTGGACCTCGTTGCTCGTGGAGCGCATGTTTGGCAAGACGAGCGAGGCGCGGGCGTTATATATACGCTCGATCGTCGAGGCCTTCCGTGCGGTATACATTGTCTGCCCGAGCCCGAAGAACGCTTTTATCTCCCAAACTTAACGCTTTGCACAGTGGCTTGACAGATTCTTAAAGTACGAATGGCTGTATAAGTGAGCCAGCGTGCTTGCACACAAGGCGACGTATACTATAGGTCAGAGGTGGTGTGCGATGTAAGCGTTGCATTAATAAAAAGCTACGTGATTGTTTCTCTTTCTCCGCGATCATCATTAATATCAGCGGAGGATAATGTATTCTCCCGGTTCGGAAATTTCGAAATGAATAATTAATCTTTCCCTGCAGTTTGCAGCGGGCATAGCTTTTTTTATTTCCCCGAGGAATGGAAGTGTGACATCTTGGAAGCGAATTCGTGAAGTATAGATACCCGCCATACGTGTACAATGGTAACCACTATACAGAATATAGTAACCACGCTTGTCTAAGCGGCCTCTTCAGCCGCTGGTTTTCACAAAGATATGCAAAAAAAATGCCATTTTCGATAAGATTCCGTAATGATAACAAACGTAGTCATATGGTATGCTGTAAGTCCTTAAGCTGTAATTGAAGCACGAACAGAAGCTTGTAGCCATAACGCGAGGTGTACCAACTGAAGACGGCGCCATGGCGTGCAGAGCCACGCAATCGACCAGACAAGTCTGATTCCGACTGTATACGTCGTGCCAGGCGCCGATTACCTCGATGACGCAGCGCGGGAATAATTTGTCGGAGACGACGGACACTACGGCGCGTGTCTTCATTGATGAAATTTGTCTTTGTGTGCCGACTGCCGGTCTGAAAAAGCTAATGAAGCAGGCGAATGGGTTTGTGCAGCGTTCGACGGAGTCTCCGAGTTCACGTAATCGCATTCAGGCGTCTGTTCGCACCTGTAGGTGCTCTCTTACGTTTGTACTCATATCACTCACTCACTCACTAATCATTGATTGATATGTGGGGTTTAACGTCCCAAAACCACCATATGATTATGAGGGACGCCGTAGTGGAGGGCTCCGGAAATTTCGACCACCTGGGGTTCTTTAACGTGCACCCAAATATGAGCACACGGGCCTACAACATTTCCGCCTCCATCGGAAATGCAGCCGCCGCAGCCGGGATTTGAACCCGCGACCTGCGGGTCAGCAGCCGAGTACCTTAGCCACTAGACCACCGCGGCGGGGCTCACTTACTAACTCACTCACTCCTATTGAATTGAGTATGAGCGAGTATGCTGCCGTGTTGTTTTGGGTCACGACCGCATGGGTGTAACCGTAGCACTTCTTTTTTCTCTCTGTGGTTACACCTTTGTTTCAGGGTCAGAAACATATGTATTTAATGCCAACCCTCAAACTCTTCGGAATGCACTGCAGTGTGCTGTGAGTGCTGAGAGCCGAAGCAACCGCAGAAGCAAGCCTTCTGATTACACGAGGCCATGGCATTAAGGTGGTAAGCACCATATGTGAAGTCGCGCTGTGCTTTGTAGTCCCCCGAAATGTTATCGCGTGAAATGGCTATAGATATAGCGAACAGTTAGCGAATGTGCTATACGGGTACCGTAAGGGAGTCAAATTATATATATTTTTTTCAGCTCACCGAAGTATTTCGCGATTTTTTTATCTCAGGGATGCGATTTGGATCAACGTATCTAGTAACGTTGGTTTGGATGACTCATGAACCTGGGAGCGTCAGCCGCAGACTATATAGTGCGTCAAAGCGCTGCTGCGAAGAGACGTCCTCGCACTGTTATTGTTCCTCGGTACTCCTACAAGCTCCTCTTCGCTTTGCTTTGTTTTCGTACTTTCTTTTTATAGTCCCATACCGTAGCGGGAGACAGTGTGTCTAAAGCACAGCGTAAGAAAAATAATTACTTTCCTTACACAGTGGTGGGAAGCCAGGCGCATTCAATGGGATGACTGAGAGTGCGTCAATCGAAGCGAGGACGTCGTTGCCAATTTTCTTTTTTCCCCGAATTGTTCAACGCAGGGAAGTGACGCCTGTAGGGTCGAGACAAACAGATGAGAAGAATGTATCTTTCTCGGCGGGCTGCGCATACCGCGGCATTTCATCTTCTGTCTCGCGCGAGTTCTCTTTTGCGTAAAGCACATATGCGTTGCTTTTTTTGTTTTGTTTTTACCCGAGGCTAGCCGGGAAGCGGGGGGGGGGGGGGGGGGGGAAGGGTTCAATGCAAGATTGATTGTGCGTTGAGGGAATGAGGAAGAGGAATTTTTCGAGGGCTCGTATCTTTGTTTGATACAACCTTGGATGATAACCAGCAGATAATCAAGATAAGTACTGAGCCGCCATTTCTCGAGAGCGAAGTTACTGATTGTATCGTGAATAATCGTGTGATTGACAGGTGATGCGTTTGAAGCGTGAGTAACAACAACAACAACAAACAAACAAAAAAACGAGTCAGTTTCGTGTTCATTTGTCCACGTCATGTTTGTACACAACAGGGAAGAAGTTGAAGGGGCCGTGGAATGTTTTACGTAGAATACTAAAAACTCCCATTTTGTATGCAAACATAATCTTCACTTATTGCCCGCGCAAAATCGCTGGCGAGTCGAAATCGACAGCAGATTTCGCGCCTACACTCTCGTCTTTAAATAAATTCCCGAAACAGCGCCTTTTTACTAAGAGACCACCGTGCCGTAACAGTATTCCTTTTAGGTTATATTTATAAGCATTACATCAACATTTTCGAAATCGATATGCGCGAAGCGGACGAATGAACAAAGCGTTTTTTCCTTCAGTTTCGCGCTGTCGCTCATTCTGATGTTTTCGTCTCACGTTTTCTAATATACCCTTGCTTCAAACATCAGGGTCCAGCCGAACGATCAACCCGGCTAGCCAATCTGTTTTTCATCGCTTGTTTTCTTTTTCTTTTTTCGTTGACAGCCTCGTGGGTGGCACGCATAAATCGAGACACTCAGTGAGTATGCGCGACGTCACGCATTAAGTTTATCGCGTACTCTATAACGAACTAGCCGGCCAACAAGTTTCAACGAAGAGAACTTTAAGACTGCCTGGAAGTTCAGGCCTGTGTTATACTGTCGGAACCCGTCCGCGTTAAGGATCTCACTTTTCTTCTCTCCCTTTCTACACATGGCGAAACCTCGCCTCATTGCAACTTATGTCCTAGCACATTGATTGATATGTGGGGTTTAACGTCCCAAAACCACTATATGATTATGAGAGACGCCGTAGTGGAGGGCTCCGGAAATTTAGACCACCTGGGGTTCTTTAACGTGCACCCAAATCTGAGCACACGGGCCTACAACATTTCCGCCGTCATCGGAAATGCAGCCGCCGCAGCCGGGATTCGAACCCGCACCCTGCGGGTCAGCAGCCGAGTACCTTAGCCACTAGACCACTGCGGCGGGGCTATGTCCTAGCACAAGAGCCAACTTCCAGCACATATTTCTGAATTGTCCAAACAAACCCAAGCCCCCGTCCGTGGCAAGGGTCAGAACACGAGGAGCGATGGGAGGCTGCTCTGCGCAGCTCGCAACCGGGTTTACAGCTCCGGACAGTGAGCTGGGCCAGAAGGGTCGCCGAAGCACAGCAGTGTCCGGCCACCTAGAGCGGTCCGAGGGCTCATCGTCATCCTGATTCCACTTCCCCTACCCCCCACCCCCCTTTGATTCCTTCGTGAATCGATAAAGTTGATTACCTACCTACCTACGAGGAAACGACGCGTTTTCATGGTGTTTGGGCATGATGACGCAATCTACGTATAGTGTCACCTTACGTGTAGAGAGACAGTGGCGCGCAACACCACGCGGACAAAGGGTGGTCGAAGAGAACACAGCTGGCTGGAGTACAAGGGCGGATCACACCGGAACGCGCTCCCTTCCGTCCCACACCCGCCGCGTTGTAAGCGCTGAGCAACGTGCTCCGACCCACGTGTGATCGCAGCTTGCCCCGTATCGATGCGTCACAGGCGGCGGTCGACCCCGGGGCCGCCGTTCCCGGTTTTGCTCTCGGCAAGTTGTAGCGAGCCCCGATATCAATCGGAGGCGTGCGGAATGGTGAGTCGGCGCTGCCGCTCCTGGAAAACGGCGAGGCAATGAGCGCGAAACGGCTTCCGGCCTGACCTGTTGGCGACGGGTTTGCTCGTGACGTCATGCGTCGTCTGCGCCTGGAAGGGGGCGCAGCCGCACGGTGTTCCCCGTGCGCCACACGCTCTCCGTGTAAATCGCCGTCGTTTTGAACAGTTCGGGCCGACTAGCTGAGCTCTGGCGGGTTCGGCCGCGTGCGCCGGTGGGAAGACGATCGAGTGATTTGAACGCACTTCGACATTGGTGATCACGGACCTTGGAAGAAGCGGATATAATTTAGTCGGAGGATGCCTAATCAAACTCGAAAAAAAAAAAAAATTGACCGTAGGTGGCGTCAACGTCCCGCGGCGTCGGTGTCAACGTGTGTGATGCATGAAATCTATGGAGTCGCACAGCGCCGACGATTGTTACGCCATCACGACTTCACATGACGTGCCGTCTTACGAGGACGTTGTCGTGACGTCACTACGAAGCCGTAGCCTGTGACGTCAGACGATGATGTGTTCACGTGACGCTGTCGCTTGGTGAAATGTGGGTCGATCACGGCGGCAGTTCGAAACCAGGTGAGGTGCAGAAACGTTACTGCACCACGTTAGAGCGTTCCTGCACCACGCTAGGAACCGGAAGGTTTGGGAGGGTGGCGGGGGAGGACCATTATGTATTGAATGAGAGGAAAAAGAAGAGGGCTTTACTCTTCGAGTCGTCTTCAGCGAATGTATAAGGTCCCTATAGTGTTCTCTTTTTTTCCCCTCCAAAAGTTATTGCGACGTCTTTCTTTCTTTTTTGGTGTTTATATAGACTATCGCGGGCCGGTAGCATATAGTGTAGTTACTGGTGTGAAATATTGTCGGTTTCACAAGACGAGAACGGAAGCTGCCGAGACGAGCCTTCGGAATCGCGTATTTTACGTTAAAACGTCGATACAATCGTGGCGCGGTGGTGCAAGTCGAGGAATGTGCCGCAGCTGATGGTATTCAACAATGTACTAGCGTATCTACAAGAATCTCAAGTTTGTAATGGATTCAAGCTTGTTTCCACACACACACACACACACACACACACACACACACACACACACACACACACACACACACACACACACACACACACACACATATATATATATATATATATATATATATATATATATATATATATATATATATATATATATATATATATATATATATATATATATATGAAATCTAACAGACAATAATGCCTAGGAAAGTATATATAGGGGAAGATATTAGGCCGAATTGTAATGTAAATATGAAGAAAGAAAAGTGGCTGAAAAGATAACTTGCCGTGGGCAGGAATCGAACCTGCGACCTTCGAATAACGCGTTCGATGCTATAGCCACTGAGCTATCACGGCGGCTATCCCTCCAGGCACTTTATTGGGTTTATATGTGAATTTAAACGCGGGAGTGTCACTCAGTGCCACCAGTAGCCATGGCGGCGAGTGTAGCATACTCTCTTGAGCCTGTTTGGCGTCACGTTGCACGTGAACTTATTACGAGCGGGCAGCTGACCAATAGTCTCTCGTATGCAACTTAAAGGCACCAAGTCTGCCAGTACGAGACCCTCGTTAATGAATTAAGAAAAGAAGTGTATACTTAAGGGCTCGTTTTCCGTGTTTCACACAATATTCACGAAATCTAACAGACAATAATGTCAAGGAAAGTATAGGGGATGATATTAGACCGAATTGTAATTGTACTATATATATATATATATATATATATATATATATATATATATATATATATATATATCGAACGCGTAATTCGAAGGTCGTAGGTTCGATTCCTGCTTACAGTTGGTAATTTTTTCATCCACTTTTCTTTCTTCCTATTTACATTCCATTAATGTTAATAACTTCCCCTGTACATTCCTTGGCATTACTGTCTGTTATATCTCATTATTATTGTGTTAAAAACACGGAAAAACGAGCCCTTAGGTATACACTTCTTTCCCTTTCCCTTATATATATATATATATATATATATATATATATATTGTGCATTGTTCGTTTTGGAGGGTGTTCCTGTGTGAACGACCCGGCATCGCTTCGAGCGTGTATACGCGTTGCTTCCGCACTTAGTTTCAGCTTGGCAGGTGCCTCGCCTTGTGAATATTTTCTTCCGTAGGTTTGCCTGTACTCGGGAGACACAGTTCGGACTTTCCATACAGCGTTCCGATGCTATAGTCGCGTAATCTAGCCGATTTTTTTCATTCCCCTCTAATTCTCGGTCTGTCTCCCTCTCTCTCTCATTTCTATTTTTCCGCGTCTGTAAACGTATCGTGATTCCGTGTTTTTCATCGATCGCTCATCTCATTCACCGCCTCCGTCCTTCCATTTTCGTTTCGAGAATTCACGCTCGTCTGTTTAAGCTTTCAATCGCCCGCGCTTGGCTACATCCATACAGTTGTCTAAAGAATTTATTGCGGCAAACTGTGGTGCTGCGATCGTTGATTGATTGATTTGTGGGGTTTAACGTCCCAAAACCACCATATGATTATGAGAGACGCCAACTGCGATCGTTGAGCCCCTATACGGGAGTGATGAGCAGTACACGAATTCGCCTATAGAGTAATGGGTCCTGCAGCTTCATGCGCACTTGTGACTTTATTGTGGTGTTACGACGTTTGTTTCGGGCAAAAAAAAAAAAAGGCTCGTTTTGAAACTCGTGAGCTGAATCGTGCCGGTGAACCTAAAGGTGTCAAGATGGCGAATCGTGACTGCTGAACATTTAGAATGAGTGATTGTTTCAAAAGTCACAAAGCCACACGGAGCCGACAGAATAGATCTCAGGCAAATCTACGTTGCACGCATCACCTTGCACCTTGCTGCGGGTCGTTCCACGCGCTTCCCGCACAGCCGCAACGCACTTGCCGGGACCCCTACCGCACGCAAGCGGGGGACAAATAAGCCAATTGGCGACGCTGCGGAGGGTGAAAGAGCGTCGCCAACTGGCTTATTTGTCCCCCGCTTGCGTGCGGTAGGGGTCCCGGCAAGTGCGTTGCGGCTGTGCGGGAAGCGCGTGGAACGACCCTAAAGCGCATGTGTTGCAGCCGCAAAGTTCCTTGCTGTTACCTATAGAGGCAAAAGCTGGTGTTTCGACGCTCTTGGAAGCATGGGAATGATGGAAGGTATCGGATTGGGATCGGTATCGTGTGTAGTCACCCCAGAACCAGGAAAGTGAAGATTTAAAAGGGGGGGGGGGAAGGTTTGAACAATTGATCGCTTGGATCGCTGACATTTCGAACCCTTTTGCTCGCACATGAATGATTCCTCCGGGGCATTTGGCGTCAGGCATCGAGAAACATATCGATACTGATATCTGTGACTCATATCTGGACTGTACCATTGTGACATATGTAGATTTTTTTTCCTACGGTTATATTTCAACACATGCATTGTGACCGTGTGTGGTACGCGTTTCCCACTCACTCACTCACTCACTCACTCACTCACTCACTCACTCACTCACTCACTCACTCACTCACTCACTCACGTATTCAAGAGACCTTCCGTCTTTGTAGGTTACGAGAAAAAAAATCTGTTAATCGCATTAGGCAAATTAATAATGCGAATACAATTCAACGAAGTCGCAAACATTTTACTCCCTGTGAAGCCGCGAACCGCTTGCAGCCTGCTTGCAACTCCTGGTCTATATGTAGACCTAATTAATCGAGCGCGCGTTCTGGGCTCTTGCGATTGGTAATCGAAAATGGATGACGCCATTGATGTATCGATATCTCGCTGTCTTTCCGTGCCTTCTGTCGGCGAAATACTGTTTCCTTTTTCACGTCCGAGAGCATCTACGAGGCTCCCTCACTGTTTAGCGCACGAACGCGTGTGTCAACGCGACATTTGCTTCGCATATTTACATTTGTGCGTCAGCCCGGGATTAGTTCGGCGAGGATTTCGCTGTCGTTGGGGAAGGAGGTTTAAACGTGCAGTGGAAGTTCTCGCAACATCCCAGCAGCAACTGTGACGGCGGCATTCGCCTGTTGTTTACCTCATTAGAAACTTGACCTTTTCGAGTGATGAGCGTTGAAGTGTTTCTGTTCTGCTAACGTAAACGCTAAATTTGGTAGAAAAAAAATGAAAGGACGCTGTTCACGACAAAAGTGTTTTATCGGGATGAGTGTTGGCGAAGTCCTTCAGTACTGAGTCACCCTGTTGCTAAACCGATCTCGAATAATAAAATAAAAAAGGCAAGCTGGGCAATGCTAGTCCGGAACAAACAGAGAGACAAGTAACTTTATCAAGGTCCCGAGGAGCCAGCCAGCACAGTCCCATGGAGGAAGGACCCTTGGCCTGCTGTCTGCTAATCCCGTGTGGCAGCCAGGAGGCCATGGCCCTGCGCCCTCTAACGGCTCCACTAGACTGATCTTCTAGTTTAGAGCTATTGATGACCTTCTCCCAGTCTTCTCCGTCGTTGAAGTCCTCTAACACGGGACACTGTCAGAGCATGGGTGCTAAAGTACAGAAATGTTCAGAAATGCTAAAGTACAGACTATGCTGCACGTATACGTGGGATGGTCGGCATGGAAGACGTGTGTCGATGTTTGAACGTTAAGAAAAAGAAGAAAAAAAAAGGCAGAAAAGCATACCTTTCGTGGTAAGTCAACAAGGTGTTTGAAATGTGGAACAAATATTTTCGGCCACCTGTAATTTTTCCTCCCGATATCCGACTTCTTTTCTTCTGTGTTTTTCTTTGTCGTGTTGCTTTGAAAAAAAATGGAAGCAATAAATACACACATCAAAACTGAAAGAAAGAGAAAGAAAAAAAGGCTGAGGAAAAAAGAGATAGAAAGAAGAAAGAAATGGTAATAAACAGACAGAAAAGGCCTACACAATGTACAGAGGGAATAGAGGGAAAAAATGAGGAAAACAGAAAGAAAACGAATATCAAAGCTTAGCAATGGCGCCTTCGGTGCAGGTTATTTTAAGTTTTTTTTTTTTCATTACGTTTTTCGAGTATCGGGATATATGCCGCATAATATGCTTCTGAACTAACTTTCCCAACTCTCATTGTTGGGAAGTCGGTAAACGATGTTGAACGATGACATCGTTCCTCGTTACACGAAGTAGTTTGCAATATGCCCATTGTATTTAGTGGGCCTGTTATTATGTTTCTCTCTGGCTGCTCGTACCAAAGCCCTCGTGTACTCTATGATATTTTGCCCACTATAGTACTTTCGCGTCCACCGCACAAGATTTCGTCGGAGCAGACTTCGAAGTTATTGCGACAGGCGAATGCCTCGTGAAACAATGGCGCGTTGACCGCAAATAAGTGCAGGGACACCGTGGCTTCTTATCGTAGGTGAAAGGATGTTCTGTCGTCTGCGACGCCTCTTTATTTGTATTTTACCCAATCTATACAAGTTCCGGGTTTAGGGCAAGCAAAGCCCTAGCAATATTCCCTTTCATTTTCTTTTTTCGTGTGTGGCGCTCGCGTCGTGAAAATTTCCTGCGTTTAGACGTGGATAAGGACGTCAAGAACATAATATTTCTATGGTGTAAACTATAGCTATGGGATTTCGGAAGCGTTTTTATGTTTATATTAGGTACAGAAAATAAATGTATTTTCGGAGCTTACGTTCGGTAAAGAAATATCTCCAGTCATGTAATAGACATGCGAGCTGTTCAATTAGAGTCGGAATCAAGGCGGAAGATGTATACTACTGCATTACCTTGTTGTGGAACAAAAAAAAAAGAAAAGAAAAAGGTGAGCTTTTCGCTTATGTGGAAGTGAGAATGACCGGAAAAGCTGCATTACGGTGTTGAGTTGCGGTTTGAACCACCCAGTTTTTCGAGCGTGACGCAGTATTTCGAACCATAGGTGATCGTGCTTCCCGAGAAAACCCGAACGGTCGCCAGAAAGTCCCTTTCTGAATTCAGCGTTGTTTTTCATTTGGGCAGCGTGCGTATTTTTTGCCGCCACATATGCGCATTTTTGTCCGGCTCGTGGCACGCCCCCTGGCGTTGGACCCCCTCCCCTTGTGGAGCTAGTATGATTAAAGAGTCTATTTCCTTCTCTCTCCCCCTCTCTAATGACTGCTGCCTGTCAGTTCCCTTAATATCTTAGTGAACCATTGCTAATGGTTTTCCCAATCTGTGCGGCACGTACGATTTTTTTTTTTGTTTTTTGGCTGGTGATTTGCCGTGTAGACATAAATTTTCGCAGTTAAAAGTGTTCACAAGTTGTTCGGAGCTTTACCGTATTTACTTGCATATAGTACCAGCATGGGGTAATGCTATGTGTGTTCGGCCACCACGCTGGCTATATGATGTCGGCTATACATGTGTTGATAGCCGTAGCCCATACGCCGTACCTATGCTGTTGGGGTGTATAGCCGAAAATTGTTGACTAAACGAACGATGAGTTGAGCCTGAGGAAAGATAAGGAAAATTCCCCGTTACTTTTCATGTTTAATTTGGTATGTAGTAATGATATGCGGATAATAGAGGGATGGAAATCTACGAATGGACAGTACTGCCGCTCGCGGAAGTCAAACCTACACGTTGTTGCTTCCAATACTATGCGTATATAATAATGTAGAGTTGTGAGAGCGACATTATTCCTTCAGTCTCGGGTTTGATTCCAACCTTGGCGGTCGCATTACTCTTGAGGCTCGATGCTGGAGGCCCATTTACTCAGATTTCGGTGTGCGTTAAAAAGGCCCGGGTTGTTGAAATTTCCGGCACCCTACCTTGTAGACGGCGGGCCCCATAATCATATCGTGGTTTTGGCTCATTATACTCCGGATGTTATCACTAACATTATCCCGCGACAACATATAGTTATGTCGCTTCTTTTATGCCACGATGTGAGTGAGTGAAATAACTTTGTTGGGTCCACGATAGACGTGACATAACTCAGCGTCACCTGGCAAAGTTTGAAAGAACTGCTCGTTGGGAACTGTTTTTTTTTTTGTTTGGTGAAGGGCACTCGGGAAACATTTATACCGGTATGCGGAGAGGCCCTTGCCTGGGCATGATACTTTACACCGTGTAAACGAAATGACGTGCGTGGATGGAAATGACGCACACGCTATATACACGCACGCAGGCGCTCAGGTTTGCGCAGCACAGTGGAGCATCCGATCAATTAAGTTTCATTTGAAACCAACGGTTCGTTAGGCTCGCAGCCTAACTGCTGTTTAGGCGAGCTTCTCTTTTTGCGCGACCTTCTCGAAAATGGAATCACCATGACCCTGCTCTCTCTTTCTCTTCCCGTGCCTCCCCATTACTCTTTGCCCGAAGCATAGGTCGGCAAAAAACTGTGGAGCGCAATCAGAGCTCAAGGCTATAGCTCGAACCCAGACTCGCCAAAACTTTCCTGAGCCGGGTCATTCGGACTAACCCCCGTATTATAGAACGTCCCTTCACTCAACGTTTCACCTTCACTTGAGAAAGCCGATCGGAGCGCCGTCTATAGGCTCGGCAAGTCACTGGATATCGGCGATAAGCTGCTGCGATTCTTAAGTAGCGCAGCGTCATTTTCAGCCGAGCGATGGCGCAGGGATCAACTATGTCAAGGGAAGGGTGGAAGTCGAGTCGATGAGCATTAGTGAATACGGGGGTTCAGACTCGCAGCTCAATCTGAATCTGAGTGAGTCCAAGTGAGTGTGTACTCACGAGTGAGTTCGCCGACCTGCGGCTCTTAGGGCTCGTTCTCACAGCCGTCAAACGACCCCTCCGGTCATCATGACTTCACCAGTTTTTGTCAGGGGAGAGGATTTCCATACCGTTTCCTCTTCAAAAAACGGGGTGACCGCAATGATGTAGAGCGATGCTCTAACCACCCGCATGCCGTCCCGCCGCGGTGGTGGTTTCAGGGGTTATGTTGCTTGCCTGCCGAAGCGAGGGTCGCGGAAACGAACCCCGGCGGCCGCATTTCAATGAAAGGGAATTGCTCGTGGCCCGTGTGCCGCGGATTCAGGTGCAGGTTAAAGAAGCCCAGGTGGTCGAACTTCCCGGCGCTTTTCACTGTGGCCCGTAATAGTGGTTTTGGGACGTAAAACTCCCAACAATTACTACTCCCGCGATGGTTTCAGGAAATAGTGCCGCTTTTGTTTCTGTAAAGCCAGTTTTCACTTTCCAAGCCTGCTTGGCACGCTTGTTGCCGGAGCGGTTGGGCGGCACCTTGTCCAGGTCGTCTATGAGCGAGGCGCGAGCGCTTTTTTTTTTTTTTTGAAAAACCGAAAGCTTTGCGTTCTTTGCTCTCTCTCTCTTTCACCGTTCGATGCGTTGACGACGAGATCGTTTAAGGAAGAACGTCATACGGCGCTGTTTCAACTAAAAATGATTTTTTTTTTTGTTGGAGGTGAAAGCTTCGTGTGTCTCAGTAAACGTCAAAACTGACCATTGAGGTAGTCCTCGTCGACGTCTATACACAAATAACACCGAAAATCATCGTCATAGCCTTGATTGCTCATCTGACCATCTCATCGCTCCACTGAGAGAACTGGCAGGTGATGACTGCACTTGGAAGTCGGGGGATTCATCAAGTGCAGTCATCATCATTTTAATCATCGTCATAATAGTCATAACCTAAGAAGAAGATAATAACCGTAATCTTGTCTGTTCCTCTGAGAGAACTGGAGGGGGATTGCACTTGATGGGTTCATCGAGTGCAGTCACCATCAGTTTAATAATCGTCATAATAATGATAAAAGAAGGAGAAAAAGATCACCATCATGATCGTCGTTCCTCCGTAAAACGGAGAATCAATCGTGAAAGCCATTAGTAGTAATCATCATCGTAATCGAAGAGGAAGGTGTTGATGATACCCTCCTCACCATTCCCCGTGAGATATCTCACACATACGGTCACACACACGAACTTTCGTATGTGTCGAACATCCCCCCCCCCTCCCCCGATGTTAAATCGTGGCTACGCTTCTGTAAGGAGGCATGTCTCATCACAAGATGGAAGGTAAAAAGGCGTGAAATGTAGAAGCGTGTTCTGCCAACACCATCTGGAATCAAGCTCGGCAAAATAGCACCCAGCCCCACCTTTTCTATTGTTTTCTGGTAGCTCATAGCAACCGAGCTATACTTCGGCCGATGAATGAATACCCGTGTGTCAGCGACGAACTGAGGCGTGCAAATAAGGCAGCGCGTTTAACGTCATCTACGCAAACTTTTGGAAGCGGAAAGTTGATCCATAGGGGAGCATGAAAGGCAGTGTGAAGAACCTCTGCGTGCAGCGCTGGGCAGTGCGAGTGCATCGCTCCCGTATACGTACGATGATCATGCGCATACCTTCTTTAACGCGCTGTCAGGGGTGAACGGCACGGACCGGGGCGCCGTTAGACACTTGCGTGACTCCCACGGCGTGAATGTCGATGACGTGGACTGTTTTCGAAAGGAAGTTACGAAGGTGAAAGAAAGGTTATGCACATACAAAGGCCGAGGTGAACGGAGCCATTGGCGTCAACAACAGTGGAGAGGTTCGTGAAACTATGCTCGCCGTTAGCAAACTCTATCGCTAATTAAGGTGCCTGCTTACGATATGCCGTGTGCCGGTTTCTTAAAGGGACACTAAAGCCAAATAGCGATTTACCTCAGTGTGAAAGCTTAATGTATGACAACGTATAAAAAGATGATATTATCAACAGCGGCGCCCTACTTTCCGAAAAATGAATGCAAATGCACGAGAACGCATGTGCTATACGCGTATATAAACATTCGCAAAATGATCCCGATGACGTGAGAGGAACCGCCTAAAATTATACAATTAATTACTATTAATTGAACTAGCTGCACTAAATAAGGAACCTTCCGTTCTGCTTGTTCCTTTCTGTTTGATTCATGGAGGAAAGAACCGCTGGACGTTACTATGGGTAATGGCGCGAGTGGTTCAAAAGTTCAGTTTTCGCCTGGTTAAACTGGGCAGGTCGTGCCATCTAGCGGGGGCCATTTGGACCAGTCACGTCTGCCATCGCGGAGGCCATGGAAGGCAATTAATTGTTCAATGGCCGTTGTTGCTGCTGTGACTCCCGCTACTTTCGTTCTGCTGCTACCAGTGTAGGTGGTTGCGAAGTAAAGCCGGGCAACGTTGGGCACGGCAACAGTGACGTGAAAGGTTCTAATAGAGGTGGGGGATTTCAAGTGTGCCAACGCGATGGGGACCACTGAAACGTGATTTTATTTCAAAATAAGCACTTTCATGGCACAAAAATAAAACTACGAGGTTTCTGGAGTGCTATTTCAACAATCAACGCCGACTTAATAGTTGCCCTTAGTGCCCCTTTAACCCACGTCACGTGGCTGATTCTAGCGACTATGAAACCGTGGCGGTGGTTGTGCGGTTACGGCGCTCAGTTGCTGATCCGAAGGTCTCGGGTTCGACCTCGGCCGCTGCGTTTCGATGGAGGAGAAAGGGTAAAAGCGCGCGTGCTGTGCGATGCCAGGGCGCTTTGAATAATTACCACGAGATCATTGAAAATTTCCGGAGCCCACTACTGTGACGTGACTCACAATAACGTCGTGGTTTTGGCGCGGGAAGTCCCGGAATTTATTAATATAGCGACCAAGCATGAAATAGCAGGTTCGATTCCCAGCCTCGGCCGCCGAGTTCTCACGGAGAGCGAAGGGCAGAAGTGCCCGTGCACAAAGTGTGGCACTCTGGTAGGGTTGGATACCCTTAGTAGGCCTACATGATCGTGCTGTGCACAGCTCAAAATCAACTCACGGAAAGGCAGAGGAGTGGAATTTTCGCTACTTGCGCCAGAATTACGAGTAGTTAAATTGACGTGCGCGTTAAATAAACGACGCCTTATGTATGCTCGCGTGAGCATTTGCATGTGTTCGTGTATATACATCCGTATATATAGCCAGACAATTTTGGACGTGGGGAAGGGTTAGATACTCCATCACCTCTGGCTACCACACTCGCATGTATAGCGCGCTGTTCGAAATGCGCTGTGTTCCGATAAATGTTTGCACAACCGACGTCGACATCGACAGCAACAACTGTGGCTATGACGTCGCACACGACAACCAACAACAACAACAACAACAACACAGGTCTCTAGAAGTGGAGCGCAGTTACTTTCCGATGCGTTTGATGGCCTTGTTCGCTCCGGCTTCTCTTCGACCAAGGTGTATAATACTCGTTTTGCCGTAAACGATGCGGCGTTCAGATCAATAGAGTCCATCGTCGGCTGGGCCTGCAGCTTCGCCCCCCCCCCCCCCCCCAGAACCGGCTTCTATTTCCCGGTGGTGTCCTCCCCCTCCCCCTTGGCCCTCGGTGGATGATCACGATTGCTCCTCTTATAAGGTGCCACCCAGCTGGCTCCGCGGACTCACTAACCTCGATGCTGTTGTGAATGCCGGCTATCACCGTTCTCGCTCTCTCATTTCTTTCTTTCTTTCTTTCTTTCTTTCTTTCTTTCTTTCTTTCTTTCTTTCTTTCTTTCTTTCTTTCTTTCTTTCTCTCTTTCTTTCTTTCTTTCTTTCTTTGCTTCCGGGTCTTCAACGGTGATCTGCTCGGAATCGTGTACTGGTTTGCTTTGGTATTCTTTTTTTACTTTCTGTCTACCCTTTTCTAGCCTTCTACTTGTTTTTTAAATATTTGAACTGTTTACTTGGCCTTTGGCTCCTTCAAAAACTGAACGGAAAACAGTTCATCCTCGACCGCCCCCCCTCCCCCCCCTCTTTTCCCGTCTCTCGCCTTCGTGTGTATTGACCTGAGCGAATGTTGAGGACGGGGTAAATTCACTTTTTTTTTCGTTTTGTCTGTTATACATTTTTCGCTCTTACGTTAACGCTAAGAAGCCGCTGCGATGGCGGCACTGTTCTCGAGTTCACGCTCTCTTTATTTATTTATTTATTTATTTATTTATTTATTTATTTATTTATTTATTTATTTATTTTAAAACCCTCGATTATCCGGCTCGCTCATCTGAAGCGCTCGCTGCTATTTCCGCGAAGCAGCGCGCTTTGTGGGCATGTGCTTGTCCTCGCCCTGCGTGCAAGTTGGCTCCGTAAGATGGCGCGAACGCGCGTAGAACAGCGCACGTTAAAGTTCCAGATTTGGGCGCCTGTACGTATATATGTGGCCCTTTATATATGCTACACAACAGCATGCACACAAAGTTACGTGCTCATGTCACTACTTTATGAAATCTGCACGACCCGAGGCTTCTTCAAATAGCTTGTGCGCCCCGCCACGTTGGTCTAGTGGCTAAGGTACTCGGCTGCTGACCCGCAGGTCACGGGCTCGAATCCCGGCTGCGGCGGCTGCACTTCCGATGGAGGCGGTAATGTTGTAGGCCCGTGTACTCAGATTTGGGTGCACGTTAAAGAACCCCAGGTGGTCGAAATTTCCGGAGCCCTCCACTATACGGCGTCTCTCATAATCATACGGTGGTTTTGGGACGTTAAACCCCACAAATCAATCAATCAAATCAAATAGCTTGTACGTTGCGTCATGACTTCCTTCCAATTCATCTCTCGCTCCCCCGCGCAATCGCGTGTCACTCGCCACCATATTCTGTATCGCGGATCTGCGTGTACAGATTGGGCAATCTTTCCGTCTTATCGGTGAACGGCCATAGATGATCGCGTTTCAAGTCTTATCAGAACTGGTGCATGAGTTGCAGAGGAAGCGCCCGAGTGAGAATCCATATTTCAACCGCACCGACGTACCCCAACCGTATAATGGCAACTTCGAAGAGCTGCAGTCGTTTGGGCTATATATATATATATATATATATATATATATATATATATATATATATATATATATATATATATACTTCGATCCACGGGCCCGGGAGATCGCGCGACTGCGCTGAACCCTCGCGTTTCCAAGGATGCCCATCGGCATTGCGCGCAATACTAAGCACGACTACGGATTCTCCAAGTCTGCGGTCTATTAATTTATTAAACGGGGCTGATCAGGCTTAGCGTATGTCGCCACGCTCATTGCACCCATATATATCGAGGATGGCCGTGTGTGGTGCCTATTAAAAGGCCCCTAAACCACAACGAGTTCATAGGCGAGGTAGCTAGTAGTCTCCTTTTCGCCTTTGCTACCCACTTCCTAAAATTGATATCTCCTCCTCGCCGCTTATTTATTCAGAAAACACGTGGACAATGTCAGAACTAAGCATTGAGCCAGTCAGGATTTTGCGATTTTTGACTACCCACTATGTTCGCTTGCGCGATCGCGAACGCAAAAAAAAAAAAAAAAAAAAAACGGAGTGAAATCCTTTTATCGCGTACGATAGTAATTCGAGACAAGACAGACAGGCATGCCACTGCATCGCAGACGCAGGGTAGGCGACAGTTGAGGACAGTTAGCTCTCGTATATCAGCCAACCGAGAGCCTATACTTCATCATGTCGCGTTAACGAACAGCTGGCGTCACGAATCGTGCCGCGAGGACTGCAAACGCCGGCGGGAGAGAATAACGCGATCGTTCTTCGTATCTCTGGAAGTGCACGATTTCAGGGGCTCCTTAAGGCATCTGTCCGCTAGTTACCGCGTCAGCAACGTTAAGCCTTACGGCGTGCTCGCTGTGGAAGTCCCGGTTGGCGTTGCTTTAGCGCTTGCGCTATCGTGCGCGCCAAAGTGCCAGGGTCGCGCTGCCGTTGGGCAAACTATTTGTATTCCCACAATCTGCGACGTGATAATATACCAACGCTCGAGCGTCGGTATGAAGGTCTGAACGAAATGTGGCCTCCCGTATGATGTAGGTTTTAAAGGCCGCCTTTCAGCTTTGTTATCCGAAGGCGACTGCATGCATGCTCGTGTCAGTGCTTGTTTGTGATTTCGAGATCCTTACTCGCATGACGCTAATGGAGTGAGCCACAAATTTTCTTCATCGAGGCGAAAGCCTGATAACTCCTCGTCAAACGCATAAAGTGACCTTCGCCGTCAGCACAAGGTGTGCAAACAATCGTTGCGTGATGACGTCGTAATGAAGCTGGTGTGACGTCACGTAACGTGATGGCGTCGTCACTTGGTGAATGTGTAGGGCCCATCTCGGAAGCGCTACAAAACCACGAGAGGTGCAGAAAGCTTCTATAGTGCCTCCGTTCACGGAGGCAGTGCATGATCACGTTGGGTGCAGAAACTTTTTGGGGAGAAGGGAGGGGAATTAGTGCAATCGACATAGGAGGCTTTCGCCTTGAGTTGTCTTAATTCGAGGAAAAAGAACAGCGTCTGAGTCGATACATCTTTCAGTTCATAATATGTTTTGAGTATGAAAGCGCACGAGACAGACAGACAGACAGACAGACAGACGGACGGACGGACGGACGGACGGACGGACGGACGGACGGACGGACGGACGGACGGACGGACGGACGGACGGACAGACAGACAGACAGACAGACAGACAGACAGACAGACAGACAGACAGACAGACAGATAGATAGATAGATAGATAGATAGATAGATAGATAGATAGATAGATAAACAAAAATGCTTCCATGAGCTTTGCGGACGTGGATACTGGCTGTATCGTGGAGCTTATAAGGAATGACCCAGCCGCATACAAGAGGTCGTCGTTCCTCATTCCAGAAGCCGTGGCGATAGGATAGGGCCGGCGCCTTACGCGTGCTGATAAGGTCCTGTTACACTGATGCGGTCCGCTCCTTTATCAAGTACATTTACTCGCGGGACGTGCCCCTTGCCAACGTTCGCTTTATTCGTGGCTGCGAGACGAGATATATGATGAAAAGTGAGCTTAAGACACCGACCGCAATAGAACCAGGCGAATTGTTCGACTGGCCGCCCTGTACTTGCGAAGGGGAAAGGGGTGACGAAGAACGAGAGAGAATAAGCGAAGCTGCAGTGATACTGCAACGTCATGACAATAGCACTGTCCAGGAACAAAGTGCTGCAGCGCGATGTTCTCGAGCCAGTTTAATTATCGCCTGAATGTCGCACTCGCACTAGTGTGAAGCTGTAGCCGTGAGATAAACAAACAAAAAAAAACTGCGAGCTCGCGGCTCGCTATACCGGCCGCCTAGCGGAAGCGGCTGTAACTCGGCGAGCGTTGACGCAGTGGCCTCCGGTATCGTCTTCGACGTCGCTCGTTCGCCGATGCCTGATCCGATCACCAACCGTTGGTTACCCAGGGATACACCTAGGTCTACCCCGTACGTGTTTAGTTCGTTCAAACACGACAGGTGTGTCGCATCACGCCTCGGCAAGAGAGTGTTTCGCCCTCTCTCACGTGGTCACATGACCGATCAGTGTCGGCCACTGTAATGTCGGCGTATTGGAAGAACATATTTGTTTAGCTACGTCGTGTTTCTAATGGGGACCGTTAATTCTTTTTGGGCATCAATCGGGTAAATGTGTTCTCTCCTCTGATTATTTTTTTTCTTTCTACGAGCTCAAATGCTAGGTTCCATGCGCATCACCATCTACGAAGGAAAAAAAAAGCAACATCCCTATCTGCGTAACACCAGTTAGTGCTAAAGAATGTAAGACGCTTGCTCACGATCGATTGACAAAAAAAAAAAATCGCAGCATTCCACGGAGTGAATGATGATGAGTGGGGCGAAGCGTCCTTCCGATCGTTCTCACTACCGTCCGTACGTCCGTGCGTCTATCTATCTATCTATCTATCTATCTATCTATCTATCTATCTATCTATCTATCTATCTATCTATCTATCTATCTATCTATCTATCTATCTATCTATCTATCTATCTATCTATCTATCTATCTATCTATCTATCTATCTATCTATCTATCTATCTATCCTTCTTTCTTTCTTTCTTTCTTTCTTTCTTTCTTTCTTTCTTTCTTTCTTTCTTTCTTTCTTTCTTCGTTCGTTCTGTCTGTCTGTCTGTCTGTCTGTCTGTCTGTCTGTCTGTCTGTCTGTCTGTCTCCAGATCGCTGTGACTCGGCCAAACGTGTTTTCAACAGCCCATACACCAAGCGACACGCTCTGCCCCACTGACGTCATCATTTCTCGCCAATCTGATTGGCTATGGAACACGCAGCACAGGCTGCCGGTATAGGATCGGCGGCGGGATTTACGCGCATGCGGTCCCATGTCACATCGTGACGCAGGCTCCGCGAAGACGGAGCTTAGCCCCGAGCGCTCGAAGGAAGAGTTGAGGGCAGTTGAGGGTGAAATGTGGAGCGAAGGAGGAGGGTATACTTTATTAGTACTCGTAGCTCCGTTTATAGTGGGTGTTTCGATTGAACTCTGGTGCCAATGATTTGCTCCCGTAGTGGTCTAATCGAAAACGACATGTGAAAAAACCGCTTCAGGGACCCTTTAAGGAGCTTCGCCCCCTACAAAAAATTAAGTTATCCTCAGAGGGTGGGCAAGCGAAGTTTGGCGTGTGCGTGCCTGGTCTGATATTTATTTTTTTATCTAATTTATTTCTTCCGTTTTTTTCCTTTATTTCTTTCTCATTGCACAATGCTTTCTCGCAATTGTTTCTTTCCTCATTGCCGGGAATTAGACCAACTCGTTCGCGTGCTTAGCAGCGCGACATTTCTGTTGCCACAGCCAGCAACGACGGCCGTGCATGCGTTCGCACCCAGGCAACATTGAAACGCGCCCACGTGAAATGACGAGTCGCCTCAATAAAAGATTAGACTTCCATATCAGGAATGGGTGACCTTTGACAAGCCCACGATTGTAAGGTCATTGAGTATGCGAAAACTGAGCATACGAATCTGCATGACACCGGCGCATCTTTGAGGGCCGGATTTCTGTACGTGCCGGGGTATTCTCTTGCGATACCGTTACAGAAAAATGAGCTCTAAAGCAATTGATGCTCAAGTGTGTTGTGTTCTTACTTCGGTTGTTGCATGGTGATCAGTGCCCCGCGCGTGATCTCGCCTGCTATTTCTTAGGCACCAAGTTACGCTATTTACTACCAGATGCACGGCTGAATTCTGCACCACAAACACTTCACGTACCTGCATTTTACTCAACGGCAGTATCTTTTTATCGACGCGCGCAGCAGGTTTGTCCCGATGTGGACATTCTTGAAAGCCGCATTGTAGATACAACGGCGGCTCTTCTGCTTCCTCTGGTTCCTCCAGCCCGTCTAGCACGATCGAGACAAGTCTCGTGGAGCGCGATAACGGCATTGTTTTTGCCTGGTCACCTCCGTGACTTTATGTGGCGTCTTGGATGGAGAGTACTCCCAACACGGGACAGACTGGAGAGGTGGGGCATGGTCCCATCTTTCACTTGTCCTAACTGCCCGTTACAGGAGTCTAACCAGCATATGCTGCAGCAATGTGTCATTGCAAAGGTGTTTTGGAAGTCAGTTAACACTAGTTTTCGCGGCCTAGGTGTTAATCGCTTTGTAACATCTGGTCGCTGCCCGCGTAGTCGCTTTGCACGCCTTCTAATAGCTGCGGGAGCTTTTTGTTTATGGCGTAATAGGTGCGAAGCTGTTGCGGCAGATCATCGTCGTCGTGCTCTTTTTCCAATACTGGAACGCCTCTACTCTGAACTCATATCGTTTCTGTCGGAGGAATTGTTCTTCCTTGGGGAGGAAGAATTTCTGCGACAATGGTCGTGCCGCTTTCTGTCCGTAGTTGACAGACGCGTTCGATTAGTCTTCCACTTGGCCTGGTTCCTATAGCCAGGTCACCTGTCAATGTCTGATTGGTGCATGTAATCACTATGTGCTTACTATTTTTATGTGTTTGTGTGTGTTCAATATGGGTGTTAGCTCTCCTATATATGCATTTCATTCGAACGCTGTAAGTTATGTAACCTTTATGAATATTAATACCTGTTGTACATATTTTCTAACATCTTCACCAAGTCTTGTAAATTCTGTACATATATCATCATGTACATTGTCCATATTGTGATTAGTGCATTTACGTAGTATATGTACAGTTATTAGTACAACGGACTATGGACATGCTACGGACTTGGACACTTTAGTTTAAATGTGTAGTGTATATTGTGCTTTGTCTTTTGTTTGTTATTGTACCTGTTATACAGACGCTTGTCTCTTAGGTTTGTTTCGTCCTATGAAAGAATAAACTTTTTCTAAACAAGTGTGTTGTGTTCGTCTGTGAGAGACGTGTAAGGCTTGTTTTCAGGCCTGCCTGGTATTGGTAGGTTAATCTTTGCTTAGTACTCATACAAATACATTATAAATACTATGTAAATATCCGACATATAGATCTCTACATTTTATTTGTGTGTTCTTCGTTTACCATGTATTGTGCATATGTAGACACTGTTTTTGTAACAATTCCTGTGTAGTTGCATATGTTGTGTATGTTATGTTCCGTTTACATATGTACACATATCTTTTTGTAACAACTTTTGGTGTGTCTGTGGATGTTGTGTTCTGTCGCAATGTTCTGTTGGATTGTAATTGATGTTCACTGTCTGTGAGAATAAATTTCTCTAAACACGGTGTAAGGCTCAAGGGATGGCTTTGTGCTCTGCCATAGTAGAGTACCAAGTACTCTAAATTGTTGAGCACTTTTTCTAAACTCACCCACCCCCACCCCTCACATGGTCCTCGAATGTAGCGGTTCTGTAAAATGTTGCGCTCACCCCGGGACGGCTTTATGCTCTGCCATTGTAGAGTACCCAGTACTCTAAATCGTTAACCACTTTTTCTTAACACACCTTAAATCACTTAACTAACCGCGGGACGGCTTTATGCGCTCCCATAATAAAGCACCATACTACTCTAAATAGTGGTCCACTTTTTCTAAACACATAATAGTTCTCGTCTGGTGCTCTCAGTGATACCAACGTCAGGGGTTTCCGCCAAGCTTGATGGCGTAATTTTTGTCAACAGGGCCTCATCAAAGGTGAGGCCCACGGGACGACTTTACGCTTTCCCACAGTAGTGTACCAGTTCTCTAAATCGTTCCCCTATTTTTTTTTTCTGAAGGCATAGTTTTTTTGGGGGGGAATGAGCGTATGGCGGTTGCACCTTTTGTCTCATTGTGAACGAAGGTTTTGCACGTGAAATCCGAAGCGTCTTGCCTTGTTTCAAAGGTTCGTTTGGTCGGTGCCTTGATTTTGTCATGCTTCATCCAGATACCATAAGTTTTTTGTCGAACTTACGGTAACAGTGTAGATGCCCTGCCACTGTTAGGTGCAACAGTGTATGATTGATTGATATGGGGGGTTCAGCGTCCCAAAACCACCTTATGATTATGAGAGACGCCGTAGTGGAGGGCTCCGGAAATTTCGACCACCTGGGGTTCTTTAACGTGCACCCAAATCTGAGCACACGGGCCTACGACATTTCCGCATCCATCGAAAATGCAGCCGCCGCAGCCGGGATGCGATCCCGCGACCTGCGGGTCAGCAGCCGAGTACCCTATAGCCACTAGACCACCACGGCGTGTGCCATCTAAAGTCAGTGGCGTTTACAGTCGAGTTCAATTTGCCCTACCTTCTGTTCTTTCGTTCTCTATTTTGGTTTCGGTGGAACTTCAGCGACCGACTTGTAACGTTAATTTGCTCATAATTACGCTTAATTACTTCGAGAACGTGGCTAAAACGATCATACCCGGCGGTACTTGAGAAATCTCGGCCACTTCCACGTCGTTGAGAACCGTCGGACAGCGCAGCTGCAAGCGCGCGAGTGTACGTGAAATCTGCCTCTAGATTTGGAATATTTACTCTCGGAACATTTACACCCACTTTTTTTGCGCACGTGAGCATTGGACGCGTTATTCGAAGGTCACAGGTTCGTATCCTGCCGGTGTCTTTTCGTCCACTTTTCTTTCTTCACATTTACGATACAATTACTTTCTAGTAGCATCGCCTGTGCCTTCCTTAGCACCATTGTCTGTTGTCTAAGTAATATTTTGTCTAACGAAGAAAACGAGCCCCCAAAATTCGCATTTTTTTTTGCACGTGAGAGTCGTATTTATAGCACTCTCTTTAGAGAGTCATGTTGACTCTCTTTTGGAAGGGTCGTGGGACGCTTGACTCTTGAAGAGAGTCAGTGCGACTCTTTAAAGGGGGCTTCAAAAGAAAGGTAGGAAGGGGAAGATAGTAGTTCTACCTTCAAAGCTTGCGATAAGAAATCCGTGGGCAGGAGTTGTATGTTGCAGTCGACGTTTAGACAGGTGGACATGCTTTCTCCAAGGCTTGAACTGATTTTCTTAGCGCTAGTGTGCGTGTGTCTACGAATTTCTCAGCTCCAAAGAGGTTAGAAATTCGCGCGTGATTCTCACATGTTTGAAAGCTGAGTCAAGGAACGCGTTTTTATGTTAGAGTGTACGTGCGCGTACACATTTCATCGTGATGATAATCACTTTGATCATCATCATCGCTTAGCGTCCTCATCGCCACCATTTCGTTTTATTCTTTATTCCCTCCCCCTACGTTCAGTTCACGTGACTACTATTGTAGACTACTGCTACTACTACTATTGCTACTGCTACTACTTCTGTTACTAATACTACTACTACGTCTCATACTACAACAACAACGACGACGAGAACGTCGGCACATGTAGTGCATGCTAAGGCATCATCACGGCTGAAATTGTTGGATTTCTATGAATACGTGTATGGAGCGTACGTGATGGCCTAAAAGAAGAGAAATCTTGCAGTGGCGTCTTTCAGGCGAGGGAAGTCATCCCGGCGGCTCTTTTCAAAGAGAAAGACTGACCGCTCGCCACGCGGAAGAGCGGGCGAGGAGTTCCTTTGTCGACATTTTCCAAGGTCACATACAGTTTCTCAAGGATAACTCATGTGGATACATACGCGCGTCGCAGAGCTGCATATCTGAAGCTGCAGAGTCAGGGATTGACATTTCTTGATTCCATATTAGTCAAATGGCGCTTTATAGTGAAGCCCAGATCTCCTGCTCCATGCATTTTCATACTGAAGTGCCCCAGTACTTCTAGCAGTCTCTCTGTATATTTTTATGTAGTTAAAAAAAAAAGAAGAGAGGGGCTTTCATTTTGGTGCGTGAAACTGTCTTCATTGTCCGAAGTATACGTCTCATGCGCTAGCCGAAACTGCTTACTATAGTTTGCACTTCTTAATGCGCTAGTTGAAGAGCCCCCGGCTCGCGAAATAATGAATCGCGAGGTTAATCGGGGCATTTAATCACTGAGGTGGCTCGGAGGTTGTGGACGGTTTGCACCGACGCTCTTCGTCGCCGCCATGTTTGAATACTAGCAAGTCGAAGACGTGAGTGAAGTTAATTGTGTGACTTGCAGCGAGTTACAGTCGATATCGGTGTTGTGTAATCCACTCGCACACACAAAAAAACATGCAAAAACGCTGCCGCTATCAAGCGTAAAGGGATTGCACGTATGTTGATGAAAGTGCGTGTGCTGACCTCACTCTGGCCGCCATGTCTTGGCACTCACGCATTGAAACGTCTGCATCGTTGACGTAATGTCATAACTACTTGTGATGTAACAGCTGTCTGTAAATATATATCTGTTCGCAAGGCTTGCGATTAAGGGTTCTCTCCCTTTCTCTCTTGTAGCTCGTGTATTACTTCGATAAGGTAAAATCAATCAATCAAGCAATCATTAATTCCAGCCTTTTCTCATTGTTCGTGCGCTTGAAACAACCCCTATCGTGTCCGTCTTTCTGTAATGACCTTTTATACGAATTCAGCATGCTTCAAAAGCCAACAATCCGGAACTCTGAACTTATAGAGGGCTTACACTGGATAACAAATGCTTATACCTTTTTAATATGTGGGATTTAGCGTCCCAAAATCACAATATGATTATGATAGACGCCGTATTGGAGGGCTCCGAAAATTTTGACCACCTGGGGTTCTTTAAAATGACACTAAAAACAACCATTAAGTCGACGTTGATTGTTGAAATAGCGGTCCAGAAACCTTGTTGTGTTACTTTTCTGTCGAGAAAGGGCTTATTTTGAAATAAAATCACGTTTTAGGGGCCCGCACTGGGTTATCGCATTTCAAATTACCCGCTTCAAGAAGCGGACCGACTCACGTCACTGTCGCCGTACACAACGTTGCCCGGCTCTACTGCGTGGTCGCCGAAACTATAGTAGAGAGAACGAACGCAGTGGAAGCCACAGCAGCAACAACGGCCATTGATCTATTTTCTGCGATTGGCTACGAGATCGCAGACGTGTTTTGGTTGAACTGCGCCCCGCTAGACGGCATGACCTGTCATGTTTAACTACGCGAAAATTGAATTTGCGAGACACTCTTGCCATTCCCCATAGTGGCGTCCGGTTTTTTTTTTTTCATCAATCAAACAGGAACAAACAAGGAGCATTTCATTGTGTTTCTTGATGCACGGAAGGTTCTTTATTTAGTGCAGCTGGATCTATTACTTGTCATTAACTGTAGGCGGTTCATCTGACGTCATCGGAATCATTTTGAGAATGTCCTACTGCGGCGCGTGTATTCTTGTGCATTTACCTGAACTTCTCGGTAAGTAGGACGCTGCTGTTGATAATATTGTTGTTTTAGGTGTTGTCATACACTCAGCTTTCATTGATTGATATGTGGGGTTTAACGTTCCAAAACCACCATATGTTTATGAGAGACGCCGTAGTGGAGGGCTCCGGAAATTTCGACCACCTGGGGTTCTTTAACGTGCACCCAAATCCGAGCACATGGGCCTACAACATTTCCACCTCCACCGGAAATGCAGCCGCCGCAGCCGGGATCCGAAACCGCGACCTGCGGCTCAGCAGCAGAGTACCTTAACTACTAGACCACCGCGGCGGGGCCATTGAGTTTTCACTCTGACGTTAATTGTTATTTGACTTTATTGTCCCTTTGACCGTGAAATCAAATCTGAGCACACGGGCCTACAGCATTTTCGCATCCATTGAAAATGCAGCCGCACCAGCCGGGATTCTATCCTGCGACCTGCGGGTCAGCAGCCGAGTGCCTTATAGCCACTCGACCACCGCGGCGGGGTGCTTATACCTTTTTATCCACGGATTCAACACCACAAACAGTACAAACTATGTGGTAAGGGATCCGGCTTTCAGGTTCAAGTACCATTCACATGTACTCGCAAAGGCCTCGTTCCGATGAGGTCGATGTGCCAAGACTTTATTGTTTGAGCTCCGTCTTTGTTATGGCAGGGCGCTCTACTTACAAGGGAAATCCGCGTGGTCGGATCTATATTCGCAGCTCGTCGATATGTGTAGGCGGCGGCCATTGTTGCGTATGCTGTGTTGTAGATTGTTCAAGCGCTATAATCAGCACCTGCTACTCTATTTATTGCGCATCATTTTTGTGGATTATTAAAAACTGGGGTTGCACGTCCAACGCAAGAGCGGGCACGCGAGTTGCATGGGCAGCGTATAAGTGCCTCGCCTGCACGTGTGCTTATCGGTCAACTCCATATTTTGCTGTTTTCATGCTCGGCGTAAAATTGGATGCTCACTGTCACGGCATACGCAACGATAACTCTCACCCTCGTTTTCAGAAACGCTCCTCGACTCGACTTTCATCCTTCACTTGACTGATTTGAGCACTGCGCCGCTGCTCGACTGAAATTGACGCTGCGCTTCTCAAGAATCGCTGCAGAATATTGCCGATACGCAGTGACTTGGTCTGCCAAGAGACGGCGCTTCCATCGGCTCTTTCAAGTAGAGGAGAGCTCTTGAGTGAAGGGGCGTTTGTGAATACGGGGGGTTAGATACAGCGCTTATCACGCAAGTTAACCTGTCCAAAAGACAACTGTTTGAAATGCGTCTGTTGTTTCGAAACGCAGTTGCATTCGTGTCGTATCCGTGACCACGAAGTTGCACGCCTGTTGCTTATGGAGTTTGTGGGTTTAGATACTTTCAGCTGACGTTTCAGTTGGTATTGTGGGTGAAATGTAGGTGCAATGTAGATGAGCTTATTGCAGATCTGCTGCTATATAAGTCACGTTCGCAGCGCAAGCGGATGTGTGTGCGCATTTGCATGTCGTGCTCTTATCGGTTGAGAACCCGCAATAAATAGCATTGTGATATCGACACTTCTCGGTCGGATAGGAACAAAGCCAGAGCGCGTCAGTAGGCTCTTATTAAATTTAGGAGCGAGTGTCTGGTAAACTATAGGCTACTGACATTCGGGAGCATATCTTTCAATCGTGATGCCGACTGTATTTTATGCATGCAGGCTTTTTTATCGCGTAACCAGGCAAAACTGAGCTATTAGAAAGGTCACGAGGTAGCTCTTATACTTCTAGACCTCTTTCCAGTAAGCACTCTTAAGCGATGCTGTGCGCCGAACGAAAGAAAACAACGAATGTAGACACTCAGTGACGGCTAATACGCTCTTCTTTTTTTCATTCAATTGTTACTCTGCTCAGCGTGATGGGGCCACAGCATGAGTGATTTGCAATGTTCAGAAAAAACGTATCTTCATTGGCACACTGCGGGGCACATGCTGACTTTATGAGCGATCCTATTCTCCAATGAACTGAACAAAGAGTTAATTAGCGCGCATGTTAGCTTTCGTGTGTCGTATCTGCGAATCTGTCTCCGTCAGTGAGGCGACTTTACACTCCTATACCGTATACACGCAAGTTGTAACCATATTGCCTATCGTATAGAACCAAGGGGTAACCTGTTGTCTAGGCAATAGATAACCCCTTGGCCGGTCGTGCACATGTTCGCACGCCTGATGTTCTCTTCTTCCGGAACCTATGTCCCGCGGTCACTATGACGTATTCCCCCAAGCGGAGATGGATAAGACAGTGGTAGACGTCAGTAGAAGGTTCGGTCGCGACATTTTTTCTCAATGAGCACGCCGGAATCAGCGCCCAGCCACGCTCAATGTTTGTTGGAATGTTATGACACCCCTATTAAAAAGACTCACATAAAAATGAGATAATTATCCAAGTGATGCAAGATTCAAGTGTATGGGATACATAAGTTACCGGAGCTCAGCTTTAGTCAAGATAAGGGTAATTTAACTAGCAGTGTAATAATTAAACGCAAGGTCGTGTGTTCATTAAGAGAGCAGACTGCGCGCTTTTAAATGTATACGTTTGTTCCATCACTATGGTACGTATTCACTACTTATCAAGAGGACACATACCCATTGTAGAACAGCCTTTTTCGGTTCAAGTGGACAACGGCGGACAATGTACATGCACCGAAGCTATATGAAAGTCGGCGGCGATCATAAGTTAACCTAAAGCAATGTCTAATCGGACGAAAAGGTCACCATACGCTAGGGTCTAGCGCCATTAAAGACAACTAAATGGAACATGAAGGTCGCCTTAAGCTTTTGTTCATCACAAACCGCGTTAGTTGAAGTTAAGTGGCCACATATTTTCGCTTCTCCACTTTAAGTCTGCTCGGCTATGCGCTATGACATTATCGTCCTATCGGTCTTGATGTCTGCATGCGCGTTCAGTGTTAATTATGAATTTATTTTTCAATATTTTTAACCTTACTAACTGCGCAACATGATCGACACAACGGGCGAGTTACTATGATTTAATATCTTCGATTTATTAAACGTAATAAAAGACGAGTCACTAGACCGCCTGTTTTAATTAGGCTCTGCAGCTTCACTAAATTTGCCTGCGCAGGCACATGGTTTCATTCTCTTCAATACTCCCAGTTTTTACGGCCACTTAGGGTAGGCTCATTGAACACACCCGTGACAAGTACTTCATGTCAGATAATTTTGCTTGCTAGAGCGATTGGGGTGTATTTTTTATTAAAAATTTTTAGAGACAATCGTATTTGAAGACAATATAACAACGATTATCCTCGAGCAGAGCGTCTATTCCGAGAATTTCGTCATGAGATTCGACATCCCTTTCTGCTGGTTTTGTACTCGGGGGGGGGGGGGGATAAGTATCGACGGGCAGTGAAGCATTATAACCTAACCCTTACTGTTCTCGTGCGCTGCTGTTATTGACAGGCGAAAATATATAGCAACTGGCTTTTTCTCTCTTTTTTTGCTCCGATTTTCCTTGCGTAGGCGACGTTTGTGTGACGCGCCTTGATATTGCATCTACAGATCTGAATCCGAATTTAGGTCGCTGAGTTTAAAACTCGATTAAAATAATATTTCGTAGCAAATTGCACCCCGTTGCTTCAGGGCAATAGATTGAGCGAAACGGAGCTCTTCGCCGCCGAATAACATAGCCAGCCTTGACATTTCAAATAACAGACCCGCTAGTGATAGCGGTAAAAGGGTATTATGATGTTTCTGTTAACGCTACGTCTGACTCCCCATTGTATTCGTTATGGAAAAGTATACGTGTTGGAACATAAGAATCGAGCTTAAGTAATGTCGTCTTCATATATAGGATCGTCTTAAAGCGTCAAATGTACAGACGTAATCCATAATCCTGACATCGCGAAGAGCTGATTACCTCTTCTACTTGTTGATGAAGGCGTTTGAGCACGCTAGAGATCGCGTTCGCTAAAATTTCTGTTCGCCAATGCGGACGAGCCTTACAGGCAATGTTTCGTAGCACTCCTCGTGTCGCGTTAGGAAATATAATTAAACACTCTTTCCACGGATTTCCAAGTGAATTAGTCGCAAGGTCTTTACCTAAAACGTACTTGTTGGCTAGTTGGTATACAGCATATGGCAGCGCACACCAGGTTACATAACGAACACACGCACACACACAAAAGGAGGACACAGGCGCTTGTACCGTCTCTCTCTGTGTTCGGGTTCGTTGTGTTTGTTTTACCCGCGGTCAACACTGCGTCAGGCTGCGTACAGCCTGTGTTGAGTATAGGCGCATTGCACCGGCAAGCCGGCGCTTTCATTTAACACGCCAGCATCGCCGACTGGTGGGTACTATTGGTAAAGGAGGTAAGAAAGGGAGTGAAAAGATTACATTTTTCGCGTGTTAATATGACTCATCACTTGTCTAATCTCATCATCACACTCGAATAGCTCTCCGACTTTCTTTCGAAACGCTTCTCTCGAGCAAGTGCCGTGATGAATGTGCCTCGTGGCACTCCAACTTTAAAGACGATATAGTCTCTCAGTCTGTCTGTCACACGTTTAAGTGTTACAGACAGTGTACAGAATCACTGCTAAGTACCCATCTGTTTTCGGAATTCCAACTTACACGTACTCACTCGGCGAGGTGGCGCTCAAAAAAAAAAAAAAGAGAAAGATTGGAAATGCACATATGCGCACGAAAATCGCTACAATGCACGGCACTTCAGTGTGCTTGGCGTATACATTGTGTCCATGTCAGTGACATGCATTTGTGAATGACACGTTTCATCTTGACCAGACGGACTTCGCTCGTGACCTCGACTTCACTCGTGACAATATCATTGATATTATCTCAAAGGAGGGGACATGTTGACGCATCATCCGACCCACCCACCAAACCCTAAATGTCGTTTCGTTGACCCGACTAAAACTCTGGTCTTATCTCTTTGTTATTCCTTTTTTGTTTGTGCTTGGAAAAAGTGGGTAACGATTTAGAGTACCAGGTACTCTACTATGGGAAAGCATGAAACCGTCCCGTGGGCCTCACATTTAATGAGGCCCTGTTGACAAAAACTTCGGCAATGCCCTATATACGTTTCTTTTTCTTGTTACGGTTAAAAAAGTTCTTTCTTTTTCTCTTCTCCTGCTGCAGATCGGGTCATCCTCTTATGGTGCCTTAAGAACCTGGCGCAAAAGGAGCACAAGTAAGTTGGCCAAGCAGTTTGTTTTTATTCCTGCTCGCGGCAAGTTATTTTTCACCCACTTTTCTTTCTTCTTCTTTAAATTACGTTGGTTCTAATAACTTCCCCTATACATTTCCTGGCATTATTGTCTGATAGATCTCATTAATATTGTGTCAAAAGACGGAGAAACGAGACCTTTAGGTATACACTTCTTTCACTTATATATTATAGTCTTTTCTTTAGTGCTGTTCATTCAGGCTTCTACCAATCAATGACAGCGCCGCCGTAGCTTCATGAATGATTTCAGACGCGGAATTCGACTGACGCGTAAGCAAGGGCAATGGTCTCGCTGGCGCCGATCTCTCGCCTCAGATCGGTGGTTTCGTGCTTTTGTAATTTTTTTCCCATCTTTCTCACATCACAAATGCCGCGCATGACGAATTGGGAAGCATGCATCCAGGTGTTCCCTTAACCGCGCTGCGCGCGTTTTTCGCTATGACTTCGCGTTCTACGCCCTTCAACAGTTACCCGTCAATGACCCTTCTTGATTGCACGGTGGGAATAGGATATACTACGACCTTGATACAACGAACCCGGATATAACGAAATATCGGTTTAATAATTAAAGCAGACGAAAAGTAGTCTTGGAAAAAGTAGTGTTATGAGTATACGTTTTTAACGAATTTTCGCTGTGATGTAAGTGCCGCTCCGGTTGCTCCAAACTGCTCTAAAAGAGAAATGCTGTTCCACGCTACCCCAAAGGGCGATATTTGCTATACTGCTCCGTGCCTGCTTTGAAGTGGTGTTGGCAAACTCAAAAAAATGAATTTGAACCATGTGACAATTGATAGCTTAAACGAAACCAAAAGCAAGCTGAACACACTATGCTCCTTGTATGCTACTCAGTAGCGTGAAAATAGAAAAAAATCACAAGGGGTGACACAAATCAGGCCATGTTGGCCATTTAGATTTCCAATATGGGTTGTGTGCTTTTTTATATCAGAATCAAACAATGCTTTGAAATCAAACAGTCACCAATTAACTTTCCAAGTTGAGTGCAGGCAGTCGCGTCTCCCATGATCAGTTGGCAATTCTGTCGTTGATCAGCAAGTGAGAACGTGTCGGCCGGATGAACTGTGCTCCGATATTTGTAATAAATAAACGAGCATGGGATTCGAGTTTGAGCAATTGCATTGTTCTGTTCATTCTCTTTTTCAACCTTTTTTGCAATATCCATAATCCACACAGCTGAGCGGCATTTGACAGAGGTATGCAGTACCTGTATTAATAAATAGTCTTCAAAAGTTTATTGCGCTATACTTGACTCATAACTCAGTTATATCACGACCTATAGCTAAATGTCAAGGGGGACACTTGCAAGGGTGTACTCCCCAGCCTGAACAGAAGGGAAGTCGGGACCTCCCTGATGCCCGTATGATTTACGCCAATGATTTGGCTCTCAGACCTCTCAGTCTATGCCTTCCTGTTTCCGTATTTCGCCTCGCGCTAAAAAAATTCTTTCAAATGCGTCATCAACAAGCCCACATTGCAACTCTCAGCGACTGTACTGCTTGTATATACTAACTGCTTACTAGCACGCTGTATGTTTGATAATAAATATAAATATTTTTCAGATGTCTAACTGATGATTTAGACTTCAGGAGTCGCTAGGAACATGCATCTGCTCTGGGAACATCAATAGCCGCCCAAAACTAGAAATTTTGATGCTCCGAAGACGCTCAAGACTGCTCCAAAGCACCATTTTTTTTCTGCTCCAGAATCAGCTGTTTTCGAATATATCGAACTTATTTTCGTGTAAGAGGCAAATTTGTTATAATGAGGTATAGGGGTAGATACTGCGCTCGCCTGCGCAGTTTCTGACGTGAGATGCTTGGCACTGTATGTCGTTCTTATAGTCGTGCACGTCTGTCCTCGCCTGCTCTCAGTCAATGTTTAATAGTCGTTGTCTTTTTCAACATATCCCGTCGTGCAGAGCAGGAAAGAGGCAGGAAGAAAGAGATAGAGAAAAAGAGAGTTAGAAGCACTGCTAGAGAGATAGAAACAGACACAAAAAGAAGATACAAGGAAGAGGGAACAAGCGTACCCGTGTAGTATAGTACAGCAAGGGGTGGTAAAGTAAACTAAGAGTGATAAATACGGAAAGAAGGAGTGCGACGCCGCCAGGTCGGTCGCTTCCTAAGTCTTCGCACCGCTAAGTAAGTAGCCACCCCCTTTTTCCTTTACTTTTTTTTCTTGTGGTACGATATATACGCTTTCCTTGTAACTTATAGAGAATACCATTCATAACCGTCTCGTTCAACGGGTGCGGCATCATTTGCTCGACACCTTCCGCAACACTCTAAAGAAAGCTCCCCGCACAAGACTTCCTCCCCATTAGTGACGTGATTGCAAGACCGGCTCGCATGCTCTATAAGTACACTCTTCATGTGTCTGCTTTTGTGCCTTTGATCGTAGACGGCTTATTTCTCTTTCCTCGTGCGTGAAGTCAGTATACGTTACGGTGTTTTCGGTTTCTCCAAATCACTTCCTGGTTAGCCCCGCGTCCCTATATCAAGCGGGCCGTTATCGGCTCTGTATACACGCTCGAGTAGACACGCATCTCTGGCGGACCAGAATAGCGCGCGACGCGGTGCAGTGTGCGCGTATACAAGCTGCTTCGAATCGCTTCTGTGAAATGCAGCAAACGTTTCGTCGGTTCTCGCACCGGTGGGTTCTCTCGATTTTCTGCCGCTCACGAGATCCCGGCTGTTGGCAGACGAACAAACGCTTAGAGCTGGAGGAAGCGGGTTCGAATCCCAGTCAATGCGGCTGCATTACGATGGGGAAGAGATGCAAACGAACCAACGTACGCTTAGAATTTTTATAGAACGCTATAAATAATAAAAAAATTATTTGGGGTCCTTCGGTGTGGCCTTATAATCAAAAAGTGGATTTGGTTTGTGAAACTCGAGCAGTTATTACTTTGCTTGTTAGCAACAAACGACGACAGTAACAAAAACGTCGCCTTGAGTAGTGAGAAAGAACTTCATTCAGCAGTTGGCTGCTGGATTGCTGGCTACTGTTGGTAATGACCCTCTTTTAGGGCCCCACTGTCTGTTGCGGCTCGACGGTCCTGGTTAAGAGTCGCCAATTAACTTTCCAAGTTGAGTGCAGGCAGTCGCGCCTCCCATGATCAGTTGGCATTTCTGTCGTTGACCAGCGGTGAGAACGTGTCGGCCGGATGAAGTGTGCTCCGATATTTGTATGTTATGTATGTGCTCATGTCTCGGAGTGGACACACAGCGGTCGCCGTGTTGTCACAGAAACAGCACAAACGCGTGGAGCGCAACATGTACTCATACCAATGGTTCCGTTGGGAGTGAGTGAGAGAGTGAGTGAGTGAGTGAGTGGTCTATTCAAACCAGCGGATTGAGGCCTGAGCCTATATGCCGCTCTGGGAGCGTCGGAACGACCCTGTGTCTCAGCCGCCTTCCGTGTTCGCTGGATGGTCCATACTTTTGTCGATCTGATTCGATGAGCTGAGCTTTCCACCGCGCCCCAAGCTCTTATCAGGAGACTTATGTGTATTCTCATAAAACGTGTTCTCAGGTAGCGTGGTTTATGCTACATTGTTTACTCGAGTCATGTGGCTCTTGGTCGGGTATAGATGCGTTTTTATGCGCAGTGTTGGGAAACGCTCTCGTTTGAAGTTGCCTCCAGTCAGCTCCCGAGATCTATTGTATTCCTTGATCCTCAAGGCATCGTTTCTGCTCAAGTCGTGAACAATCGAACCCAAAACGTATCATATGACAGCAATAACGAGGACAATGTTAATTATGGTGATGGTGAGGACCATGGTGAGGACCACCTGTTTATAAGATTCCGTGGCTCGCTGATTGTCCTGCCTATATGTTCGCGTGGCAGTTGTTCAATGTTTATTTTTCATTCCTTGTTACTGAATATTATTACCGTGATATTTGCGTATGAGTGATCAACATGTGTACTATATGATAAATTAATGCTAAATGTTATCGCATATCGTGGCGAAGAGCGATGGGTCTACAATTATTTTACTTATTCGTCTTAATACTGTTATTCTATTCATTCGATGCTTTTATTTGTGCTCTATAGTGTTGCTCGTCACCAGTCTAGCTGACATTTAACCGGAAACCGTTAGGTCGCTTTACTGCGATGTGATCACGGGGACATGGATGGTGCATCCTGGTGTTCGTTTTAATGTGAGGGGCGAAGTACCAGTGGAGTATGCAGAAATCATCTTATAGATGACGCGTTTCTACATATGTTAGCCAGTGTGTGTCTGAGAGCAGAGGGAGGAGGAGGGGATGTACGCACATGAAACATGCACGCACATGAAAACAGGGGGGGGGGGGGGGGTAGAGGGGAATGTACGTGAAGGAATCCTGCCAATGTGTTTACCGGAGGAGGCGGGGAGGGCATAGAATCTCTTCTGAATGGGCGTCCGAGTTCAACGATTCTCAGATGTCATGATTCACGAAGGTTGTCCGCCTCGTAGATTTTCCTGCCACGACTCGCGAGGAACTCGCCCGAGGGCTTGCGGAAATGATTGCCTGCATTTTTTTGAGTACATTGATATGTCGTTGGGTTGGGGACCTCCCTGCATGCATTCACACAAAATTCGAGTAGACAACGCGTGCATATACATATACCATTGTCTTAGACACAGCTCATACGATAACAACTGCAGAAAAAACGTATGAAAAAAAAAGCGAAATTTGCGGCACTGAATGGCACGAGGAAACCAACGATCATTCATTTTGATTTGTATTTGTGAATGGAATTCAAAAAATCACTATCGCACTTTGGGAACTTGCTTGAGAAGTGGTGACTAACCATATTGGCGTTTGCAAACGGAATCCCATTCGCACGTTAAAGAACCCCAGGTGGTCGAAATTTCCAGGTGGTCGAACCCCAGGTGGTCGAATTTTTCTTTCTTCGTTCTGGCTCACTCACTCACTCACTCACTCTCACTCACTCACTCACTCAATGCGCTCTCACTCGTCCTGCTGCGATGGTCTATATAGGGGATATGGTTCTCGACTGCTGACACGAAAGTCGACGGATGAAGTCCTTGGCCGTGTTAGAGGCTTGTGGGTTGAGATTTACGCGCACGTTTTAAAGGATCTTCCTTGGCCTAGAGTAACAGTATATGGTCGCTACCCGTAGGGACCATATACAGTTACTCTACCTGGGTCCTCTATACGACGACATCTCTCATATTCGTATCGTAGTTTGGGGTCGTGAAACGTGAACATTATGTCATCACTCACTCCCTCTCTCTCTCTCTCTCTCTCTCTGAAACACGCACACACACAAACACAAACACACACACCCGTGCGCATGCGTTGTGGGTGTTTCTTTCCTCAAGTGCGTATGATCGTCTTCCTGTTCCCTTTCGAGGTGAACTTCTTTGTTTGCCCTTCATTTTCACCCATGTGCTTCGAATACCGCGGAGGGTCATTTTCTTGTTGCCAAGCGTGCCGTGACAATGGAGGGACTGACGCATGCAGTTCTGGGCGGGCGGGCGGCTAATGACGCCGTCTTTCTTTCGTCGCTCTCGAATTCGCGGACTAACTTCAATTGTTCGCGGAAGCGCGCCTGTCCTCGGAAGATGAAAGAAGGAGAGGGAAAGAGAAAAGTAGTAATTTACGCTCTGTGAGCCTCTTCAGACGCGGCCTCTCTTTTCGGCGAATATTCTCGGGAAGTGCCGTATCGCGACTACGCAGCCCTATCCAGACTGCCGGAGAAATACCACCGCGAAGAGGAAAGAGCAGTGCGAGAAAGATTGAAGTGGGAACCGGCCGGCTTTCCCGACTGAGGAGGAAACAATGTCTCACCATCCGGTTGCGTTTTCTTTCTTTCTTTCTTTCTTTCTTTCTTTCTTTCTTTCTTTCTTTCTTTCTTTCTTTCTTTCTTTCTTTCTTTCTTTCTTTCTTTCTTTCTTTCTTTGTTACGAAGAAAGGTCATGGTCCCCGATGGTCTCGTTGAGTCGCCGGCTTGCGTTATCGCCGTGAAACCGTTACATGCGCCGGAACCAAGATTTTATTTATACATTTGTTGTTGTTATATGTTGCCACGTGTGCTATCTTTTTTTTATTTTTATGTAACCGACCCGCTACTCGCGTAATTTGTTCATTGCGCAGGCCGCGCCTTGATGTATTGGATGCTTATAGACTATTTCGGAGCCTTTCGGATGTTTATGGACTATTCCGATAAGATTGCGTAAGTTTATCGACATGGTCCATGATTTACTCTGTAACTAATGCGAGCATATTCGATGACACGCGTATGAATTCCGACGCGTTTTACCGCTCATAAGTTTTTAGCGACGACTGAGTGTGCGCATATCACTTTATTATCAGTGTCGTTTTTTTTTTTTGTTTCTGGAAACGCCTATATCCCCTGCATGGCACTGCAAAGCTCTCGCCTGTCTAGTTTCTGTGCACAATATGGTTTATCTACTACCTCTACTAATACCCCGCCGCGGTGGTCTAGTGGCTAAGGTACTCGGCTGCTGACCCGCAGCTCGCAGGATCGAATCCCGGCTGCGGCGGCTGCATTTCCGGTGGAGGAGGAAATGCTGTAGGCCCATGTGCTCAGATTTGGGTGCACGTTTAAGAACTCCAGGTGGTCGAAATTTCCGGAGCCCTTCACTACGGCATCTCTCATAATCATATGGTGGCTTTAGGACGTTAAACCCCACATATCAATCAATCAAGCCAAACTACCACTACTACTACTATTGCTACTAATACTACTACTACGATGCAGAAACTGCATAGGTGGACATATGCAGTTGTTAGTGAGACATATCCTCACTCTTCAGCGGGTAAACTTGTGAAGGCGAGAAAGCGTGCGAAACGTTTGTGTGTGAAGCGCTTGTGAAGTTACGAAGTGGTAGTGTGCGTAGGCGTGCGCGCAGACGAGCCAGGGCAGCCCCCCCCCCTTAATCCTTTAAGGGGGGGGGGGGGGGTCTGCTTCATGCCTTAACTCAGTTACCCAGTCGTACCTGTCCTGCTATTGTTTTACGTGCGGTTCTATGACCGCACGCAGGATCGTGACGCTAATGGCGGCCCACATAACCCCCTATGTTCCAATTCAACAAGTCGTCCCGCTCGAGGACGAAGTGCAGGCCTTTCTGAGAAACACGTCGTCGCCTAAACTTTATATAGTTTATTTTTTGTAGGAATCGTACACTAGTGCCGGGGAGGATGCGTGCGCCCCCCTCTCCCGCCTCCTTCTCCCTAACGGAGAACTATGTGCACGCCTGTGTGTGTGTGTGTGTGTGTGTGTGTGTGTGTGTGTGTGTGTGTGTGTGTTTTCTGCATTTCTGCGCGAAACACTGGGGAGTATTCTATAGAGATTTCAAGTCTCGGTTATTGAACCGATGGCAGACCTGTTATCTTTCGCTGAATTGTTTCCGGTGCGTAAGGAGCTCAATTGTGGAAAAATAACGAGATAGAAACCATAGCCAGGTGTATAGGTTGACACGTATTAATTATTGTCTGTTAAACCTTTTCACTGGCGGTAAATGAACTGCCGCACTGAGAGTTTCATCGTGTTCAGCAAAAACCAATGGAGGGATACAGACAGAGAGTGGAGATTTCGTGATGCTTCCTGGTTTTTAAGGGATCGTGGGAACAACGCTACCGGTTTAATTCGATTACGTTTGACAACGCCCGCGAATTCTATAGTATACGTGGAAATTAGTTTCGTCTTTAGCCGTGTTCATGACGAAGGGAACTTGTAAGAATATTGCCTTGAATTAATGAAATCAGATCAAATCGGAACTACATGCCCGATGGGGCTCCCGTATGTTTACGCATATCAGCGTGCTCTTTACCCAAAAAGACCGCGGACATTTACAAGTATGTTATCCAACAATTATTAGATTTGCACACGCTCGCGAGTTATACGTAAGGGGCTTCTTTTCAGCATTTGACTGATACGGCTTTCATATGTTCGAGCATTGCAGCGTGCTTTGTAACACATAGCGGGCATTTCCTTTTGTAAATATGTTATTGGCCACTTATCAGACTTACGCACGCTCGCGAATTCTACGTTAGTGTTTGTTTTCCGCAACTGCTCGACCGATATGGTTTTCGTATACGTTTGCGCAAAGCAGTATGCTTTGTTACGTGTAGGGGGTATGGACTTTTATAAATATGTTATTCAGCGCCTACGTTTTTTTAGATACATGTGTAACTTTATTTTTGTTACTTGTGTATTTTTATCGTTGTTATCAAATCCGTGTAAGCAGACGCTGATGCCACGTACACAGGTCGAGGCGTTGGTTGCTGCTGCGCTTGTATACATTCTATAGGAAAAACCTCGGCAGTGGTTTAGCTCGGCTATGCCAAGATATGCGTAGCGTGAGCGACAGACAGACAGACAGACAGACAGACAGACAGACAGACAGACAGACAGACAGACAGACAGACAGACAGACAGACATACAGACATACAGACGGACGGACAGACAGACAGACAGACAGACAGACAGACAGACAGACAGACAGACAGACAGACAGACAGACAGACAGACAGACAGACAGGCAGGACGGACGGACGGACGGTCTAGCGAGCGAACTCACGCGAGTCGTGCGCGAGCCCACTAGTGACACGTCACTCGAGGAGCTTCCAGGCCTTCTCCGGTGAGCCAGCCGGGTGCCGTGTGACGTCACTGCTCCTCGGGCATGCGCAGTATGCAGCATGCAAAGCGTGATTTCTTTCGGGCAGTGCTGACTTGCCACGTACATGACTCGCTCTGAACAGACACGTTAACTCTCTTTTCGGTCACACGACTTTCCGAAGATGATCTCAGGTCAGATCTCCCCAAGGAGATCCGTCGTGAAGCACGGACGGACATACAGAAACACGGACGGACGGACAGAAGCATGGGTGTATCGACAGAAGGATGAACGGACGGATGGACACTTCGCCCCACTCATCATCATTCACTCATCATATTCTGTCAAAACCACTAATGTCATCTAGTTGTATTATTCCCAAGGACATATACACACAGCGCCATCTACTGAGCAACTCGTAAACTAGAGGTACCTACATACTACTACTACTACTACTACTACTACTACTACTACTACTACTACTACTACTACTACTACTACTACTACTACTACAGAGGAGGAGCTCCGCCTCTAATAGAAAATAGGGGGCTTTAAGAAGTGGCCTCCGTTACCAACGCATTACCAATCTCAAATGTGGCGCCATATACTCGGTTAGAATCTAAACACATTATTCCCGGATAACGGCTACGTGTCTGTATAAACGCGCTTGATGGCCAGTTCTTGAGATCACAGCTGTAGCGGTGCGGTTGAGGCATGCCCTTAGCACAGAAAACATCCATCTTTTTTCTTTCATTTAGATTGCAGCTTACACTCCCAGTCGCGATGATAGGAGTTCGCCACAGCCGTGATGAGCTATAAAACGTTCGAGTTCAATAAGTTCCAATGTGAATACTTTTCCTCCTCCTCCTCAGACTGCATGCTACCTGCCACTTCTATTTCTGCAAATACTATAATACTAGCAGTTGAATTTCTACTATCACCATTACCACCCACACTACTACTGCTACAACAACAAGTACTACTACTACCACTCTAACTACTACTACTGCTACTATTAGTAGTAATGCTATTAGAGATTTTACAAGTACCAGTTTTCTAATTATGCCTGAATACCCTTGTCAGTCTACCACAGCCTCCATCATCATTGGTTAGTGAGTGTGGTTGTACTGTACGACGTGTCAAATGCGTATAGAATTTCTTCAGGTATACCTTCACCCCGCCATATATGTGCCGATCGTTTCATGAAACGTTGCCTGAAGTGTTGCCTTCTTGTAAGCCAGCACGTTTTGAGGCACCTTGTGCGTTTCTATATATACGACGCTGATGGAGTGTCGAGTCGCCGTTCAGAGGATAGTGGGCGCAGACAATGTGGGCGCAGGTGGGGAAGAGAGACAGTATCGAGTCGGAGCAGGTAGAAGAAGAGTAAGATGAAGAGCCGAGAGAGAGCATGACAGTGAGTGATGCCCCTGAAATCGGACAGCTTGTTTCAAATGCGGAGCATTTTATAGTCGCACCTAGGCAAGCACAAACACATTCTCTGCCGAATGACTTTACACCGCGGAAAATTCAACAGGCCCCGAATGCACCTTATTGCCAAGTGTGTGGTTCAGTACCGACACTATTCCACACATGCTGACACTGTCTCAGAGCCAATACACCACAACGCCAATCACTCCGGTCTAATATACTTACATCGGAGTCCAGGGTCGCGAATTTGGGCGAAACAACCTTATCGCGGACGATTATCTTTAACATGCCATCTTGGGGGAGGCTAGTAAAACCTCGCTCTGAAGCTCGGACGCGAACTTGGGTTTCAAAATAAAAGTTTTCTTTTTTTTTTTCTCGCAAATCCGGCGTCAGCGGTGTCGTCGACACCCCCACTGCGCATGCTCGCGTCTCGTACCAACTGTCGCTCCCCCTTAGACGAACACGTGCACCCACCTACACGCACTTTCTAAAATACACCCTTCCGAATATCAAGACGAGTGCACGCCCCTGGGGCGGAGGGGTACCCACACTTACACACATTACATACAGCTGTCCCTCGCGTCCTGTTGCGGCCAACTCGACGCTCATACAAGCGCACACGTTACCACACTGGTTGTGGGAGGCGCTGGTCTCGGATGAGGCCTTGGGAAGCCAGTTGGCAACCCTGGACTCGGCCCGGCCAGTGGAGCTCTGGGCGAAGGGCTCCGCCCACTTTAGTCATAGAGTTTCCTAAACATACACTAGAAGGAACTCTGGCGCTAGTGTCTATGGGAGCTGCAACGCATGGCACTTCAGTGAGCACGGGAATGATGGGTAGTACACGGATTTGTCTAATCTTCGTACTTCTGGCTCCGTTGTGTGTTCGTTTGGCTTGGAGCTGTTTTCTAATCAGAGAATGTTCAGTGGTTCCGCCACATCACGTTAATGTTTTGCTTATCATTTCAAAGCGGCTCACAAAGTTCAAAAGGGTTCGTTCTTTCCTTCGAAACAAAACCGAAACACCACAAGTGCGATTCACCGCCCGCAAGTACGAAGACTAGGCAAATCCGTGTACTACCCTTCGTTCCCGAGGTCGCTGAACGATCGCAGCGCCAGAGTCCCCTCTAGTTAATTTTAGGAAACTCTATGGCTTTAGTAACTGACAGTACCAATAAACGTTTATTCTATCTCTCTCCTTCGGTCACTCGTCGCGACGCTGATATCGACAAATTTTTTCTCTAAGAGGAGACGCGTTGTTTGTGTCATCGATGCACCTGGCGACGTGAAGGTCTGCTCGACCTCTGGTGCACGCGATCTCCCTTCTCAGCTTTATTCAGCCATTGTTGCCGCCGGCACGTCGCCCTCAAAGCCTTCGAGCCGCGTCTCTCAATTGTTTTTCGGCTGCCCTTCGGCGTTATCTTACCGTCCTATCCGCTGTTTTGTTCTGAGTAGCAGCGTCTCTATCGACTCGCCATTCTGGCAGCATGCGAAGTCGCTCCGCTCAGTTGGTTTGTTCGTTGATAGCCTTTCCGCGAGGTCTTTTGTCTATAGGTTATTACCGCTTCGCCTTTTCCAATTAGTGTCTCAGACAAAACTGCACTTTCCTTAGAAATGATGATGAAGAAGAAATCAGTTACTGCTCGCACTGCAGGTACCCAGAGATACTGACAGTAAATACTGCCTCGCGATCACATTGTAATGCGCAACTTTCTCGCGCGAAGCGTGCATTCAGACGTGGTGCTCTAGTGGCTAAGGTACTCGGCTGCTGACCCGCAGGTCGTGGGTTCGAATCCCGGCTGCGGAGGCTGCATTTCCGATGAAGGCGGAAATGTTGTAGGCCCGTGTGCTCAGATTTGGGTGCACGTTAAAGAACCCCAGGTGGTCGAAGTTTCCGGAGCCCTCCACTACGGCGTCTCTCGTAATCATATGGTGGTTTTGGGACGTTAAACCCCCCATATCAATCAATCAAATCAGCGTGCATTCAGAATCGGACGTTGTTCGCTGTATGCGCTATAGCAGCAGAGGCGAGCAGAGGTGTAGCGAGGAATCGCACACTGGGGTCGCCCAGAAACTGCTTTTGCCACGGTATACAGAGCTAAAAATGACCATTTAAAGGAGGGTTCCGTACCCAAATCAAGAACCCCCCTCCCCCCGAAAAAGTTTCTAGATACGCGTCTGGCCAGTAATGACCCAAGAGAGCAAGCTGGCTCTATACCCGACCAAGTTCACTGAGCCGCGAGGGGAGCCGTGGACTGAAAACCCCACCTGCCTACCCGTAAACACTTATATACACAGTTGAACCCCTTTGTAAGGTGAATGCTTCGGGGAGCAATACTTGCCTTTTATATGAGGTGCATCTCATAAGCAGTGTACCACGTGTGTGTTTTCTTATCAACCCCTATTTCAGTGTAGGTACACTGGTGTTTCTTATGCCCCGCCACGGTGGTCTAGTGGCTAAGGTACTCGGCTGGTGACCCACAGGTCGCGGGATCCAATCCCGGCTGTGGCGGCTGCATTTCCGATGGAGGCGGAAATGTTGGAGGCCCATGTGCTTACATTTGGGTGCACGTTAAAGAACCCCAGGTGGTCGAAATTTCCGGAGCCCTCCACTACGGCGTCTCTCATAATCATATGGTGTCGCTTTTGGGACGTTAAACACCACAAATCAACCAATCTGGTGTTTCTTATGCCCAACAGTCTGTCACATGTCTTTTATAACGGCGTTCGATTGCACTGAAGAAAATGCTGACAGTGTCGCTTATAAAGGGTCTCCCTTACAAAGGCGCCCGCCCCGCCCAAACGTTGAAAACGTTGAAATGTCTGGCACCTTTCGAGGGTGCAGCGCAAACGAGCGACAAGGCAACACGCGCATGTGGTGCTGTGCGTGCTTACAGCAACAGAAGGCGACAAAAGGACTGTTGAAATTCCTACGCGCCACACGGACTTGAACAAGCGGATGTATAACAGCAGTGTCACACATCACGAACGACAAGACTGGACTATGACTGAGTGTGCGCGCGTGTGCTGCATAATTTGTTGTTTTTTTCTCTCTTTCCTCTCTCCTCTCCATCTTTCATCGCCCCCATCCCCTTCCCATGCGCAGGGTAGCAAACCGGCTGCCTATATGGTTAACCTCCCTGCCGTTGTTTCCCTCCTATTTCCTTCCTACATCAATGTATGCTGCGATAAACACACGTCCAATTGAGTGGTAGTAGTAGCTATTTAGTTCACTGCGTTATGGGCTGCATGACCTTCGGCTGTTTATGAGTGGAAAAAAAGTTAGGAAACAGTAACCGCACGTATGTACTGTATAGCTTCGAGCACATTTTACTGTATACCTTTGCGCCGTCTTTTTAGTATAGTTGCTATAGTAGAGCTTGCAAATATCGCAGTTTCTGCACGGGGAGGCTTTCTCAGTGAAGCAGAATCGCAAATTTGGCCAGTTGGTGGATGCGTGTTCGCAAGTTGGGCTCCTCGCGCTGTCAATTATTCTACGATGAGCTTTCTCGGGAATTTATACCAAGTAACCACTGAGCCAACTATTTTGGCGGATGCTTCGTATATTTAGTTGTATTTAATACCGCAATTGTTACAGTGTTATGCAAAATTTCGTCAAACATCTATTACATTGATTATGTTCGAATAACATTTTAGTGCTACGCCGTGCCTCACCTCGAAGCCAATTATAGGGCAGAATTAAGATAAGCTTAAACTTGTGAACTGTGGACGCCAAAAGCGAAAGTATAGATGCATTACTTAACCCCAAGTTCTCGCGCTTAAATCCGTGAGTGCTGTGCACTTTCGAGTTCTGGTGGCACTTAGCTTTCTTTTCATCTTTCTTTCTTTCTTTCCTTTTTTCTTTCACCGAAAGCACGGAACGACGTGACGAAGTGCACATTTGCATTCTTAGTGCCCAGACTTTGTCATTGCACGCTGAAAGTGGAGCTGAAATTGATGTCATTTATGCGTGGACACTGCTCAGTGGAAACGGGAGCCATCGTTGTTCGACGAAGCCGTCTAGGACTATCTTCGTCGAGTCGTCGGGCGTATAGTAAGCCGAGTCAGACGACCTTGCCGCGGGGGTGTTGCTGGGGGATGCTTCGCAAGTCACATATGCCTGCCCTGTGTGGACTGTATGCATACGAGTCGCGTGTCATTTGCATAAATAACGATGCGAGAGTGCGGCCGTTAGTCAGTTTACTTAAAGGACGGGTCGCTGCTCGGGCAGTATGTGGTACGAATAAAAAAAACACAAACGAGCACACACACAACTTCGACGTGTTAAGAAGAAATGACAGTTGACTGTGAGCACTATGAAAGGGAATAGGCAAAACGTACGAGCGAAAAGGAAACAAAAACAATGGCGAAATGGCCTCTGCTCCTGCGCGCTGTGCATACTGCTCTGCACGTATATAGTCCGGCTTCGGTCAAACAGTGATTACGATCACTCGGTGTGGTCGTGTCGTGGTCGGCCCCGAAATAGCGGCCCGCTGCAAAAATATTGCAGCTTTAAACTACCTCTGGCTCGGTGCGAATTGGAGCAGTTGACATTGTGAACGGTTATGGCACTGGAGAACACGTTTGTTTATTTCGAAAATTCCGCAGGTCTAGTGCATCGCTCGCGTTGCGCCTGAGGTATGCGTTTTTATTTTATAGCTCTATGTATATAGCAGCTCAGCGGTCGCTCCCAAACCGGACGACGCATTGGTATATACGCATGCTCTTTCAGCGCCCGCATGCTGTCGTTAACCTTGATTTGGGCTAAACTCGCGGCCCTTTTCCTCGATTTCTTTACCTACTTTACTAGTTCTCTTCTTCTTCGCCGCGTGCACTTATGCAATCTCGTTCGTGTTCTAACGCGAGCTAATGAAAGGAAGAATCGATAAGCGCGTCAATTCCCCCTGGCGTCTTTCTTATTTATTTTCTGTTTTTTTTCCTAATCACACACATCCCTCGGAGTGTCGTGCAGCGCTCTCTTTGGCACACATACGCGCTAGGCCTCCTTTGCATATGACGCGTAATTCGATTCCTCGCGATCGAGGCATAAAAAAAAAATAGCCTCCAGAATTCGCTGCGCGATTACATCTGTCCTCATCTCGTTTGCACGGATCCAGCAGAGCCGCTTTTACTGCGCAGTATAGCCGTTATGCGGGGCATGGATGCACGCTCGGAGCGTTTTCTAACTCGGTATAGCCAGACTTTCCCCGTTGGGTTTCCCGCGATGATAGCCCTATTACTTACCCCAGAGGAGTTATAAGGGGGGGGGGGGAGAGGGGATTGTGGTGGACTGAACTGTAGACAACGGTGAGAAGATAGGGCTGATCGAACGTGACATTGTACGGACGGAGATACGTGTGAAAGGAGCGTCCCGTTGTTATTTTATTACGTGCTTAATTCAAGTTCAAAGGCAGCCCACGCGCGCGTTGTTATTAGAGAGCTTTAGTACTGCGTACGCTGCGTACGTGGCGGCGTTGCGTACGTAAGGACGCCACGTTCTGCGTAGTGCGCATGCGCAGACCGCAACGCGCACGTATCGCATTACGTACGCAGCCGCTACGTACGCACGCATGAGATGCGTGCGTACGTACGTATGAGGTGATCGCGCCGCTCTCGAACAAGTTCGCGACAGCGCGAGACTTCGTTTTGCAAAATGGCGGCATCGAAGCCAAGCACCGACCGGCTCTGTGGCTTAAAATATGGCCATAATCTGGCTATAACACTTGGATTGGCTCACATTGGCTGCCCCACACGTGCTTCTATTTTGTTCTACCAGATGACGCAACACGCTTCACGCTCGTTACGAACGCGGGTACTACGGCGTACTAAAAGCCGATTAGTGGCAAACAACGCCACGTAACGCAAAGCGCTTGCGTGATGCGTACGTAGCGCCATTCTGCAGTACTAAAACTCTCTATTGAGAGCTGTGTGTTGATGCGTGCACGCGTGTGCACTGCGCGCTATAGCGTGGTAATCGGTTGGTGTTGCCGTCACGCGCGAGGGCTTTGACATCGGCCCGGTTGGTGTTTGCTGTGCATATCGCGTTCCACCGGGTACACACTGAGTGCAACTGCTGCAGGGGCCGGATTCACGCGTTCGGAAAACGGTGCACCGTTTCCGCGCGCTGTCTCAACGAACGCCGGGTGGTATATACACCAGCGTGTAAACGACTCGTTCAAACATCAGTGCACTGGATGACACCCACTAACTACGACCGTTTTCGAGTACGTGAGTTTTTTTTAGGGGCGAAAGAGGGAAGTTCATTGCAAACTGGTAACAACATTTCAGGTGAGTACAACTGTCTGGTGTAACAAAATCACTTCAGTGGCGTGTACAAACAAGAGAACATAGACAGGATGTAACACACAGCACTTCCAATATTCTCACAGATCACGAATCACTCAAGAAAACAAAGAGAAAAGAAACGCAAAAAAAGCAGTAAATTGGAACAGATTCACATATTACGTGCGACGAGAAGCAATTTTCTCCCCCGAGTTAAAACGGCAGTAAAGGAAGTTCAATATTCCCGTTCCGAACTCAAAAAAAAAAAAAACGTGTATGCCACCTTCTGATAAATGCTTCTTCACCCTCAGTTTCCATCTGTTCGGTAAGGTACCGAACCATGATCATTCTAATCTTCTGTAACGCTGGGTATGCAGCTCGTTGGGGTCGTCGCCGTGCTTCGGCCATACAGCGGCGACGCCACAAGACGAACATTGTGACGTACAGTACGAGTTGTTCAAATAAGCCCCTTCTGCGCTGTTGGCTCGAAGGAATTGACACTCCGAATTGACGACGCACGGCGTGCCACACGCCTTTGGCCGCTACGCATTCAAACATCGTGTGGCGGATCGTTTCTCTTTTCCCGCAGTTGGGGCAGTGGTCATTGGGAACGACGCCCCGCTTTAACAGTCTCTGACGAGTGGACAACGCGTCCCATCGCCGCAGCCAATCAAATTCTCTAACTATTTCCGGTACGTGGTTGTTCCGCCATTTCTTCCACTTGCTGGGCCTCCATCTCTGTTTTTCCTCGTCATTAATCGAGCGACTGATTAAGACTTCGCTAATGCGTGCGGGTTCGAGCTTTGCAAAGTATTCTTCGGTGGCGTCGCCGTCAACCGAACGCTTGAGGCCCTCTGCTGCCTTATAAAAGGCATGTGGGTGTTCTGCTTGAGGTCCCCGGTACCTTCCCGACGGGAAGGCGGCTCCAAGAGTCCCGGTCCAATATAGCAATAAGCTACGGCCAGGATAGTCATTGTCCTGAAACAATTTGTGAACTGTTTTAGCTGCAAGTGCCTTTGTGAATGTCGCAACATCTGGCAGACTGAGTCCTCCACAACTTTTGGGGAACTTCAGGAACTTTTGTTGAACTTTTGGTGTCTTCCCGTCCCATAGGAAGGCTCCAACCAATGACGCAAGGCGGCTCGCAAAAAGTTTGGGTATGAGTGCATTGTGCCCGATATAAAAAGCATATGCGTATGCTTTGGTTTTCACCACCGTCACTTTGGCGTCAAGTGACAAATTGAAGTCAGTGGCATACGCGAAGACCTGCGTGGCTCGATGTACGACGTCCTCCCAATTTCTTTTGGCCACCTCCCGGTCTTGAAAGTATATCCCGAGGACTTTTACGGCATCCACGTATTGAATACCACCCGGCAAAGAACCGTGGAAGCTACCGAAACGAAGAGGTTTGCTTTTCTCCGCATTCAGGAAAGCACCCGATAAACTGGCATACTCTTCGAACAGCTCCAAGAAAGCGCGGGAACTGGCTTGGTTTCGCACAACCACAGAGATGTCATCCGCATAAGCGGTGATGCTAACTGACTCCAGACCTGTCATTGGAAAGCCCTGAATATTAGGGCACTTTGCCACTTTCCTAAGGAGATGATCTATGGAAAGAACAAAGAGCACCGGTGCGGTTGGGCATCCCTGGCGAACACCTCTTGTTACTGGAAAGCTTCCTGTCCCCACGCCGTTGATGAGAAGTCGGCTGGTCATGTTGGTGTATAGAAGCTTTATACAGCGAACGTACTGCTCAGGCAAACCAAACATTCTAAGTACGCAGTATAGGTAGTCATGTTCGACCCTGTCAAAGGCCTTAGCTTGATCCAATGACACGAAAGCACCGGTAACGTTTTTGGCGTTGGCATAGTAGAACAAATCTCTTATCAGAGTAAGTGTTTGAAAAATTGACTTACCCGGCACTGCACACGTTTGCGTGGGTGACACTATATCGGGCAGAAAAGGTTTTAGCCTCAAGCCAAGGATCGTAGCTACAAGTTTGTAGTCCATGTTAAGGAGGGTAATCGGCCTCCATGACCGTGGATCGTCAGGATCCATGCCCTCCTTTGGCAGCAAGACTACACGACCCTCACTTAAAGACCTCGGCTTTTGCCCATCAACAATGAACCCGTTAACCATGTCAGTAAGTGCGTCGCCTAGGACGTCGAAGAAAGTTATATAAAACCCCGTCAGTATTCCGTCTCGACCTGGAGCCGTGGTAGTGTTCATTTTCCTCAAGGCTTGCCAAACTTCATCTTTCGTCGCCTCAGCGCAGAGCATATCAGACGCCTCAGGACACAGCGTGGGCAAGCCTTCGCAAAATTCTGCGATTCTTTGATGCTGGTTGCTGTCTTTGGAGCGATGATCTGCAGAGCAGAGCCTTTCAAAATGCGCCCTAAAGACCTCCTCGATTGATTTGATATCTGTGACGATGCTCCCACACTCTGTCCGTGCTGCACCGATGATACTGGGCTGGTGTTTCCTTACCCCTACTCGCTGTGCGTATGCCGATTTACCTAGTTCATCCGTAGGCAGGTGCAGTTCCTCTGCGCGTTTAAAAGCACCGGACCTTGCCCTCAACAAGAGGTCGTATTTAGCCTTTTTTGGCCCCAATGTACTTTTGAATTGCGCCGGTCAGATTACCTGTGCGCTCAACGATTGGAATACGCCTCAATGTTTCAATCATTTGTGAAGTGAGACGTGCATGGCGCATTTTCCCGGCCTCCTGCGCAATCGCACGCCATCTGGCCTTCAAGAGATCCCATGCTGCCGGCGTAATTTGCGGCGTGTCTTCCAAAGACGCATAGATATTCATGCGCATTTTAGATACCGAAACTTCATCATTTAAAATTGATGAATCCATTCGCCACAACTTGGAGCAATGCCTTCCGGGCTGGGCCTTCAAGGTGAACAGCACTGGCATGTGGTCGCTGAGCTTGCGTTGCCCAGGCGCTAAAGAAATTACATTGCATGTCTATTTCAACGAGCTCGTTAGGTATATAGACTCTGTCAATTCTGCTCTGAGACGTACCCTGAACGCGCGTGGCTCCAAAGGTGTTCCCGTGAAGCGTTGTCCATGCATCGACCAGCTTCAACTCTCTACGTATATTCTGCAACTCTTTCGAATGGTATGTGCTTTTTCCTTGACTAGGGCCTCGGACATCTCGAATTGAATCTACAACACAGTTGAAATCGTCTAACACGCCGCACGGTGCTGAATTTAGCAGGAATGACCTGGCACCTCTAAAAAAAGTGCCGCCATATCCACGAAGTGAATGATGATGAGTGGGCGAAGCTCTGGAGGAAAACCTGGTAAACCATGAATCTTCCGTACCTTTTGCCCACTCGATTTTATTGCAATGCTCCCCCTAGCGTACGTCGCCGCACTAAATCGAACGATTGCCTTTCACCAATGATGACACGTGCCGTATGTGACATTATTCCTATTTTATAACATCTCGCATCTTTCATCATCAACTACAAGTACCGCCGTCTAGTATATAACATCTTGCATCTCTTCATCATCAGCTACAAGTCCCGCCATCTAGTGAACACTGAAAGAACTAAACGAGAAGTGGCTACATGCAGGAGACGGTGCCGCCATCTAGTGAACACTGCAAGAACTAAACGAGAGGAGGCGACATACAGGAGACGGTACCGCCATCTAGTGGACACTGCAAGAACTAAACGAGAGGTGGCTACATACAAGGGGACGCACAGCCCACGCCTTAAGGAGCTTCGCCCCTAAAAAGTCATTGGCAAGAGACCTATCCACGGGCGCGTAAAAGTTGGTGAATCGGATTTCCTGGTCGTTTATCTACATGTCCACCGCAATAATACGGCCTTCTGTATCGAAGAGGCAATGCGCACCCCGCCTGAACCTCGGATTGAGAAACACGACACCGGTGCCACGCGACTGCGTCTGCGTTAAGGAGAAGAAGGCTTTAACCGAAAATCTAGTTCGGAAGGTCATGATGTCGTGCCGCGTTCGAAAGTTGGTCTCTTGCAGAAAAAGCACGTCGACCCCGAGCGAGCGCACAAGGTTCATTATCTCCTGTTGTTTTACAAGATCTTTGAAACCACGAACATTGAAAGTCATGAAAGATAGCCTATCCATTCAAAATAAATTTAGGGGGAAACGAAACAATCGTTTTTTCCTCTTTTTTTTTTAACAGCGATGCGTAAGCGGACGGCACGGCCTCTCCTGTGTCAAGCGGCAGTGGATGAAGTCAACGTGATGATACTCTAAGGACAGGCGCTGAGATTTACTCACGCGCACAGATAGAACGGACCCAGTAAGCAACACCTTGCAATAATAGCAGAAATAGTACACGCATCATGCAACGTAACTCACATGATGCAATAACTATAACAGGGCATAGCCACCACAGCATAGAGCTCACAAATTGACACATGAAGGTTTCATCGTGAATGACAATAACATATGGAATACTAAACAGTTTGCATGCATCAGAGACAACAAATGCATAGTGGTTGTACGGCTGGGAAGCAAGCATTGCAACGGTAAAGACAACGGCGAGAGGAAAGAATGAATGTGGGCAGCACAAATTAAAAAAAAACATTGAGTCCTCACCCGCATCAGGTGATGGATCCCGGTTTGGTGAATCCACTCGGGGCTTTTTGGATGTTCCGGAGGTGGTGACATCACTTCCACTGCTTGAACTACCATGCTTGGTGCGGCGCTGAGAGTTTGTGGCTCTAGACAACTTGTCGGGAAAACACGTATTTATACCGATCGTGAAGCTTGCGAAAATCTGTCACTCCTTAATTTTCGTGATGGTGATCGGCTCCTACGATGTCTGGATGTCTTGTCGGACGCTTCTTCTTGGGCCTGTACAGTGTGTGTGCGAGGTGTGTTAGGTTTCCTTGAATAAGTGGTCTTTACTTCTTTCGTGGGCGTCGTCTTCACGCTACCTTCCGGGCCCACAGGTGGCTGTTCATGGAGCTCGTCACTTGCACTTGTTGCCCCATCAAAAGGTCGGAGCGATTTTCTTGGTTGGCCAGCACTCAGAGATGCTTGGGACGCTTTCTCCAGCGGTGATGCGTTCGAGGACTGCTCGTTTTCTGTGGCCTTGAGTTCCTCTGATGAAGACGTAGCAGACGCACTCGGCGTCTCCACAGCGTTGCTGGGATCCTGTGACGACGTTGTGGGAGATGAAAACGCTGCGGTGTCCCCAGTCAGCGCAGAAACGTCGTTGTCACTCGTTGTGCATGGCGACGCGACATCAACGCCGCTGGCGTCTTCTGTCTTGGCGTCATAAAATTATGTGTCTGTTGCGCTGTCTTCATCCCAATAATCTGGAATCTTCTGTGGCCGTGGCTTGGTTTTGCGTTGCAAAACTTCCATGTGCCTGGAGGTTCCAATTTGGGTTGTTCTCTTCGAAGCACTCTCTCCAAGTTCTGGGAATTCTTTCAGTGACTGTGAGGTGCTCTGCGCTGCGTCTGCGTATGACTTGGGATGGAAGCAATCTTTCGTCGCGTGGTCCCCATTACAGCGCTTACACTTGGACACACAATCCTCAGATGTATGGCCGAACGTGCCACATCGTTGACAGAAGGGTGTTGTGCAAGTAGCCGCAACATCACCTTCTCTGCTGCAGCGTGCGCATACTCTGCGCATACCACGATACTCGAGCATCACGCGGTGACATTGAATTGATAGGAAGTTAGGGGTGGGCTTGGCCATCTCGATTCGGACGATGCGGGTACCAGTGTACGTTGATTGATGCCTTTACAAGGTAATAAATGTGATATCCTTCACTTTTCCGTATGGCTGAAGAGCTGAAATGACTGCGTCATCTGACACGTACGGCGGGAGGCGGAACACACTGACTTGTACGCTTGACGCCCCGACTGCCTCAACTTGTACCTTGTGACCTTGTAACTTGAATCCTTGGTTTACCATCAACTTGGTTGCTTGTGCAGCCGACCGAGCCGCAACTAGGAACTTCGAAGCTCCGAGGTGTTGCAGGAACAGCACTCCTTTACTCCCCATGACGTCTTCGAGGCCATCGATGATCTCGTCGACGGACGCCGTCCCCTCCGGGACGGTGAAGTTGAAGCAGTGCTCCTTGAGGGGGAGCGCCGCAAGTCTTGACGCCATCCTCGCTGGTCCCGGCAAGGGCCGACGACGATGGGATCAGGCCTCAAAAAAAAAAAGCTGGCTGGCAAAGTCGTGAGTGGACACCCGGCAGCAACGCCGCCGAAACGCTGACCGCGTTGAATACTGAAACGCCGAAGCTCCTTACAGCGGCACCCGTTCGTCCCTCGTGGCCGTAGTAGTAGTGTGTAACAAGTATTACATTTTGACCTCCAAGGTGGTGCCGGTGAGAGATTTCTTCTGTGCGTTGTTGAACAATAAAAGATAGTGCTCAATGTACATGCCAATGGCTGCTAAGGGGGGAATGAGAGACAGCAGCATTCGGCTGTTAGTTAACGCGCGCGCTGCGAATTTTTTGTTCTTCAACAACGCACAGAAGAGAAGAAAGGGTTGCTACGTTATACTCGCTGGACGTAACCTCCTAGGTTTTAGAAAGGTAAAGCGAGCGTTGAGCCGCAGTGCCATGAATACAGTGAACTAGTATATACCACGACCTCGAGGTGGTTAAAGGTGGGAAGTAGACACGAAGCGCAAGCCGTAAGAAAGTGTGCGCGTGCCTCCTCTCGTTCAGTTCTTGGAATGTCCGCTGGATGGCGGTGCTTCTATAAGAAAAATATATGATGAAAAGATGCGAGATGGCGGTACTTGGAGCGTTGAATAGGTGGACGAACGGACACGGACAGATGCATGGACGGACGCACGGATAGCTGCACGGACGGATGGACGCATGGACGGACGCAGGAGCGGATGCATGGACGAAAACGGGGACGGACGCATAGATGAACGTGCGGACGCACGAACATACGCACGCACGGACGGGTGGATGGACGCACGGGCGGCCGCACAGACGCACGAATGGATGGACGGAAGCAAGAACGAATGGACGGACGGATGCTTCGCCCCACTATCCATCACTTACTCCGTGGATATGATGCCATTTTTTGCGTCAAAGCGAAAGCTGACCTCCGCTCGTTCTGTTGCACAATCGGGGGCGTAAGCAGAAAATATTTTAGGAGCTTGCTTCGGCAGGCTTTTTATGGTGGCGCCTTGTCCGGCGGCGGCGGCGGCGTGTACACTTCTCCGGAGATTTCAGAAATGCTTTCGGCGCCTTTCTCTTCGCTGGAGCTCACGCAGTGAAAAATGTTCTTACCGCTCGGCCGCACGAACATGTCAGAAGCCAAGGCAGTAGCGCGGCGGGCTCGCAAGGCAGCATCGACTCGAGCTCACCACGAAGACCCTGCGGTGGCAGCCTGAGGGCCAAAGGGCGGGCCATGCGAAACCCGGCATTGCGGCGTTGCGAAATGGCTGCGACGTACAACCGTCCTGGATATCAATGAAACCTTCTACGGTCACGCTCACCCTCGACTGCATAAGGGGAGTTTATTCCTGCAGATGCAAGCAGTCCTCCCCCCCCCCCGCCCCCCTGTGAAAGCCATGTTGCGCCTTTGGGTAGCGTGGTGCGGACTCGGGCCATCCGAGTCCCCGGAGAGGACGAGTAGAGAAGCCGGAGAAGGAGAAAAAATGTTTATATACAGTATTTACATGGTAGCGTGGTACAACATGAAAAGAGAATCACCCACGAGCGCCTCTGCGCTAGCGTTTTTATACATCGTCCGCCTTCCCAAGATCCCTTGCAAAGATAATTTATGCGCAGGATACTCCAATGAGATCGTCGTCTTCCTCTCCGGCCCCGAAGAGGGAAAGCCAAACACCGCCTCCCTCTGAACCTAGGAAAGGGGGCAAGGCATGCCCAGTTCGCTGTTTGGTGAGGGAGACCCCACGCGCCAGCGTGGCACCACAGTGAGATGACGTGGAATCCCATGCGCAAAGTCGCTCCCTGATGCAGCCAGGTTGACTCAAGCAAGGCAGAATACCCCGTACAGCTGCTGGGTCGACGCTGCTTCGGAGTGTTGCCCTCGGCGGCTGACAAAAGCTTGGCCAACGACTTTTGTGTCAAGAGGAGCCGGCGACGTGGTTTTTCCCGATTGTCCGCGTCCGTTGCCGTCCCGGTGCAGGGTTGACTCATCAACAGCTGCCAGGTGCCAGCAGGCCGCGAAGACCACGTGGAACTTGGGCGAGGCACAACAGCACCCCCGCCGCCAGATGATACATCGGGAGGTCGAGTTGTTCCATGCAGCTCGGCCGGGTCGATGTCGGCGACGTTCCGGCAAGGCTCTTGCTTTCTCGAAGGGCCTGGTCAAACTGGAATGCTCCAAGAGCTGGCCTCTGCGCCCCGCTTCGGTGAAAAGTGGGTGACAAGCTCCAAGAAACGACCTTTGTCAGCCACACACAATGCGACAAGCACCGCGTGCACGCCACTCTCATCGCCAGGCCTCAGATTTTACAAAGCAAACATCTTATCTTAATAACTTAAGCTCAAGGAAACAATGTGCATACCAATCGGGACAAGTGTCCAGTAACTCTTTCATACGTAATTTCATTTGGAATCGAGATAACATTATAATCAAGCTAAACAAGCAAACTGTAGAGCTCGGGACAACGAGGGAGTCAGTAAAAAATTTCTCTATGCCCTCACTGTAACACATTGAAAAAAAAAGTACACATTAACTAGGTAAAGGTAAACAAAAAAATCAAACAAACCTTCCGCGTCTTTTGACGAGTCAAAACGCTCGACTTAGGGCGTCTGCATTTGTATGAAGGCCACCTCTCTTGTAGCGCACCTCGAAATTGTGCTGCTGCAGTGCTATGCTCCATCTGAGCAAACGACCATTCTTAGGTGACATTTGGTGTAACCAGGTTAGTGGAGAGTGATCAGTTTCTATAATAAACTTAGAGCCAGCAACATAGCAGCCTAGTTTTTGTACGGCCCAAACAATGCAAGCACATTCTTTTTCCGAAGTGCTATAAGCCTCTTCCCTGCTGCTCAATTTGCGACTCAAATACAAAACCGGCCGCTCCTCTCCACTCTGGTCCGTCTGACATAGCACTGCTCCTAAACCGCGTTCGCTTGCATCACACTGAATAGTGAAAGGTTTTGCAAAATCCGGTGCCCTCAAGACGGGTTTCTCACTCAATGCGTGCTTCAGCTTCTGAAAAGCGTCTTCCTTTTTAGAGTCCCATTGAATGTTCACAGGTTCGGTCTTGCGTAAACTATCTGTCAAAGGGCTGGCAATCTCGGAGTAATTCGGGACGTAATGCTGATAGTAACCTGTGAGGCCGAGGAATGCTCTCATCTCGGTCTTAGTGCTGGGACGACGATAACCGACCACCGCGGCTACCTTGAGTTCGGACGGTCGACGACGCCCATTTCCTACAATGTGCCCTAAATAGCTTACTTCAGCACAGCCCAAATGACATTTCTCTCTCTTTACCGTAAGACCTGCATTTTTGATCCGTTCCAAAACCATCCGAAGGTGTTCAACATGGTCTTCCCATTTGTCCGAAAATATCGCCACATCGTCTAGGTAAGGCAGCGCAAATTTCTCGAGCCCGTGGAGAACCTTATCCATCAGGCGGCTGAAACAATACGGTGCGTTCTTGAGCCCAAAGCTCATCATCAAAGGACGAAAAGTGCCCAGGGGTGAGATAAAAGCAGCGTATCGACTCGCGCGCTCTGTCAAAGGGACCTGCCAATACCCCCTAACAAGGTCTAGCGTAGAAATGTATTTCGCCTTAGACACTGTCTCTACCCTCTCTTCAATGTTAGGAATAGGGTAAGTCTGGTCGATTGTTACAGAGTTCAGGCGGCGATAGTCCACGCATGGCCTTGGATCACGGCCCGGAATCTCAACCAAAATCAAAGGCGAGGTGAAATCACTGTCTGCTTCGATGATAACACCTAGGTCGATCATGCGGCGAATTTCGGCCTCTAGTATCTTTCTCTGTCTAGGTGACACCCGATACGGCTTACAGCTGATCGGCTTGTTAACCGTCAGCTCAATGTCGTGCTTAATCACATCCGTTTTGCCTGGCTTCTCGGAGAAAACGGTAGCGAATTCCTGTACTAAAAGCTCTAAATCTTCCTCTTGAGCCTTACTTAGGGTGTTCCCTGTGTCTACCCTATCTGACAATGTGCTGCTGACCGTGCCATCGGAAAGACAAAGGATTTCCGCGCCCTCGTCCTCAGGAACATTGAGTGCAAGGTTTACTACTGCTTTTCGTCGCATGTAGGGTTTCATTAGGTTACTGTGATACACTTTGGGGCATTTCCGGCCCCACTTTACCTCGTAGTTGGTGTCTGAAAGCACTGACATCACTGTCGCTGGTCCCTCCCATTGTACGTCCAGCTTGTTTTTTCTTGAAGGGCACAACAGCATCACCTCATCGCCCACTCTAAAGACTCGCTTTCGAGCTGACTTATCGTAACGGGCCTTGGAAAGCGCCTGTGCTGCGCGCATGTTGCTCTCCACCACTTCGCGTGTAGTCCCCAGTCGCCCCAATAAATCCAGTACATAGGAAACCACATTAGGGTCCTCCCCATATCCAGTCCATGACTCTCGTATCAAGTGCAGCGGACCTCTCAAGTTCCTGCCGTAGACAAGTTCAGCCGGACTAAAACCCGTACTCTCGTGTGGGGCCGACCTCAGAGAAAACATCGCAGCTGGTATACACCCCTCCCAGTCACTTTTATGCTCAAAGCACAAAGCTCGCAAAACGCGTTTCATGACCGAGTGCATGCGTTCCACAGGGTTCGACTGTGGATGGTGAATAGAGCTATGCGCGATTTTTATCCCGCAGCGTTCTAGGAATGTAGTCGTAAGGCAGCTTGTGAACACACTTCCGTTGTCACACTGTATCTCCGAGGGAAAACCCACCCGAGAAAAAATAGACAACAATGCGTCCACCACGCATACTGAACTCAACTCTTTCAGTGCGATTGCCTCCGGGAACTTGGTGGCAACGCACAGCGCGGTCAGGACGTACCGATATCCTGATTTAGATGGAGGCAGAGGCCCCACGATGTCAATCACGAGCCGACGGAAGGGTTCTGTGATTATTGGCACTAGTTTCATTGGTGCCTTCCATTTGTCTGTTGATTTTCCTATCCGCTGACAAGTGTCGCATTCACGGACAAACATCTCTACATCCTTCCAGCACCCGGGCCAGTAGAACTCCTGAGCCAGCTTAGCTTTCGTTTTCTTTATACCTAAGTGGCCCGCCCAGGCGTTGCTGTGGGCCAGGTCGAGAATGTTCCGCCGGTATTTTAGTGGAACTACCACTTGGTTGTAGACCCGCCCTTTAGCGTTCTCATACCTGCGATGCAACACCTCGTTTTGGGTGTAGAACGAAACGTTCTTTCTAGAGTTACCTTCCTTATGTATGGCATCTAGCAGCATAGAGAGTGCGAGATCCGCCTTTTGATCGACCACTAGCGTTGCACGGTCGGTTCTGGCTAGCTGACACCAACTGGTGGACGCGGGTGTTAACACCGAGCCTGTCACCAAGTCCTCGTTTTCGGGCGTTAGAGATATTTCCTCGCTGTTGCCGACCATAGCCCCAGTTTCCGTCTCGACAACTCGCATGGCAGACTCATTTTCCGTCGCAACTACCTCAGGTTTTCCTACACTGCCCTCGGACGTCTGTTCCCCAGAGGGTGAGCTGCTCAGCTGTTGCGTCAGCTCGCGCGCCTTCGAACGGGTAAGGGCCATGCAAGCTATTTCGGTGGCAAATGATTCTCCACGTGTTTTTAACATTTCCTCAGACTTATTTGAAAATAGGTAAGGGAAGTGCTCCGGAAGGTTGGCTGAAATTGCTGCTTCCGTACACAATTGGCCGAAAGGGCCCTCGATTACAACCCTCGCTATCGGTAGGCAGACGCTTTGCTTTTCTGCCACTTGCCGAATCCAGGCACACTCTCCTATATAGTCTTCGGAAGATACGCAACTTGGATGCGCTACATCCATTGTGGCCGCCGAGTCCCTCAATACCCTACACATTCGGCCGTTCACTGAGAGTGTCCTCATGTAAGGCTTCAACAGCTTTAAGCTATCCTCTGACTCCTGAATTGTGGCAAATGCCATGTGCCTCTTACAGCTCCTGGCCATGTGGCCCTTTTCTCCGCAGCTGTAGCAAACAACTGGCTTCCGCGCTTCTAACGCATGCGCTATGTCACCCGGCGCCTTTGAACCTGATGAAGGTGCCGCCTTAGTCCCCTCACTGTCCTTTCCCTGCTGACTGTCTAATAACTTGGAATTCTCGGGTTTCCAGTTATTTCTTGCAAACCTCTTGCGTCCCTGGTTTCCCGACCAGCTTTCTACCTTTTCATTTTTTTCCGAAGTTCGTGGTGTACTGCGGAGACTACGGCGTGAGCAGTAATCTTCGGCGAGTTCTGCTGCCCTGTTCATGTCTACGTCTTTCATCCTATCCTGCACCCAAAGCCTTACCTCCTCGGGAATTCCCCGGTAAAACTGCTCAAGTACCATCAACTCAATGACCTTGTCATGGTTGCCATAGACTTGCGCGCTTTTGAGCCATTCTTCAAAGTTGGCTCTAATTTGGTAGGCATAGTCTGAATGAGATTCGTTGCCCCTCTTAGAGTGCCTGAACCGCAGGCGGAAAGCCTCTGTCGATAGGCGACATTTTCGTAGCAATGCAGCCTTTACCCTGTCATACACCTCGGAGTCCTCTTTATTCATTCTTGCGATAACATCGGACACTTCGCCTGGTAGTACGCATATCAGTTTTTGTGGCCAAGTCTCCCTACTAAACCCTGCATTTTCGCATGCTCGCTCAAAATGCACGAGGTATAATGCAATGTCGTCACCCGCCTTGAAGGTGTGGATTAGATCCTTTATCTTTGATTCTCCACCCCCTGAATTTCGATTTCCCACGGACATACGAAGCTCCAGTTCTTTCAGACGGATTTCATGTTCTTTATCCTCGCGATCCCTCCTTATTTCCTCCTCTCTCTGTTCACGGGCTAAGCGCTCACGCTCCTCTTTCTTTGCCAAAATGGTTTCTCTGGCCTCAATGGCCTCTTCTAAACTCACTTCCTCTTTTCCCAAGTGCTCCAAAATTTGTTGTTTTCTTTTAACCGAGCCGACCGAAATATTCAGCTCCTGACAAATTTCGAGGAGTTCTTGGACCTTAAACTTCTCCATCTTAGATATGCACACCGTTTCTCTTCTAAGGTAATTTTGCCCACGAGCCACCCAATTCTTGGTCTGCGAATCAAAATTTACCACAATCACCCTACCACGTTACCGACCATCTGCGCTAACGAGTCTGGCGAAAAGAAGAGCAAACACGCGGCACTCACCACTTCGATGCAGCCGACGCAGGCGAATCCCACCAGCTGCCAGCCACTGTTGCGCCTTTGGGTAGCGTGGTGCGGACTCGGGCCATCCGAGTCCCCGGAGAGGACGAGTAGAGAAGCCGGAGAAGGAGAAAAAATGTTTATATACAGTATTTACATGGTAGCGTGGTACAACATGAAAAGAGAATCACCCACGAGCGCCTCTGCGCTAGCGTTTTTATACATCGTCCGCCTTCCCAAGATCCCTTGCAAAGATAATTTATGCGCAGGATACTCCAATGAGATCGTCGTCTTCCTCTCCGGCCCCGAAGAGGGAAAGCCAAACACCGCCTCCCTCTGAACCTAGGAAAGGTGGTGGTAGTGGTTACAATGAAGAGGAAAAAGGCACCTAATTTCTGTCTGCCTTCAGGCGACACGGCGCAGTGCCTTATAGGGGTGGGGGGAAGGAGGGATAAAAAGAATAGAAGGAAAGTAGAAGCAGAAGAAGACAGCCAACGAGAGGAAAAAGAAGGAGATAGGAAAGTGGGGATCCGGTCGAAGCAGTCCAAGGGCGGGGTGCCACAATGCGAGAGCTACACGGCATCAGGAGACCGCGGAGGGCGAACCAGTCGGCGGGAGCTACGCTGAAGTCGGAGATCGCGAGGGCACAACCGTCCAGCTTGAAATCCTGCGAGCGAATCTAGGAAAGGGGGCAAGGCATGCCCAGTTCGCTGTTTGGTGAGGGAGACCCCACGCGCCAGCGTGGCACCACAGTGAGATGACGTGGAATCCCATGCGCAAAGTCGCTCCCTGATGCAGCCAGGTTGACTCAAGCAAGGCAGAATACCCCGTACAGCTGCTGGGTCGACGCTGCTTCGGAGTGTTGCCCTCGGCGGCTGACAAAAGCTTGGCCAACGACTTTTGTGTCAAGAGGAGCCGGCGACGTGGTTTTTCCCGATTGTCCGCGTCCGTTGCCGTCCCGGTGCAGGGTTGACTCATCAACAGCTGCCAGGTGCCAGCAGGCCGCGAAGACCACGTGGAACTTGGGCGAGGCACAACAGCCAGTAATAACGGCACACAAGCCTCAAGGTGGGACGCACATTTCGGTAGTACATGAGTGCAGCAAGACGCACCAGCAGGCACTCCTGTACGCACGTGACACTCAGTCGCAGTTGTTTGATATTCATATTTTTTTATATTTATCAGTTACGTGTCAGCTGTCATACAGGCAGCTCTTGTTTGCCTTCGCATCTGCACCGCTGTTTTCAATCGTGTGCGCATGCAACTTTAGTTCACTCCATGATTGCGTTTTTAATATGCAGTACTAGTATTGTTGGGGATGTATAACACTGCGGACTCGGTGAAGGTTATGAAGGGTCTTTATCTTCCACGCGACCCTAAACAAAGGGCCGCAGGCCCGTTTCAGAATACAAGTGGTGTTCCCGAGCAGCCCGTCTCTCGGACTGCCGGAGGTCGTCTCCCGTAGCTTGCATGATCGTCTCCCGCCTCTGATGTGATCACGTGACCCGGGCGTGGCCTCCCAGACACCAGCCGCCGGGGTTGAAGGTCGAAACACAATGACGCTCGGTTCCAAAGCAAGACGTGCGTTGAGAGGTGCGGTGCGTTGGTTACCTCTCGCTTCCGGTAACCAATCGGAGGATGAGCCGTGGTCTGTTCATGATCGGTAACCAATCGGAGGATAAGCCGTGGTCTGTTCATGATCGGTAACCAATCGGAGGATGAGCCGTGGTCTGTTCATGATCGGTAACCAATCGGAGGATGAGCCGTGGTCTTTTCATGATCGGTAACCAATCGGAGGATAAGCCGTGGTCTGTTCATGATCGGTAACCAATCGGAGGATGAGCCGTGGTCTGTTCATGATCGGTAACCAATCGGAGGATGAGCCGTGGTCTGTTCATGATCGGTAACAAATCGGAGGATGAGCCGTGGTCTGTTCATGATCGGTAACCAATCGGAGGATGAGCCGTGGTCTGTTCATGATCGGTAACCAATCGGAGGATGAGCCGTGGTCTGTTCATAATCGGTAACCAATCGGAGGATGAGCCGTGGTCTGTTCATGATCAGTTTACCGACCGTCGCGGCGTCTCCGGCTCGCGGGGAAATGGCGTGAAGGAATCCACCGCTGTAACACCGATATATTTCGGACAGAGTCCGCGAACCCGCTGTCACGCAAAAGTATACAAACGGGTGGTATCCTTGGTCATAAAGGGGCATGTTCACATGTAATCATGAGCGCAGTACAATACGAGATGGAACATTAAGAGTAACACTGAGAAGGAACACTAAGCTCTGTTGGTGAGCGCAACAATGTTCGTAACTCCATATGTTCAAAACAAAAAAAAAACAGGTATATTTTGCAATTAGATTCGTCACGTTCTACATTGCGAGTGATCGTTAAATAAACATGAATTCGGTGTTCCAGCTCATATTCCTCGTGGTGTAGTACGTCTTTCACCCACCGTGAATACTTGTGGTGACTGTCAGGTGTGACGCTGCTATAGGTCCACTTGGATGTGGGGTCGATCGCTTTGGTCTCTTTGGTAACCACTTACAAACACATATCTTGATTTAACTGCGTACGTTGTAGAATTTCGGGTGATCAAACTCAGTCCGGAGATCTCAGTTTTGTGTACGGCTTCTTCGTGCACCTCTTCTTCGCGATCGTGCTTGACTATATATATATATATATATATATATATATATATATATATATATATATATATATATATATATATATATATATATATATATATATATATATATATATATATATATATATATATATATATATATGTATGTGTGTGTGTGTGTGTGTGTGTGTGTGTGTGTGTGTGTGTGTGTGTGTGTGTGTGTGTGTGTGTGCGTGCGTGCGTGCGTGCGTGCGTGCGCGTGCGTGCGTGCGTGCGTGCGTGCGTGCGTGCTCACTTTCTAACGTTAATGCGCTCTATATCGTTGACGCGCATCGTTTTGACACCGACAACACTCGCCATTGCGTGTGACGAATCGGAATGGCGCAGCTGTTTTCTTGACGTGGATTCTTAAAACACTGTAGTTCCGCATTGCACTTCTATAAATATAGCAAATGCGTGAATCAGAAGATAACTTCTTTACGCTCGCATTGCCACGCCAGCATACCGAAGAATGAGAAAGTAAATGAAGTTATATACGAAGAGAGAAACAACGCGAAACACAAGGCAGCGAAAGAGGTCCCAGTGCGAATTCGTGCGCCTCTTTCACTTTCTTGTGTTTCGGTCTGTTTTTCGTTTCGTTGATCATGTACCGACTGACTCAAATTAGCACTTTAGAACGAAGATATGCACGCACGACAGTTTCCGCGTACAGCGTTGTATCAGCAAACGCCTTTGCTTGCGAAAAATTCTCTGTCGTCGTCAATGGTTATAGGTTGTTTTGGGGCTAATCGAACTTACGGTAGCGGCGAGCTGCATTCCGTGAATGTAGAACACCTCTTATAGAACTAGAAATGAGTGCTAAGAATTAATCATCAGAGCGCATACAGGATCATCGGTGGATGGAAGCTTGTGCAATGCTTGATATAACCTTTGTGCTAACTCTGAATAACTTCTTGTTCTAAAAAAAAAAATGTTCTTTTTGGGTTTATAGGTTATAACTGGCATTACATATATAGAAGTAACATGCATAATTATAACTTATTCTGATTGTTATAGCTAACATTACATGGTTGTTGTGTAATATTAGCCATAATCTACCTCCGTATATATAGACCACCGTATAAATAGAAGTTATTCCAAGTCGGGATCAAGTGCACATATTGGAAGCGAGTTTTAAGTAAAGAATGCTTAACGCATAGAGGTGAATTGATTTATGCTCAAGTGTTCACCATCCGCTGATCACTTCTAGCACCTGCACCAGCACGCATGTTATCCTTGCGTGCTGCCACGTCGCGCGAACATGTCACCCACCGCCGCACATTCAACGCCGTCGCAACAGCCGCAGATCAATTGACATTCAGCAGCGTTTCGGTGTTTCGGGCTGGCCCATATATTTTTGGATGGTCGCCGAACATTTTGGCGTCGACCGTGTACAACTAAACGTCAAATTGAACAGGAACTGCGATCGAAATCCAACCCCCTACAACATAGAACAGCCTTAAAACGTAAGACATACGTATACTGAAACGGGCCACGGGCTATTTAGCATGCAGTGTACCTTAATGGCTACGTATAAATAGTTTTCACATTTCTGATTAGTCCTTATACAGTGACATACAGTCACGCACACATAGAGTACAATGTTCATTAAGTTTCATGTAAGTTCGTGGCCCGCAAAAGCGTCAATGACGCTATCGCGGCGCGTGACGTGCAGGTGGTGCTTCGCTATGCTGGATTTTTAAGCTCGAGTCCCGTTGAAGGTGTAATGGCGCCTTCACAGACCCTGATGCACATAGCGCGTGCGGTCACGCACAATGTGTTGCAGGTCTCGAGTGATTTGTGAGAAGTATACGTCTCATTGGTGGTCGTAATGTTTCTATTGTTTCATTAGAAGCAATCAGCGGCTTGAAGGCGCTTTGCAACAATCTGAAGTATAGCAGAAAAGGTGCATAGAGATACGTAAAACAAAACAAAAAAATTGCAGCATATCCACGGGCTGAATGATGGAGAGTGGGGCGAAGCATCCGTCCGTCCATTCGTTCTTGCTTTCGTCCGTCCATGCGTCCGTCTGTGTGACCGTCCGTGCGTCCATCCGCCCGGCCGTGCGTGCGTCTGTTCGTGCGTCCGCACCGTCCATCCGTGCGTCCGTCCCTGCGTTCGTCCATGCATCTGCCCATGCGTCCATCCGTCAGTGCAACCATCCGTGCGTCCGTCCATGCATCTGTCTGTGTGTCCGTTCGTCCATCTAGTCAACACTCCAAGTACCACTACTTCGCATCTTTTCATCATATATTCCGCATATAGAAGCACCGCTATCCAGCGGACATTCCAAGGACTAAACGAGAGGTGGCACACGCATACTTTCTTACGGCTTGCGCTTCGTGTGTACTTTCCACCTTTAACCACCTCGAGTTCATGGTATATACTAGTTCACTGTATTCATGGCACTGCGGCCCAACGCTCGCTAAACTTTTCTAAAACCAAGGAGGTTACACCCAGCGAGTATAACGTAGCAAACCTTTCTTGTCAGATGGTGCTCAATGTACATGTCAATGGCTGCGAAGGGGTGATGATAGACAGGAGAATTCGGCTTTTAGTTAACGCGCACGCTGCGAATTTTTTATTGTTCAACAACGCACTGGAGAAATCTCTCACCGGCACCACCTTGCAGGTCAAAACGTAAGACTCGTTACGCACTATATACGGCAAGGGACTAAGGGGTGCCGCTTTAAGGATCTTCGCCCCTAAAAAAGGCAGCGAAGCTATATGGGATGTCTCTGACGCGCTCATTTCATCGTTCGTCGCATTCTCCATTATCGTCCTTCTCGGATCGAACCATGCGGAATTAGCATTGGCGCAGGAGCTTCTGTAGGACAAAACTGTCGACTGACCTGCGGGTGGCTTGATATAGCACGTTTTTTTTTTTTGTTTACTCCAGCGTGTTTCCTCTTTGACGTACGCACGCTCGCGGTTCGCCCAAGTGTCCTCATTCGGGCTGATTGCGCACGCTAAAGCTCTTATTATCGTTCGCTTTACTAATGCTGAATGCGGAGTCCAGGGTATAGGGAAGCGACTTCGCTATAGAATGTCATCCTATGTGCATTCCCACTGTGAAAAAAAAAAATACAGCTGCAAGTTCAGTTTTTGAAGGCACGACTGAGATTAGTCGTCCTGAGATATTGATTTTTGTTGTCACTGCGCATGTTCATGAATCCCGGATTTTCGTCATTATTACTGCAGAGAACGCAATGTCGACGTCATCTGTTTTCGGAACGAGGGAGATCTCGTGAAAAAAACTGATATTATTGATTGATTGATTGGTTGATTGATTGATTGATTGATTGAGTGAGTGAGTGTGAGTGAGCGAGTGTACGCAGCGGCCACTTTTTTGTCTCTCAGCGCCATATTATTGGACGAAGTTACAAAAAATTGCCTCGTTAACCTATGTGCTTTGTGGGCATACACTTGTCTTTTATTCAACCCTAACTTAATTCAGTCGAATGGCAAAGATACTAAGAAAAAACTGCCACTCATGCACGATAGCTAAAGATTTGACCGACCGTACGTACGTGTTGTTTAAACGCGGTAATGATAAATAATGTATGGGCGCTCGGCTGCCTGACAGTTCCACTGTAAGGAGTTAATGCTTGGCAAGAACCGTTTTCTTTTTGTCGCGGTACACTCACAGCGTGCTTTTGGCGCCGATTGTGTTTCCTGCCCGTTCTCAGCCACAGTGGCCACGTTTGGATTGAAACGGAATATCGAAATAATTGCGTACGTTCGATTAAGCAGAAGCTAATTAATCATATACAGAAACTTAAACCGTAAACCTTCACTACGGTGTGTCTCATTAGCTTGTCGTATAATTTTAGCGCGAAAAAAAAAAAACCAGAAATATTTTTTTCTCTTCCTTTAGAAGGGTGCCCCGTGCAGTTGGAACATCTGTATACACATACACAGATGTCGTTCCCGATCGGACGGTTAATCGGTTTCGACGTCTTCGACTGCGACGTCGCTCTTTACACTTCACGTGTGTTACGTATACACTGGCTAATTTCTCAGCCGAGTTGTTGCCGGCCTTCGTGGCGGAGTGCAATCGGCATACCAGCTTATATACGCCGACTCCTCGCTCCGAGGCGAAAGACGCCCGGTATTTCCGGCCCCTTCGAAGAAGACGTGTCTAGCGCGCGCTGCCACTTTATTTATAGCCGCGTTCGGCAACACCGCTAAACTCCTTCGCAACGCCCGCAGTTGCTTCGCGCAGGAGTGGGGGGGCGTCAAAAAAACAAAAAAACAACAGGGGAAGGCCCTTGTCCTCTGAACTGTTCCTTTCACGCTTTGTCGTATGGCTTTGTTTTCTTTCGTTCTTCTTTGTATTCGTGTTTATAGTTTTCTTTTTTTCTTTTTACTCTTCCTATTCACGCTAATGCGTCAAGAAGCGGCGACAGTGTGCATTTCTCGTGGCTGAAAACGAAAATATAACAAAGCATGGGAGAGGTGGAATAAGAAGACAGTTCGACGCCACCGGCTTCGCCGCCGTCGAATGCGACGTTAGGGCGCGAGGAATACGCTCGAATGTCATTCGAATTTCGCGCTGGAATGGGTGCTGCACTGGCCGAATTTCGGTTGCGTATTCACTTTAAGTCGCAAGTTTTTTTTGTTGTTTTTTTTTTGTTGTTTTCTCTCTACCTTTACTTTTGGGTATTTCTGTATTTCGGCTTACTTCGACGCATGCGGGGACACAAGTTCGGGATTGAGGGACTGCCGCTCGAAATGTACGAAATCTTCTAGTGCAGCGTTGTGCAATTTTGTTTTGCGATTGTATATTGTGAATGACAATTTAGCACTATCACTGTTACGCCCTGCGCGAGCAGGACCTCGTCAGGAGGCAAACCGCCTCCTTTTGTCCTGACCGCGGGCAATGCAATTGTATTGTCCGAAAAATGACAATAAATAAATAAATAAACGTGAAAGCGCGAGAAGCGAATCACTCGAATATTAAACAAACGGATCAAAACATTTGCCAAGACACGTTTCGTTCTCCAGGGACGACCAGTGTTGTATAGATACGTGGAAAATCAACGCCTGTGTCTGTCGTCTCTTATTCGCGAGCCTTGTTGACCGTCCGACGAGTTGGTACGGTTGATACCGTCGTTGAAATCGACCCTGAACTTTGCGTCATCTCTTTGCGAACTCCAGGTCCGAGCGCGTTTCGTTGCCATTCTCGCCTGTCTCAGCACGCGCTTTGCATTGGAAGTTTCATATAAATGCACGCTTGGAAGCAATAGATTACTCTGAGTTCGTAGACGAGAGATGGGTTTCTTTCTCGCCTGCGCTACCACTTCCTATACAGAAACGCTGTTGGGAGGCCTTAAGACAAGAGCGTAAACTAAAGTGCCTCTGCCCGTAAGTGCCACCGAGGTATAACAGGTGTAAACCAATGGAAGGAAAATAAATTGGGCTTAAGCCAACAAACGGCTTTCTTTTTTTTTGTTGTTCTTTGTGGGAAGAAAAAATGAAATCCTATACCATCTTGTGCCACCCCAGTCACGAGAACGGACCAAGACAGCGAGACCCTTTCACTGTTTACAAACACATGTCCTTGACGACATCCGGTTTCGTCCGTCGATGTGCCTTAATAGCATAGATGGGCAAGAAGAGCTTAAGAAATAATCAGCTGATTTCCTACAGTTTTGTTCCCTTGTTTGAAAAAAATACATTCAAGTAAACAAACGTTCTCTAGAGCTACATAAAAATTGTCAGACAATCAAACTGTACACACGTGTTTAAACTGTACGCACGTGCCGTTTATCTGGAAAGCTCGAGGAAGATTTTTCTTATCCTCGGAAAAAAAAAAACTGAAAACGTGCTGTAAGTTTCGGCGTTAGGATCTGGTAAATGAGGTGACCGGAAGTTTTTCGGGGTACAACTCTTGCAATCTTCAAAGCGTCTATATTGGCGATATTTTCTCCTCGTCACGTGTTTCTTCATAAAACACGTCGTCAATTTCTACGCTTAGCGATCTGTGATGAGTATTTCGCACATTGTCGGCCACACGCTCTATACCTCCGCTCACGCGGTCGAAAATGGTAGGAAATTAGGTAAAATAAGTTGATCGCTTACGACATTCATGAGAGTTAAGTCAGAACGAACGTGCTGCTTCACGGTAGAACAAATTATACGAGGCAGTTAACAACTGGTGTACCTCGTGTATGGACCAATCGAGAGATTATTTCCTCATTACGTCAAGTGAACAAACTGCTGGCGTCACGATTTGTGCCGAAAAGGAGGGAAACGACGGAAAAGAATGGCGCGCTCGTTTCTTGTATTTCGAGGCGTTGTTTAGGGGCCCTTTAAAAGCTCGAACGAACGCAATACCGTGGAAGGCCGCCACGACAAAAGCTCTCACCCCGAAATAGCTTGTACAACGAAGTATTTCTCGATGCTTTACCCGATATATCTCTCTCGCGTATTCTGAACGCCACTACAGCGATGACTGCAGTGAATTTTGCTGTTTAACGAAGCGATTCGTACGTTTCCGAATCGCTGTGTTGTAACAATTATATACACTTATCCACACACGTAACGCGCAGTGGTTAGAAGAAACGGACCACTGGGGCTGGTAGGTCATTATGAGTTAACATTTATGATGTATATAAGAAAGAAGATCGAGATGAGCGCGTGGAATCGGAAAATAAAGAGAATGGTGTTAAGACATCGGATGCATCGTTTCCGTATGTTCTAAATACAACTATTTATTCACTACAAAAATGGAACAAGCGCCAATAGAAGTATAGATGGCTTAAATTGGCAAAATTATCCCTGTTGCTATCCCTGTTGTAACTGGTGCTGCTTTATTGTTTGGTGTGAAGCGTATATATTTGTCTCTGTTTGCTCCGTCATTTCGCGCCGCAGCACTTCGTTAACGCTGGTGACATCAGGTTGGGGGTGGTTGTGCATGAAGTCAAGCTACTGTGCAGAATGAAATCTCCGAATTGGAATGAACATTCTAACAGCGACTTTGCGCGCTGTGATGTTCCGTACTACGCCGAAGAATTCCCATTCAGAGGCATAAAAAATACCGATTTCGGGGATTTTTTTCTTGCAAACGTTGACGAAATCTTCAGCATATTTCCCTGCGCAACAGTACTGATTCCCGCCCGCATCCACGCACTCACGTACTGGTGTCTTTCCAAAGCGTGACCAGCCCATCCACGGCCGCATAACAAAAGCATCCCTGTAATAATTCATGTACTGATGGCACACTGCACATTGTGGGCTTCTTGTCTAAGTTCAATAGTGAAATAGAAATCGCTCCGTGTATATATCAAAAACAAATCTCAGGGCTATGCTTGCATGCATGGTGCATGCGCCAGAACCAATTACAGCAGATGAAGGCGCACCGTGACTGCTAATTATCGGTCGTCATTGGATAGTTTAACCATTCCAGAAATTCCCTGCAATATCACGAAGATTCCCTTTGTCTCTTGGGCTCGAATACCAAAGTTCCCCAAAAAAGGGAAAATTCCCTGCACGAAACATCACTCTCCTACGGGTACATGTTATGAGCGGCCTACAAGCAAACTATCATCATCACTAACGGGCGTGTGCCACAGAAATTGGGTGTATATCCCACCACTTAACCAGTCGTGTACTGAAATGAACAATGCAACAGGGAGCTCAACAAACGACAGTAGCGAGCCGAAGACTACTGACTACGTCCAACGAGAGAGGGAACGGGAAAGGTAACGAGAAGACCCGGAAGGGATGGAAGGCCCACGCCAACGGCTGTGAGAGTTGCGAACACTCGGTTTCGTAACTGAATGCAGGAACAGCGCAACCTAGAAGTAGTTACTTCGTAACTACGGAAGCGAAAAAAACAAGGACAGAAAAGAGCGCTGACTTTCAACAAAGAATTAATGCCGGAGTGGTGTACATATATAGGCGAAAAGTGAGAAAAACGGCCATATTTCTAGGTTGCGCTGTTCCTGCATTCAGTTATGTCCTACCAACTTGCCCAAGCTTCCACGCTTCATAACTCGGTTTCAGAGTGAGCGGTCTGTCTTTAGAGTTCGGAATATCCGTGTCGTGTCTGCGACTATGGTTAGACTCGATCCTCTTTCTGCCGAGAATGAGCGTAAAAAGCATCTTATATAGTACGACCTATAGCTGGGGCCTATACAGACACGAGAAGCAACCAACAGGAACAACCTGCAGGCTAGCTGACGCCCCTAAATGAAGCAATTAGATTAGTCTTCAGAATCGACCAGCTTCGCGTTTTAAAGCCTCGGTGGCAGCTTCGCCTCGCTTTTCTTTCCATCTTAGTGTGCTTGTCATTCTTATTCGGGTCAATAATGTGTGATGCGTATTTTCGTATAATAAAGTGTGATGCGTAATTCTTCGTATTGTGTAACGAACAGTTATGCCGTGGTACCGCTCGCTTCGTTGTATACATTTTTATTGTGAGGTATGAAAAGCAAAGCCTCAGCCCGCACCATAAACATATAGCAGGTTAATACAGGCGTTTTACTGTATACTGCGCAGTAGTTCTTTCTTAAGCGCGCGTCTCTTTGCTATAGCTATAACTTACGCAATTTTTTTTTCCTCAATAAGCCAAGAACAAGATTGTGAGTCGTGGAATGGCTAATTCTTGTCACACGGTTAAGAAAGAATTGGAATGACTTCAGCGCTGGTATACAAGTGTGAGCCTCGTAGGAAAGATGTTACAGGGAATGAAAAAAGGAAAAAAAATGCGCCGCAGAGTTGATGCAAGTCGTTTAGCAACAGCTGTGCCAACTGGGCGTATGGTGACGCTGACTTCAAGGTACTGCCAACCACTTTCACAACGTCTTCGGGTTTTCTTTTTTTTTCCCCCTTCGTGCGTGTTTCGTGTGCCGATGCCTCTTTTCGGAATCTCACCGTGGCTTGCGATTTCGATTGCGGCAATATGCGAAAAAGATCTTCTCCTTTATTTTTCCGTGTTCATTAAACAAAATTAAAAAACAAAAAAGGGGTGGGTGTTCAGAATACACCGTCATTATATACTACAGGCATCTTCTCATAACGTTGGTGTCATTTTGTGACGTTACATTCAGCTAATTATTCGCCAATGATATAATTAGTGGATTGTATCGCACGTGGTCGGGACATGACGTGAGTGTAAATAATAACCCCGTAAAAACGTTAGTCCGCTTCATCGAGTGCCTATACGCATCCTTGCTCGTGATAGCGCTTTTGTAATCTGTTTTGGGACGTTCATTAAACCACAACTGCTTTAGTTACCTTCTTATAATCTGATTCTCTGCTCGCATTATTTCGCTAATCGCTCGTTCATTGCTGTTGTTGTGCCTGCAGGGGTATTTTGCGTTGCCTTCTCTCTTTTTCTTTCTGCGTGCGATTGCGTGTTATTATGACGAAACCAGTGAAATTTCTGTGAAGGCGCAGAAACGTGCGTGTAATACACACACACACACACACACACACACACACACACACACACACACACACACACACACACACACACACACACACACATATATATATATATATATATATATATATATATATATATATATATATATATATATATATATATATATATATATATATATATATATATATATATATATGAAGCGAAAACGAACACGTCACAGCGAGGGCATTTGTTAATATATTTCCTTTAATGAAGCATGACGAAAAAAAAACAACTGTCGTATACACCAATACGGTTCGTTCCTATCACGTTCGTCCACTGCTCCCTACGCGCCATCTTTTGCTTACTATAAGCTGGTTTCTGCTTCCGTTTTTATAGTCATCCCCTTTGCCTTTCATATGCAGTTTTGTGCCCCGCTTGGAGATCGCTGAGAGACTGTCTCAGCAGACAACTGAATCGTCTTGCTTTAAAAAATGTGTTGATAAGTTAATGAATGGAAACAAATCAGCCTAGCCAGCGCGTCTTTGCTCTGGGACAACCTTGTCGCCATCGGGGATTCGATTCGCGAATGAAGAAAAACAGGCGGACCGAACTAATTTGCGGAGCGCGGTTTCCGCTAATTTCCATGTTACACTTGCGTTATCTCTCCGGGAATAAGGCTCAGGGCAAGTAACTAAGTAAAGCACGTCGAGTGGAGGTGGAGGAAAGTAGGGGATTACAGGGCACACTCGGGTCTCCCGCGTATATAGGCTTGCGTGCCTCTGATGACTTTCTTCTGGAACGCAGAGCGGGAGAAATGAGGGCGAAGCTCGTTTCAAATATGTATACACAAGTGTGTACACATGTATGCGAGCGTGCTATACACACTCGCACGCGTTGTCTAATCTTGTAGATGCGATTGCATGCCCGCTGCAAGGAAGATCCCCGCGCGCGCGATGGGGTATGGTCTCAGCCGTGACGAAATCTGTCGGACCGAGAGGAGACTGCAGGGACCTCGTCGCCGGCGAGAGTGTGGTTGCCTTATCGGCGGCTTCGGTCGATGCGTTGTTGCCCTGTGCCAAGGCGACGATTGCATGCAGCGACGAGGAAATCTCCTCTGCCCCTCGCGTGCACACACGCACGCACGAACGTATGGTGGCGTCCTTGGTGCCGTCACCAACAGCGATGGACGTTGCAAGCACGCATTTCGGGTGCGTCGGAGTATACCGTGGAGTGTGTCACATTCTCGAAGATCGAGTTTTGAAGTTTTTTTTGAGGGCCTTCTATATGTCCCGGTCCGCCACGGTGGCGTAGCGGTTGGGGTGTTCTGCTGCTGATCCGAAAGTTGTGGCTACGATCCCAGCCGCGCTCATCGAATTTCGATGAAGGCGATACGGTATAGAGGCCACTGTAATTTACGGAGCCCTCCACTCCTTATTATTGCTCCAACTAATAAGGAAAAATGACCCACTATATAGTCAGGTACAACTTAAGAAGGCAGCAGCATTTTCCCCTCAACGGCGGATGTACACGAGCCTCCACCAATAGACGCGCACTTTCAGGTGACGTCATGCGCCGGAGTACACTCTAGCCGCTGACACCTGCAGCCGACGGAGAACATGTCCAACATGGCCGCCCTCGCTTCGAACTGGGACCGAGTCTCGTTGGCTGTGTGCGTCTCCCTTCGCCAGAGTGAATTCGAATTATGTGTACTGATCCGTCATGCGGGAAATATTGTTGTGATACACAGTTTGTGCCGCGTGTGTTTGTTCTGAGCCGACGAAGAGAGATGGCAGAGAACATCGGTGACGCTGCGCTTCGTCGGGAAACAGGATCTCGCGGCGACATAGCGATGCAAACAAACACCGTGCGTGTTTGCTTCATGGTGTTCCATTGGCGCCTAAGTGAAGTTACGACCAGCAGAGTTTAGCCGTAGCAGAGAGCAGCCGTAGTAGAAAGCACCGGAAACTTCGTCCACCTGGGGTTGTTTACCGTGTACCTGAATCTAAGTACACGGTCTAGTGGCTAAGGTACTCGGCTGCTGACCCGCAGGTCGCGGGATCGAATCCCGGCTGCAGCGGCTGCATTTCCGATGGAGGCGGAAATGTTGTAGGCCCGTGTACTCAGATTTGGGTGCACGTTAAAGAACCCCAGGTGGTCAAAATTTCCGGAGCCCTCCACTACGGCGTCTCTCATAATCATATAGTGGTTTTGAGACGTTAAACCCCACATATCAATCAATCAGTTTGCCAAAGCCTGGTATCTACTGTGAGCGGTGGGTGTGTTGTAGCATAGAGTTTCCTAAAGTTAACTAGAGGGGACTCTATCGCTGCGATCGTTCAGCGACTATGGGAATGATGGAGTAGTACACACATTTGCCTAGTCTTCTTACTTGCGGACGTCGAATCGTACTTGCGGCTTCGTTTATTGCTGTGTTTCGGTTATGTTTCGAAAGAAAGGATCAACCCTTTTGAACTTCGGGACCCGATTTGGAAAGGTAAGTCTAAAAGAATAAGGTGGTGAAGCGCAACCGCTGAACATTTGCTTATTTTTGTTTCGTGAGAAAACAACTCCAAGCCACGCGAACGCACGCGGAGCCAGAAGCAGGCCAGAAGTACGAATATTAGACAAATGTGTGTACTACCCATCATTCCCATGCTCGCTGAAGCGCCGTGCGTTGCAGCTCCCATAGACACTAGCACCTGAGTTCCCTCTAGTGTATATTAGAAAACTCTATGTGTTGTATAGTACCGGGGCACGGTTGAAGGCGTCTTGAGATGCGCGCCGCTTAGTCTCATTAACATTGTTGCGCGACGCTCTATTACTCACCGAAAAGATCATTCACTTAGCGTGTACCGTGTGGCTTACGGCAACACGCGTCGGGGCACTGTGCGCTGGTGCACTTCGACGCACCTGACCTCCCTGACACATCGTGCCGCCCACCGAAATTAATTAAGACACACGCTTGGCTGATTCCCGCGTGCTTCTATAGGTTGGGGCCGGTAAACATTCCCCGTTGTTGCGTCAGTGCTGATTTTATTTTTGCTTTTTTAGACGACAGGGGAACCGCATTAGCCGTATTGGGCGTACCTGACGGCGGGAGCAAGGAGTGGTGTTGTTGGTGTAGAGGGATGAGGAGGTGTATATTGTTGTACGTTTCAGTTTGCGTCGCGTTCTTCTTATAACGCGAATCTACAGCGCAGCTTTTTTTTTTTCCTTTTCATAAATGCCACTTCGTACTCACGCATGTTTATGGTTGCATACGCTATCGCGCGGATGCGTGTCACTGATATGTTTGCTTGATTTTTAAACATTTTTGTCTCTGTATTTCTTCCGTATTTAGTTTAACTTTTAGTCTATCTAGTCCGGGCTACGATATCATTCGTTAAAGGCATTATGGACAGATGTTGCTCCCGAATTAATCTTTCACGCCTGGCACGACTTCCTCCCTCCCAGGAAGTTGCCAGTTTCGCTTATTATAGTAAAAGCGGATTCGGGCTTCATTCTTCGCCGAGTCGCTTGTAGAATTTTCCAGTCGCTTAACTGTGGCGTTCATTTTGGCGCGGTCTATTGCATTTTCCCAGCAAGTGTGGTTATTTTAGCGGATCACGTTCACACACGGCGCGTTTGACGTTCACTAATAGCGCGATCGCGAATGACATTGAGTATACAGCTTATAGTGTTGAGGTGAAACGTAAGTTTCCGAATTACCATGCGCTGGCAAACGTGCATCCAAACGAAAGGAGACTGCTCGGGGGACAATGTAAAAGGAAAGTAATTATGTGCTTTCCTTCATACTAGCGCATATTTTCGCTATATAAAATAATTAAATCGAATTTGTCGACTCTCCGGCGTACTTTAGTGATGGTTTTATCATGAATGAAATACTTTCGAGAAAGGGAAATTAATTTACATTCCTCTTTTTCGAGGAAGTCCCGACGATATTGGGGGAAGGGGGGGTGTCTATCTTGCGTTGATTATTTTCTTGTGAACACGCTAGCATTTGACACCTCTCACCCGTCTCGGATGGGAAAAGGCAATAAGCATGCTGGGAAGAGTGGTCTCCCTAGAATAAGCCTATAGACATTCTATAGAGAAATGGGGCCGTTTCGCGTACCGTTTGTGTGTGTATTCTAGTGAGTGAGCGAATGAGTTAGTGAGGGAGTTAGTGCACCACACACTTTTCGAAATGCCGGCTGCTGCAGTTGCGTAATACGCTCTCTCTAATACGCATACGACAGCATCTGGCGAAAGTCGTGCAAATCGATAGCATGATGAGCAGTGCCAAAAAAAAAAAAAGATTTTGCCGCTCATGTTTTGTGCGATTAGTGGAACACCGGAACAGCTGTTGATGCCTTCTTTTGTCCTGCTCATCTGAGGAGGCATACTACGTGCCTGTTCCTGGTGACCGTACGAATGGACTGCGTTTAAATTGTGTCATGTTAAATTTAAGAATGCAGAATTTGTAAAGAGAGTACACATTGAAAGTGGACGGCGACGACGACGGCGACAACAACAACAACAACAACAACAACAACAACAACAATTGGGTGCATACAATTGAAGTTATTTCATGTTGCTTTGCTTCCGCCGTGGTGACTCAGTTACTATAAGGCGTCGCGCTGCTCGAAGCACAAGGGCCTGGGTTCTATTCCCGGTGGCCATGGCGTCCAGAGGCGTGCTATATAGAAAAAAAATAGTAAATATCGACTGTGCTACCTTGTAGGTGCTTGATAAAAGAATCACGCGCTGCTTCACACTGCACTGCTTTCGTCCGCAGCCCCACACTGCGGCATGGCTCAAAGTCAAGTTGTGGTTTTGCCACGGGAACGCCCAGAATGCGTTGATGAGTGTCGTGGAGTCGCTGTGACACGGTTAGTTCATGAACGCCTTGTAGCGATACCTATAGACGTACCGCATGCGACCTTTGACATTACACCTATCTAGTGATCATTGATATCAGCCTCACCTGGATTCCCGTTTATACTCGCGTCTATACTCGCACGTATTCCACAGCAGTGTCGTTCATACACCGTTTCAGAATTTATTCGAGACGTGAATTACGTAGGGGGCGGGGGGGGGGGGTAGGAGGGTGCCTCTCCAAATCTTGCAGGGAATTTCTTCATTATCATATCTCATGATGTCATCTCTTTCAAGAAAAAATGACCGTACTACTGGTTTGTAAGCACTCAGAACTCGTTTTTGAAGATACTACGTTAAACGGAACCAAGAAGAGCACCGATTATGTAGGTATTGATATTAAAGAGCATCCACATCATGGCTAAAAAAAGCTGGTTCTAAACTAATGGACTCGTCAGTGGACTCACTCAGACTCAGATCGAAGTCTCAAAGGGAGTGTGAGGGAGTCCGGCTGAGGAAAATTATTTGGTGAGTCCGATTGAGTGCGAAGTTCAAAATATATTTCGTGAGTGAGTCTGAGTGAGCTCCACAAGTTTTGCCCACCCGTGCCTGCAACACATACTGTCAGGCCGTCGTCGTGTACTGGAAACCTTCTGCTTATCTCCCACCGCGGCTAGCGTAAATTTTCGCTGCGCTCAAGCGGCGACCCCTTATGGCACGAACACGCTAAAAACGATTTCGGTTTCATAGCCTTCGCTTCGAATTAACTTCATCTTTTTTTACGACATGTATTGACGCGTTTTATTTGCAGTTTCGCGGGGATTCTCGGTGTCACAAGCTAGCACCATAACGCGGAAAAGCATCGAGAAGTTTTTTTTTTTTTTTGTTCCTCCACGCATCGCATCGGCGACGTACTTAGTCGCGCAGAAATTATGAGCAGCGACGCGAATTTCGATCGTTCGTCCTACACTCTTAGAAAAAAGGTGGTAGTACTTGCTAACATTGGGGTAGCAACGGTTTGTCACATACGTTACAACCCTGGTAGTATGCGCAGTTAGTAACGGCGAGGGTGGTAACAGTTACTACTCTTGCTGTTACTACTAGCAGTTAGTAACTGCTACTACCCTAGCCGTCTATATAATAGACGCGACCACTTGGTGCGGCACTGCCCGCAACAGCTCCTGCATCTCCTAACGAGAAGCAGCGGCCTGACCGCTTATTATTATCACCATCAGGGAAACCCATGGACGTCTCTGTATCTCGCCGTCCCTCTTTTTTTTTTTTTTTTTTCGAAGGACGTTTGGCTCGAGCAAGCGTATAACATGATTCGAGCACGTCTTGTCACTCTCGCTTGACCCGTGTCCTTCCCTCGCTTGCTTTCTCTCTTTCTCTTTGTTTTATCAATTTCAACTTTTTCTCTATTCTGTTTTTTTTATTTTAGTCCTCCTCCAAGCTGCCTCGTAGAACTGCATTGCCTTTGCGTTCCGCCGTCGAGAGTAAGTTATAAGGGCGCGCGAGCGATTGAGATTTGGGGCGCAATCGTACGTGGTTAGGCTTACTTGTGGTCGGATCGAGTTTCCGCAATACGGTGCGTCATAAAAAAACAACCTTGGCGGGCAATGTAAGCGCACAGATAAACGTCACAGTGTCGTATAGCCGCACATGCACGCTGTATTACAGCGTCTGCTATAGCTGGTCGACTCGGGACATATATAGCTTTGTGTTTTGTTGTTTCTTGTTTCGGTGTCTTGTCATTTCACTCCCGCTCCGTGTAAATATGTTGAATGTACGTGTGTCCAACTGCCTCCGGCTTTCCGATCTGGTTTTCGTGGGAATTTGAGCGTGTGCCTCGAACATGATCGAACAGGAATAGTCGATCCAAACGTATACTTGCGCTGGCCGCTTGCAAGAAGTTTGCAATACGTCGTTCTCAGACTCCACTTTTAGGCGCAGCTGACGTGTTTACGTGTATCTGGGCGCTTACGCGCATTCTTTCTCGTTTAAGTCACCGAAACACCGACATTAATGTAGTTACACTCCAGTTCGGCGCAGTAATATTGCTCGGAGGTCGCGGGTTCGATTCGGGCCCCGGCGGTCGCGTCTCGATGGAGGCGCAATGATAGAGACCCGTGCGCTGTGCAATGTCAGTACACGTCTACCTGGCTGAAACTTTTTTTTCCCGGAACCCTACACTACACGTCCCTCATGGTAATATGTTGGTTTCTGGACGTTAGAGCCTTGATATTATTTATATTGTATGAATGAAATGTACGCTTTCATGAATCCTCGTATGATCGGGTTTTATTGTGTCATGGTCATGTGAATGACAGGGGCGCTGACCTCATACAGTTTAGCGTAAGGGACGTCTGGGATGTCAGGGTTCAGAACTAAGTTCTCAGTGTTCTATCCAACTTCAACTGGTTTGAAGCCTGGAAAAAGACAAGTCCACTCGTCGAAACGCCGGCTTGAACATGCACTGCGTATTGGAATTCTCGACCTTGTGGGATCTTACTCGCGCAGAGTCTTAAGTGCTCGAGCGAATAGTATATGTGGAGTCTTAAGTGCTCGAGCGAATAGTATATATGCAAAAAGGCCGCTGTGAGGTCTCGTGAACTAGACGTTGGCTAGCAGTGCTCCTCATCTGCGGAACAAAAAAAAAAAAAAAACCCTCTTGAGGCACGTCGAGAAACATGCAGAGGTTGAGGCCCCTGACACAGTTCCCATTCAGATCTGCGTGTGGTCCGGGTAAAGTCGTCACGCCGATTTCATCTTTCATCTACCACCTTCTAACCTAATCGACCTTAATTACTAGACGCCGGAGGCGAGAATAACGTCGGTAATTACGGGGTGTATAGTATATAGGAGAGCTTCAGTGCCGCGGTTGTCCGGATTCTCGGCCGTTTGTGAGACCATGCGCGCATGCATGCGCCGAAACTTTCACGTCCAACAATGACTCACCTCATGGGATGCATTCGCATCGAGTGCGAAGAGGTGCTTATTTATATGCACACATATTCGCCACGGAGCGCCCTCGGCCGGTCAAGGGTCCAGCTAGCTTATTCTTCGATGGGAACAAGGCTGCGCGTGCACGTGCTTGCGCGCGGCCAAGGGTCAGTGCTCGCTAACTACGTGGTCTTCCGGGGTTTCCATATAGTGACCTCTTATACTGACCCTAACTCTGACCGTCATGATGTACCCAAAGTGTTCTGAGAAAGAATATTTCCTAGACTGAACTGTATACTGTTGTCACTGCAGTTCATCTTTACGTACTGTGAAAACAATCGACATCGATAGTTTGCTCTGACGTCATCGCGTGTACCGTCTCGGTTTGCTAGCATCTCGACAAGATTCATGATTGAGGAATGTGACGGACGCTTACACTCAACTTGATAACAGTGAGGGTCGGAGGAAGTGCAGTCACCGTATAGAACGGATGGGCTCTAACGTCTGTGTATTCTTCTGTGATCGGCTTTGTTTTACATGTTTGCGTTACCACAACCGATGCTCCTGAGCACAGATATGTCGAGGTTGATCACTTTTTTTATTGGTCTCTCATCTGAAACGGGGGCAGCGGCAACATGCCGCCCCATTTACCCGTTGTTATTACACGTGTTGTGTCAGCGTTGTGGCTATCGCTTTCTTCTTTTTCTTCGTGCGAGCCTGTAAATACCCCCTTCTCTCTAATCTTTTGTTATTATTTTTACGTATACTGTCCGCCCTGCGGTATTGTAAATTGGGTATTTATCTTGCGCTCAACCTCCCGACGTCTTCCGCGCATCATTTATCTGTACCTTTCTCTTCGCTACTTCTTTTAATGTCTAATGTTCTAAAGGTCTCTTGCTTATCTGAACCTCTGACCTGCTAATACTTCTGTCTCCTTTGTATTCCGGAGAGTGGGTCGCTCTGCGAGGGTATTTGTCTTGCCGGGCGAACACATCGACGTCCCATTACAATGCGTGCGTTGGCCAATACCCGCACTTTCGTTGCAGCACACGCACGCCTCATATACCGCGGAAGCATCGCATTTATTGCGCGAGCTACCTGTTTGTTGGGCGTGAGTGTGATATATCAAGCGGAGTTCTCAAGAACTCCTATAGTCACGCGCCTCTCTACGTGACTTCTTTCGGGCTCCGCTTAGCATGCGACAGAAAACTCATTGCAGAATCTCCTACATATTTCGTTCCCATAAAATGCGTTGCTTGGCGAGTTGGCGCATGGCGATTTCCCGGGAAAGCGGCAAACCTTGAGGCCAGGAAGGACGGGGGCAAAGAGTACCAGCGCACAGTATACCCACTACTTAAAGAGCTGCGCAAGCCTCCCTCCCCCCACCCCCTTACGGTGAAGGATAATCCGATCAGATTTGGGAAGGGGGGCACTTGCTCGGTCCCGGACCTAAATTGGAGCAGGGGGGGGGGGGGTGAAAGAGCCGCTTAAAAAAACCATTCATGTTTCTAATGAAGTCTTTTACATATAAAGCATTTCAAAAACGACATTACATACGCATTCAGTGTACTCATTTCTTGTGGTTCTTTTTACACTAACAATGCTAATCTTGGGCGAAAAACAGTGGCCGCAGGGGGAAAAAGGAGAAGGCGGGGCTTACTAGACATTTTACGGTAGTTTATTTCTTGCAAAACGGCTCTATATATCCAGGGGCGACGCGCACATGCAAGGAGCTACTAGGATTAAAGTGTGTAGTGATATGTGTATAAGTGTATCCTCCACCGTATATCACAGCAACGATCTTCCTGTCTTTCTTTCTCTTTTTTATCGCCTTTGAATGCCCTCTGCGCATGCGCTGCACGCCAGGGTAATAAACCGGCTGATGGTGTGCCTTACTCCTTGATACGTACATCTTCTTTCCTGTCATCGTGTTTCGAGGCTGATTGATTGATATGTGGGGTTTAACGTCTCAAAACCACTATATGATTATGAGAGACGCCGTAGTGGAGGGCTCCGGAAATTTAGACCACCTGGGGTTCTTTAACGTGCACCCAAATCTGAGCACACGGGCCTACAACATTTCCGCCTCCATCGGAAATGCAGCCGCCGCAGCCGGGATTCGAACCCGCGACCTGCTGGTCAGCAGGTGTTTCGAGGCTTCGCTTACCTATAGAAAATACTTCGCTAATCTTTTCATCTCCCGGAGAAAGTAATTAAGTGTAACTACACCGATTAAGCACATCAACGAGCATGCGAAAGGGCAAGGAGACCTTAATCCGCTTATTCCAACACATTGACACAAGAAATCGTATAGAGTTCAAGCCGAATTGGATTGACCTTTTTTTCGTGGAAGGTTTTTTTCTTTTCTTTTCAGTTGGCGGTGAGGTACAAGCACCCGTGCGTATCGTCGAACTAGCAACGAGTGTATTGTTGTAAGAAACGACCTTTTTTCTCTTTTTTCCCCCGCAGAATTAGCGGACATATCAAGTGCCTCGTTTAACCGAAAGACACGCCAGCCGCTCTGGATCGTTTCCCAGAAGGCGCGACCTCGTTTTCTGAGAACAGATGAATGTCGAAAACACGTGTTTTTAGCGATGACTTGAAGAGGTCGAGTTCTACAGACATGATTAACGTTTGAAGTCAGTCCCTTTTAGCTCGGAAAAAAAAAATTAAAATGAGCACTGTTGTAGATCCAGACGATGGCTTTTGTAAATGTCGGTCGTTGGTAAATGCATTTTTATGCGGTATGTTCAAGGCCGAAGCATTTCCGCTTAAGGCAGTTCCACTTATGCAGTTCCGCTGAACGCAGTTCCCCAGACGTCGACTTTTCCTTTAAATATTGCATTCGCAAACCAAGAGAACAGACTTTCGGGCTCGTTGGTTTGTTAGGTTCAGTGAAGGCCAGGGATATTTCAAAACACGATTGAAATTTTGTGACACCTTCTTGGTGAAGCCATGGCGCTGATAAGGCAGCAGCCATATATAGAAAGAGTGCACGTCCTGTCCTCTTTACTTCGTCCCTGTCTTACCAGCACCGTGGCTTCATTGGACGTATTCGTTAAGTGTGTTGCGCTTTAAGAATATAAAGGGCAACCCATAGCTTGAGGAATTTTCGGTAGTCTTTCGCAAAGCTGTTCTGAGAACAAAAAATTAGTTTACATGCAAAGAACGCGGCATTTCTTTTGCGACTTAGAAGTGTGGCAGCTTGGGCTAGTTGGTATGGCATGACGATAGTTATAGCGCGAGAACAAAACGACGAAACAGAGACAAGAAGGACACGAAAGACACGAGCGCTAACGAGGACTGAATGATGAAGAGAAACACACGAAAAAGAGCCCGAATAACTAGAAATGTAACTTAGAAGTGTGCAGCTTGGGCTAGTTGGTATGGCATGACGATAGTTATAGCGCGAGAACAAAACGACGACACAGAGACAGGAAGGACACGAAAGACACGAGCGCTCGTGTCTTTCGTGTCCTTCCTGTCTCTGTGTCGTCGTTTTGTTCTCGCGCTATAACTATCGTCATTTCTTTTGCGTTTCAGCCGTGGCGTTTGGTTACGGCGTTCGGCTGCTGACCCGAAGGTCGCAGGTGCGATCCCGGCTGATGCGGTCGCACTTCAATGGAGACGAAATTACGGAGGCCCTGTGCGACGTCAGCGCACGTTGAAGAACATCGGGGGGTTAAACTTTCCGGAGCTTTTTCGCTATACGACGTCCTTTGTAATCATTATGCCGTGGTTTTGAGACATAAAACCTCGGGTACAATTTTATTGTTATCTTGTGTTTATGTGGCTCATTGTTCGTGAAACACTTCACATTGATGGTTTCTTCGAGATTATGTAGAATATGATACACAATAAGCATATTTGTGCATGCTATGACTATAAGTGTATGTATTTGGACGTCGTGGGCAAAACATACCCTGTGTCTGTTCCCCAAGTACAGAATAATGAAGATGGAATCAACAAGTATTAGCTGGGAGTTTTGATTCCACGAATAAACGATCGAACTCGAATTGCTTTTTTTGAAAATGTCTGGTGCAATCAACTAGATTAGTATTCCGACCGGCTGCACTGGTACGAAAACCCCCCTAAAAAGTTTGTTTCTTCGTTGCAAATTATGGTCGGTTGCGGTGGTCTATCAATCGCAGCCCAAAGTTGTATGTGGCCTTCGTTCAAAGAAACACGATGTTTATTTTTTGTGATGACCTCTCGTTTGGTGCCTGCCGGTGTTTCATCCATTCGTAATTATCTCCGCCTCAGGTTTCATGTGAACCGCCAGTGGTTGATTGCGTCAAAGCCAGATTCGCTACTATCAATGGGGTATATACTTGCAAAGCTAAGGCGTGAAGGTCACGTTTTAAAATTCTAAAACATATCGACTGGTCACCCTGAGTGTCTCTTCTTTCTCGCGTTTGCTTGACCTTCGTTTTGCGCATGCGTGCATGAGAAAGAAACGAAGGAAGCTTCGTTCTTTTCTAACGAGAAGAGAAACAGCGCGATTAAGCGAAACAGGAACGCTGGCAACTAAGCAAACTATGATATTTTTTTCTCTTTAAGTAGATTGATTGATTGATATGTGGGGTTTAACGTCCCAAAACCACTATATGATTATGAGAGACGCCGTAGTGGAGGGCTCCGGAAATTTAGACCACCTGGGGTTCTTTAACGTGCACCCAAATCTGAGCACAAGGGCCTACAACATTTCCGCCTCCATCGGAAATGCAGCCGCCGCAGCCGGGATTCGAGCCCGCGCCCTGCGGGTCAGCAGCCGAGTACCTTAGCCACTAGACCACCGCGGCGGGGCGCTCTTTAAGTAGATGCTGCAACATATTTTTCGAGTAATGGTCGAATGATCTCGGTGTTTAGTCTATTGCTTCACGAATCGACTGCCGAAACCCCGCCGCGGTGGTCTAGTGGCTAAGGTACTCGACTGCTGACCCGCAGGTTGCGGGATTGAATCCCGGCTGCAGCGGCTGCATTTTTGATGAAGGCGAAAATGTTGTATGCCCGCGTGCTCAGATTTGGGTGCACTTAAGGAACCCCAGGTGGTCGAAATTTCCGGAACCTTTCACTACGGTGTCTCTCATAATCATATGGTGGTTTGGGACGCTAAACCCCACATATCAATCAAATCAATCAATCAATCGACTGCCGAAACAAAAATGATCTGTCAAGTATGATCCGTCAAACGTGAGCCAATATTTATCGCACGCTCCAAGCGTTTTCAAGTGCAGAGCGGTTTTGGGGTCCGGGCTGGTGTATTCTGTCGTATGACGTCATCGCTTGACGTTACACAGGCATCTGTAGCATATGGAGCGACTTCCTCTTGTTCTTCGAGCGCCTTGATGATGATCTTAAGTGATATCAAGCACCCGGGCAGGCGCATGCTGTCATCGCTTGGCGTAGTGCAGGCAAAACCATTGTTAAAGAAAATTAATGCAGATTCGCATTAGGTGTGCCAAGCCGAAAGAAAGTGCGGAGCTGGATGGCACCAGGAAGACTGAGACTCCATCGAATCAGGGGTTCCACCATAATGCGGGTAGCTTTAAAAAATCCTTAGATTGTAGGAAATAAGTGTAAGTATAAGGGCTCGTTTTAGGGGCGAAGCTCCTCTTAGTCTAACCTTGTCATTCGTCACGCGTAACCGAGAGAAGAAGAGACGAGAAAGAAGAGAAGGTAGTATCTCCCGAACAGTATTATAGACGGCGTTGTCTCATAGCAGTACATACAAACTGCAGTTGAATGAGGATATTCTAGATGGCGCTGTACCGCTACTTTCCGATTGGCTGCTGCGCGGGCTGTGCCTGAGCACGCGGAGAACGAGTGCCTCTCTGTCTCCTGAATAATCGCCGTACACGGCGGATCGTCGTTGCTGGGGCATGGACGAATCAGAGCGGCGGGCGCGTTGAAGACGTTTGCGCTCGGCTTCCTTGGCTCGCGTCTCGTCGGTGTTATCCGCGTGCCGTCTGCATTCTCGAACGCGATCGTACGCATGCACGACCGGACGGACACACGGACGGATGGACGGATGGGCGCTTCGCCCCACTCATCATGATTCACTTCGTGGTTATGCTGTGATTTTTTTCTTTATTTTTCTTTGTTTACTACATTTTAATCTCTCTTTTACCACTGTGTTTATTCTGGAACAATTCGTTCGTAAATGTATTTGGCTCGTATAACAATTTTATGTTCAAAATGAAGTACCGTTCGTTTCCTATGGCCTATCCCCCGCTGTTGGTGGCGCCAGGACTCTAAGGAGCAACCACCCAACCAACTAGTGGGCCGCTCCTGACCTCACCCTCACGACCTAATAAACGGCCCCTTTCAAACTTGACGGTCTCCTTCAAACCTAATGATACAGTGGCATTGTAAAGCCGTGCAAAAGACACGACATGAAGTACACAGGACAGGCGCTGATCCAAGACAGGTGTGTCTTCGTCCTCTTGCTTTTCCTTACTACGGAGTTAAACCACCTAGTTCAGTTCGGTACGCTATTGCAATATAGTGTTCTTTTTCTTTTTTTTTTTCAATCAAGTTTTACTCAGTATCGCGGCTGTGGCCTGTAACACGTGCCTGTAGCTGCACAGGTGGCCTGGGTTTGATTCTCTCTCGAAATTAAGATTTTTATTATTTGCTTTGTTTGCATTTTCCCCGATTGTTGGCCAAAGGCAACGCTGATTTTTTTTTTTTTCGCTCACAAGCAACGACGCTGACACTTGGATTTCTGTGAAACGAGATCATTAACCGTACCGCGTTAAGATATCCTGTCTGGATTTACCGACCTTCACACGTGCTTTGAGCCGTCTCTGTATTCAGTAGGTTCATTCGGCTAAGTTAACTAGACTTAGAAAACTTGTTGTCAGTTCCGCTTTAAGAGATAAAGCTTCGTAGGTGTCATATCATGTTATATATCGTTGAGTATATAGACGCAATCGATCAAAACGCGAAGTGACGTAATCTGTTGAATATCATATTGAGTGCGTGACAGAGATACACTGGTTCTTTGTTCAAGTTAATCACAACGGCGCTGCATGGCGGAAGCGGAAGGTTGTCGAACCCGTCGCGGCTGTCTGAGCGACGGGCTCGCTTTTAACGGCATTTCGCCTGCACCTGTTTGTCAAAAGACGCGTGCCTTTGATAGCTGACCCCTTTGAGAAACAAGCCACGAGCTTCCCGCGACTCCATATCTGAGGACGATAGTGGCGCTTCATTGTTCCGTAGCTGACAACTGGCTGGACGCGACAATAATTTTTTTTCTCTTTGGCACGTGTCAAAAAGCGTGTCCCGTTTTTTTACGATATGGCTGGCCTATGTACACTGTCAGCAGTGGAAAAAGTGCGGAAGCTGAAGTTTGTCTTCTTGTTTTCGAGTTCCCTGCTGTGAATAAACATCGAGGGTCCGGCAACATATCGGTCATTCGGCCTGGTCGATTTTCTCTGTTGTCTGCATGCTGCACTAACCACTATATTATAAAGTACCACGCTATAACATATGGACTTTACTATACACAATGCCGTACCAGACCGTTGCAGACTGTGTCATATGTACTGTACTATAATAATGGCAAGCATTGATGGTGCTTGACGACCCAAAAATGACGATATGGTTATGAAGGACGTCGTAGTGGAAGGCTCCGGATATTTTGAGCGTTAGCGTGCTCCTAAATATAAGAACACGTGCCTCCAGTGTTCCGCTTCCATCGAAATGTGGCACCTGGATTCGATCCCGCGACCTTCCGGTCACCAGTGGAGCACCATAGCCGCTAGACCACTGTGGTGGATCATTTCTGCTTTTATCTTCGTATTATGTTATTCTTTGTCCGTATTCACACTGCGCCATATGTACTTTACTACACGATACTCCACCATATATCAAACTGCGCCGTGTGTACCGTACTGTACTATAGTAAGCCATATGCTAAACATACTAAACTATAACCAAGAATCGCCGAAGTTCAGAGGTAGTTGCAGGCTTCAAGAGTTGAAAAAGCCCCAAAGAAAGTAAGTGACGCTGACAAGGTTTCTTGTTAAAACGTTGGTTCTAGCGACGTCCCCTGCTGTGGGAGTTTTTATGCTGTACCGTAAAAACGAATGTGTTCCTGCGCTCACGAAGGGAAGGCTATTCGTTGGCAGAACGTTCAACCGCTCATGAAAATTAGTTTTGCTTTCCCACGCGGTTCAGCTTAAGCCGAGTAAAGCGGATAAGCGTTTTGCCTACAGCAGCAAACTAAAACGAAAATGCGCTACCGAGTGCTAAGTCTGCTTTCTTTTTAATCCTTTTTTTCTGTCTTGCGTTGGGGCGTATATGCGAAACGGTCGCACGTGGAACTGTAAACGCTGATTGAGCATCCGTTCCTAGAAACCGAGAAAACGGCGCCAAACGCTGCCCGGGGTGCATGATGGAGTCTGAACACGTGTGCTTCACATTAGCAGCTTGACTTTCATCATCATGCATGAAACGACGGTGATAATTCATTATCATCCGCCAAGGGGGTTAAGCCACGTGCCGGGTTGTAATTTGAATAAGCAGTAGAGAAATAAGTATTGAGGGAAAACAAAACGAACATGTATGCATAGACGTGTGAAAGGAACTTCGCTGAGTGAAATACGGGTTGTACGTATGTATACTAATGGAATTCATTACCCTCGACAGCGACGTGAAACTGCAATACTCGAATGTCGCAACAATGATGGCATGTGTGTGCCCGGTTTGCAGTTGACTAGGGGTGTTTCACAGGCCCACGAATTTTTCCCGGCGTTACGGTATACGGTGGTTACGGTGCTCGGAAGCTGATCCGAAGGTCGTAGGTTCGATTCCCGCCGCTGCAGTCGCTTCTCGATGGAGGCGAAATGATGTACTGGCCAGTGTACACTTGATGTGCGATGTCAGTATACGTTGTAAAATCACCAGATGGTCTAAATTTTCTGAAACTTGCATAACGGCGCGTGTCATAATCATATCGTGTTTCTGGCATGTATAGCACTGCATTTTATTATTATTATTATTATTATTATTATTATTATTATTATTATTATTATTATTATTATTATTATTATAATTATTATTGGGAGATATAGCCATATGGGTGAGATGAAACGTTCACTGATCTATTGGAAATGCAGCGTACAAATGCGCAGTGATTAACTTAATGTGACCGGGAGTTCACATTAGAGAACAAAAAAAAAAAAAAAGATGGTGGTTGCATATTGCCTCCTCCCGATACCAGCCTTCCTCTTTCTGTTCTATCGGCTACATAGGACAGGTCTCTTCAGGTTAACTGCTGCGGGTTGATCACGTGGATTTGCAGTGGCAATACTGGCCTAGAACTCTAATAGTAAGTTCATTATAACCCCTCCCCAAATAAACGCTCACTTTACTTCAATTAATCATCTTGAAATGGGTAGCACTGCACTATTAAAGTTTTGCTCGTGCTTGCTGCTAGAGTAGCTGGTGATCATGCAAATTTAGTCACAGTAGGGTATTGTCAGGCAACGTGCCACACGATAAAAGTGCCTTCGTAATGTACTAAATCTGTCAAACATGTACCAAAAATTTTACGACTGTCTGGCAGCATGAGCGGTAGCATGAGACAGAGAGAGAGAGCGAAAAATAAATAAAAGTAAGAAATGTGGTGGGCAACCCCCGCAAGAAGATGATGGATTTTTTTTTTTTTTACGCTAAATGGTTCAGCAGAGCCAGCTGACTCTCCCGATCCCATGCTAGTAATTCAGGTTGCCCACTGCGTTGTTCAAGATGTCCCCGAAAAGGGAGAAATGATATTTTGGCGCCGCGATTCGCACCACCACGTAATGTGGGCGGGAGTTGGCCGTACTCCACCCCACGGACAGCTGCGCGCGTCTGCAGATTTGTGTGGTGGTTTCTTGGTAAGGGAGGGTAACTTGGAAGTGGGGTGGTTCGAGCTAGTTGGTACGACAGGACTATAGTTATAGCGCGAACAACGTCCCTTTGTCGGAACAACGTCCCTTTGTCGTCGTTGTGTTCTCGCGTTATAACCATCGTCAAGGGATAGTATACGTGTTGGTTTTTTACTCGACGCCAATTTTGCGCCTGTTCTCCGGCAAGATCCGGATGGGGATGACTGTATTTCCTCCTGTCGTTCTCAGCTTCGGTTTTCGGGGTTGTCGCGTGGGTTTTTCGGGGGTTCCTCGAGGGTTGCGACCGGCGCACGGATGCTTAATTTCGCGAGCAAGCCGGTCGGCCCTTTCGCTGCGCTCAAGTGCCGCGTGAGAGGGGTAATAAAAGTAAAACAACGTGTTCCGTGTTTCACGTTTATTTACTAAAGGGTCTCTCTTATCGAATACTGGCTCGTTTTACAAGCAGATAGAACAGCGAAGTTCGCTAACGCATTCTTCGGTCCCAGTGCGTACAGATCGTCGTGACTTTTGTTGTTGTTGTTGTTGTTGTTGTTGTTGTTGTTGTTGTTCGTAGTGGTTACAGTTACTATTTCGAAATTTCGCCTTTCCTCCGTGTCAGTCAGGTCGCACATCTCTTCGTCCATTCGCATTTCATTCACACCGAAGTGGAGAGAGAGAGAGAGAGGCAAGAAGGTGCCATTTCTTGCTTGCTTTCTTGCTTTTCTTTCTTTACGTGCCCGTCTGCTCCCGTCTCTTCACCGTCGGCCATTCTTATCTGCATACGGAGGAGATAAGAAAGAGCTAACGTAAACAAAGAAGTCGCGGGCGCAGTATCCAAAGCGTTTGCGGTGCGTGCCCGCTGATAAACCGTGCTGCGCGCGCTGTAGAGAAGTTATTTCGTTGATTACACTCACGCCCGCCAAGCCCTGCTGTTTACGACGCGCCCCCCGTTGTTTTCTTTCCTTCCGTCGTGGCGTCAGCTGAAGCAGCGGCCGTGGTGTGATAACTGTCGGGATATATACGGTGAAAAAGTAAGAGTTGGGGGGAAAGGAGGAATGCAGTGCCAACGCCCGGCACGAGCTTCCTTACTCAGCTATGTACTCAGCAGTGTGCCTTTACTTTAACTGCTTGTTTCGGAATACGAGACGTGTCTCGTAATCGCGGCTACGGTGCGCGTGGTCGTGCAACACGCGCTCACTTAAGTGACACTGTGGACCGACTGTTTGGAGAGAGTTAAAGTGTTTCATGATCCCTGAAAGTATCAGCCAGCAGATGAGCAGTGCTTGCTTTGATTGATATGTGGGGTTTACCGCCCCAAGACCACCATATGATAATGAGAGGGCTCCTGAAATTTCGACCACCTGGTGTTCTTAATCGCGCACCCAAATCTGAGCACACGGGCCTACAGCATTTTCGCCTCCATCGAAAATGCAGCCGTCGCAGCCGGGATTTGATCCCGCGACATGCGGGTCAGCAGCCCAGTACCTTAGCCACTAGACCACCGCGGCGGGTCGTACAAGCTATTTCAAGAAGCATTGGGTCGTACAGATTTCATACAGTATTGACGTGAGCATGCAGCTTTGTGTGCATGGTGTTGTATAGCATATAAAAAGGGCCACATACGTTCTCTTTTCCCTAACGCAATTTTCTTACATGTTTAATGTAACTCCCACATTGAAGTCAAACCGTACATATATAACACCTAAAGGTGACCTATACTTTCTTTAACTTCATTGTATTTTGCTTTCATCAGGCTGTACTTGAGGTCAGTAACATCTAGAGGGTCGTCGTCATATGCGACAACCAGCTGCGACCATTGGATACGCGATAACAGATTCCACGAAACACTGGCTCGGTTCTCACACTACATGGGCCGTATATCACGCCTATGATAAGTACACACGTAGAAAACCGAGAGTTTTCTAAGGGCGAGTCCTCATCGCATTGAAAGAACATCGACCGGGGGAAAATCATAAGTGAAAATATGAATGCCCGCCTCAAGGTCAGCTGTCGATAAGTACGGATTGACGTAAGTACGACAACACGGCCTTCGTCGGCTTGGATGGCGTCCCCATCGGGCTTCTCCGTCGCATGCAGCCACTGTACGGCGTGGCATAATTGTTGCTTGTAAATGAGTGTCACAGTTATCACCGATTTCCCCTTTCTGTTTCTCCTACGGGCTATTCTTCATGGATGTCCTCCAGCTTCCACGTCACGTCTTCGATTGATTCACTTTTTTTCTACTTTGTTGAGCGCTTTCTCGCTTGCACTGGCGGTTATTGGCGGTCGTTCAGGCTGTACGAAATTTGCGTTATTGCGTCACGTCGTTGGCGATCTCGTGAAATGTGATTCGAGAGAAGAGCAAACAGAAACTCTCCGTGCGTGGGATGCAGAATTAAGCGCCTATAAGTATAAGAGGGGCCGTCACCTTTTCGCGTAATGTGATCGTGCTGCCGTTTTTCCTGTTCTCGCTTCGGGCGACGATTTGTCACTTTTCTCCTCGATCGCGGTCTCGTGCAGCCTGATTATTATCGTCTCTGCGCAAACATCGTCACGGCGTGCCAAGTGATTTATTTCCGCCTTCGTTGCATGTATTCTATCCAATCTATACGATCCGCATCACCCAGTGTTCTTACCCTTGACCCTTTCCGACTTCCCTAATTCCGACGATTAATTAATTAATTGAATGATTGGTTGATTGAATCATTGAGTGAGTGAGTGTCAAGTACGAGTGAGTATTAAAATCTTACAGCAGCTTGGAAGTGTGGCAGTTCGGGCTAGTTGGTAGGACATGACGATAGTTATAGCGTGAAAAAGAGCGACGACAAAGAGACATGAAGGACACGAGCGCTCGTGTTCTTCTTGCCTCTTTGTCGTCGTTCTGTTCTCGCGCTATAACTATCACCTTACAGCAGCGTTGGGCTGTGTGTATACAACACTCCGTGCACAATACACCGGCTCATGTCAAACGTACATGTACGCACATTTAGTGACTCGAATAGTCTTTCGTGTGTGCCGCGGCTGCGCATCTTCGTGTGGCCCAGGTATCGCACCCGCGACCTGCTATCGCTCACGAACAGAACAGCCGCGCGTGTATACTAGAAAAACAGCAAGCAGCTCTGTTCCGCGTTTAGACAGACCGTTTCACCGCATCACGTCGTCATGCTTCTTTGTTGGTTAACTTTTCTATGTCATTTTTTTCTTGCTTTCTCGGTGAGCCGTTGAGTGGGCCAGTTTGGTTGCGCAATAACGAGCACAACAACAACAACAACAACAACAACAACAACAACAACAACAACAACAACAACAACAACAACAACAACAACAACAACAAAACAGCAGCAACAACAACAACAACAACAACAACAACAACAACAACAAAAACAACAACATCAACAACAACAACAAAAACAACTAGTAGTAGTAGTAGTGTATAGTAGTAGTAGTAGTAGTAGTAGTAGTAGTAGTAGTAGTAGTAGTAGTGTATAGCCCCGCCGCGGTGGTCTAGTGTCAAAGGTACTCGGCTGCTGACCCACGGGTCGCGAGATCGAATCCCGGCTGCGGCGGCTGCATTTCCGATGGAGGCAGAAATGTTGTAGGCCAGTGTGCTCAGATTTGGGTGCACGTTAAAGAACCCCAGTTGGTCTAAATTTCCAGAGCCTTCCACTACGGCATCTCTCATAATCATATGGTGGTTTTGGGACGTTAAACCCCACAAATCAATCAGTAGTAGTGTATAGTAGTAGTAGTAGTGTATAGTAGTAGTGTAGTAGTGTAGTATATAGTAGTAGTGGTAGTAGTGTAGGGCCTAAAATTATAAATATAAAGCCTCAACGCTCGAGCGAACGTTCAACCTGCGCAACCTATGCACGTATAAACTCTAGAGACGATCCGCTAATTGACGTATTCAGTCGCGTGAATATACCCTTACACGGTTCACACCACCATAAATCACGGCGAAGGACCGCCGCAGTGTTAAAGCGCGCGTGCATGCCTTTCACGATCGCGTGGCGCGCGCGCCGCGAATCGATTCGACTCGCTCGCCGATCGGATGGCGAGTCGTGATGTGGTTGGAGGCCGCAGATTTCCCCATTGTCTCCCGGGGGTCACTTCGTGAGCGGTATATAGCTTACGAACGAGTACTGCTCCGGCCGCGTCGAACGTGCTTCTTTAGATTCATCCTTCTTTCGGTTTTCCGCGTCGTATTCAATCTGCACGAATCATCGGATCTCTCTCTTTCTCTCTTTCTTCAAAGCCATCGCGGAGGCAGCGGATACGTCCGTATAGGTCGTTTCGGACAGAGGTCGCGTGTTTTATACGGATATACTACGCGCTGCAAATGGGGTCCTCGCTTACTCATCGCCACACAAAATAGCCACGCAGATATGAATGATGCATATAGTGTACACCACTCTGCTCCGAAGGACGTCGCTTTGCATTGACGATGTGCGATTCTCAGGAGCTGTCAGCGCTGTTTTGCTCAAGCGATCGTGTCCGCGCTTTGTGTCTGCATTGCGAATATGACACAAGTACACACAAACAAACAAACAAACAAACAAACAAACAAACAAGCCGCAGTCGTTGTTGTTCTTATTATACTTTTTTTTGCCAAAACAAACGCCCGGAAACGTGGTTATGCAGTGGTCCTCGTCTCCGGATGCATTGTAGGAGCTTAGTAAATGTGAGCACCGTTTATCTGTGGGGCCGCTCGCGGGTGAAAAAAACATAAGCGTAACAAAGAGGAAACTGCAGGCGCCGTCGTGAGCGGAGTTTCCTCCACGAACTTCCTCTTCCGCTTTGCGTTGTTGCCGCTGTTAGTGCAACGATAATTGCTGTGCCCCTCCACGCCTCTACCACCTTTCTTTTTTTTCTTCGCAACAGCGACGCTGCGCTTTTCTTCGATAGCCTTCCGCCGTAATGGAGGAAGCTGATTCGCGTTTTGGCCCGTTAGAACAGTGAATGCATCAGTGGCAGCAACTGGCGCCACAGCGCGCTATAAACATTCAATGTCGCGCCACGACATTCGAAAGTCCTTTGTCAGTCGTTACGCACACAAATGGCAGTCGTGTACGCGAGTACTTTCGCGGAGTACTCTCTCCGTGTCGTATATATACGCGCCGTGCCTGTGCACAGTTCGGTGCAGCAGTGTCACTGCGGTCCTTCGGGAGACCGGAATGAAGCTTATTGCCAAGTGCACAAGATGTACGCTTGACCGCGCCGTATTGGAGGCTTGATTGTCAATATGATGCCGGAAATTAGAGTTCGAAACGTAGTTTTAGATGCTATGTGTTGCGGTGGGTGCGCGCGGTGAAGCGTTGCGCGAAGCTCTTGAACATAACTTGTATTTCGGCAACTTGACCGATCTAACACTGAACACGACGCTATCCCTCAGAATTCCCACAAGGGTACCCGATCCTTACACGAGAGAGCTCATAAAGGCGTGCAACGTTGAGCGATGTATTTTCCTTACTCTTCGTTTCCGTTGTCATGTTCCGCTGTCAATGGATGACGAAGGTATGTGACTGCTGCAAACATGATAATCATGACATGCGTGACATGTAAAGCATGACCACATTGTACGCTCATAGCGTGTTCGCGGCCGTTTCGCTAACTCCACATATACTAAGTTTGGTATCACGCGACGTGAATAGACGGCGAAGATAAATGACTCGTCAAAAGATGATAATCATGCACATGCAAGTCATGTACGGCATAATTTACGCCCGCCTCGTAACGTTGTGGTGATTTTAAAGTGACACATCAACCTTCCTCATTCGTGCTTCGCATGTCATCGATTTCCACTGTACGTCCATGGGATTTGCCAATTTTCTTTCTCTCCATTTTGTGTGCTCAGGGCTATCCCGACCCCGCAATCGGAGTGGGTAAGCTACAGTTCAAGGCTTTTCCGCCTACGCTGCGCCGCGTTTAGGTGGGCGCTAATCGGCGTTGTTTTTGTTGTCGCGATCGCTCGTTGCTGAGCCAGCGTGCTGTAGCGGGAGATCGCGGCAGCACCCCTCAAGGCCAAGGTCGCTGACGGCGTTGTTGTGTCTTTAAACGCGCCTTTCCCGATGTACTTTAAACCCCGCAAACGAGCTTCTCGCACGCACGCACGCACGCACGCACGCACGCACACACACACACACACACACACACACACACACACACACACATACACACATACATACATACATACATACATACATACATACATACATACATACATACATACATACATACATACATACATACATACATACATACATACATACATACATACATACATACATACGAGGTTATCCATAGCTAGAACACTGACATGTTAACATTATTTTGAAAGATGGTCACGGAGTGCAGAACGTGACGTCATCTATACTGTCCATTGTGACGTGCTGCTGGAGCAGCATGTTTTAAACCAGGTGTGCAGCGATTGTACGAGATAAGTAGTAAGAGGAAAAGACGGGGATATTAACCAGTTAACAACATCTAAGGGTTTCACTTCCCACAATCATGATGTTGTTACGAGAGACGTTGTAGGGGGTGGGATACGGACATTCGGACTACTAATTAGGTGTTCTTAACGTGCACTGACACGGCACAGTACACGGGCCTCCACCATTTCGCCTCCATCGAAATGCGGCCGGGGTCGAACCCGTGACCTTCGGGTGAGCAGCTGAGCACCCCAACCATACACTGCTCCACCGCGGCACACATTTGAATTAGTTGAAGATAACCTGTTTGCTACCTTACAATTGCGAGTAAGATGGGGGATACTTAAAGATCAGGCAAGGTATGCAAAAATTACTCTGAGGCATAGCTAAATTGATACACAAGGACATCGTATGCGTATATCGGAAAGCGGAGGGTTCGCATCCCACCCGTAATGAGTTGTTTTGTCTTCCGTCTTAACTGTACCTTACTTTGTGACTTGCGCAATATTCAGTGAAGTAGAACGAGCAATGCTTCGTATACGCTTTCTGCACTTTTCAATTTGAGTTGGCGCTTCTTCCGATTGCGCCTCGCTTGCCCTTCCATCTCGTATGCGTGTGTGTTTCTGCTCGTGTAGGTGCTTCTATCAAGTGCATAGTCAGAAATATCAAACTCAAGGGGGGAGTGTGGGGGAGGGTTCGGCCGATATTTATACACGCGTTTTTATGCTTACATGGATACGTACACGTGCAGAATTGAAAATCTTCGCGGGGGGGGGGGTTAGTATTAAGGATTCCCCCTCCCCCTACATCGGCGCATGTGGGATACTTTTTGTTCCTGTAAAAAAAAAGTCCGAGGTGTTCTTGGATTTGCGCTTTTTTAAATTGATTGAGATCTTGCCTTAGTTTTGTGTTAAACTTTGTTTGAAGCAGGAAGCTTTTTTTTCCCTGTTTTTCGGTTTCGCCGTTTACAATAGCAGTTAACCGGGCTACGGATGTTGCTGTCATGCAGACGACAAATCGAAGTCTTGCAATAATCCACCTTTGGTTACTACTTATTCTGAAGTGTATCCCTAATTGGCATGTGATTGAAAAAGTCCTTTCTTGGGAGAGGCATCTACGAATGCACTTTTTTGTTTTTTTTTTCAACAGACTCAAACTCAGTGGCATTGTTATATTGTCCATTTTACGCCTTGCTTCTTTTTACTTCCCTCTCGCCGTCAGGTCTTCTTCTGCTTCACTGGGGGCATTCGCTATACCGACGCAAGCCTGCTAAAAGGCTTGCACAGTGGACGGATGGTGACCACTTGCGCTAGTATGCAGGTAACGCAGGTGGGGGCTGCCGCACGAACGCCAAGCAGTCTAGTGACTCGAATGCAACGTGACTGCTTCCTCTGTCTATATGCTCGATCTGCTTTTTCTCCTGCCCACCGTTGTGGCTATGCAGCTTGCGCGCGGGTTGTGTGTTGTGCCGACGAAAGTATAGCTTTTGCGCTAGAAAAACGAAACACACGAGATATTATTTTGGGTATTGTGCGTCGTCGGTTTTATCTGACGGGCCTTTGCAAAACAGTAAAAAATAAATGACTAACTAAAACGTTGCATTCATCATCTCATCGTCATCAGTCTATAGGATAGTGATACGAAAAGACTCGGTTGTTGTTTTAGGGGCGAAGCTCCTTAAAGTGTCACCCGTTCGTCCCTCGTCGTAGTGCGTAACATTGCTTACGCTTTGACCTGCAAGGTAGTGCCGGTGGGAGATTTTTCCTGTGCGTTGTTGAACAATGAAAAATTCGCAGCGTGCGCATTAACTAAAGACCAAATTCTCCTGTCTCTCATTTCCCATTAGCAGCCATTGGCATCTGCATTGGAGCACTATCTGACAAGAAAGGGTTGCTACGTTATACTATCTGGGCGTAACCTCCTTAGTTTTAGAAAGGTTTAGTGAGCGTTGGGCCGCAGTGTCATGAATACAGTGAACTATAGTATATACCATCAACTCAAGGTGGTTAAATGTGGGAACTAGACACGAAGCGCAAGCCGTAAAAAAGTGTGCGTGTGCCACCTCTCGTTTAGTCCTTGGAATCTCCGCTGGGTGGCGGTGCTTCTATATGGGAAATATATGATGAAAAGATACGAGATGGTGGTACTTTGAGTGTTGACTAGATGCTGCACGGGCGGATGTACGCATGGATGAACGCAGGAGCGGATGCATGGACGAACGCATGGATGGACGCACCCGGTCTCATATGGTAGCGTGGTGTAACTTCGGGTGGAGGAAACGAACGCTTACAAGCTGAGGATATGAAAAACAAACAGGTTTATGGCACTATTTACACTTATTTACAGCATAGAAAGGTTAGGAGTTTCACAAACCACGAGCGTGGTGGTTGAACCGTTACATGGTTCAGAGCGACGTCCAGCACTCTGCAGAGTCGTTTTAAGCCCCGTCGGGCTCCTCCTCCTTGATCAGAACACCAATCACACACACAAACAGGCCATCAGTCAATAACACACGGTCCGCCGAATAGTTATTGCGTCTCCCAACTCAATTCTCTGCCAAGAGGGGAAATGGGTTTCTCTCCCGGAACAATTTGGTGGTTGGGTTGCTTCTTCCGCCTTTCCCTGGAAGGGCAGCCAAAGGAGTAGATGCTTGAATCGTGGAGACACGACCTGTGCGGTTGGTCTGCTTCGCCGTCTCGCTAAACAAGCCGGCCCGGAAGAATTGCATGTAGGGACATTGGCTCACGGACCGACCGTCTTCTAATCCTTTTGTCGCTCCCCGCTGCTGGATCCGAGAAACTGGGGTTCCGAGCGTGGGAGCGCTGCCCGGCTAAGTTTCTCAGCGACAGCATGGCGCCTAGCGACGACGGTCATAACAGGTTCCCCCTCGCGAGATGAGTCACGGAGGGCAGCAGTCACCGCTGCTGCACGAAGTGGTGACAGGAGGGTCCGTAGTTGAATGCCATGAACTCGCCTTGCTTGTCGGATGGTCTGGGCCATTGCTGAAAAGTTTGACAGCGTCTCTGAAACTCGACCACATGCACAAGCAAGCACTCGGCCCCCTTCGAACGAACCAAGCCAAAAGAGGGATGGCAAGCCAATTTTCATTACGAGCTTTAAGAAAAACCTCACACTCAAAACTCTCAGGACTCACTTGCGCTGAGAGACCAGACGTGGTACCTTAGACATTTAACATAATAAGGTGGACGAAAAAAAAAAACTACAACATCAATTTTGATACATCAGGAGCACCCCTAAATAGTTTAAAAAGAGCAACTGAGCGCGTCAGCGTTTCTATTCAAGTTGCCCTTCTTTTACCTAATGTCAAAATGATCTTTTTGAAGAATTAAGCTCCACCTCAAGAGGCGACTGTTCTTCGATGTCACGGTTCGCAGCCACGTAAGGGGACAATGGTTTGTCTCTACTGTAAATTCAGCACTTCCGAGATAACACTGCAACTTATGAATGGCCTACACAATGCAAGCGCACTTCTTTCCTGAAGCGCAGTACGTCATCTCTCGAGAGCCCGATTTCTGGCTCAAGTAAAGCGCAGCTTTGCTTGTTACCACTGTCGTCCTGACATAGAACGGCACCTAGGCCTCGATCTCTCGCATAACACCGAACCGTTAATTCTCGGTCGTAATAGGGAACTCTCAAAACCGTACGATGATCAGTACTGCATCTTTGCTTAAGAAAGCAACTTCCTTCTTTTCGTCGCTGACCGCTTTGATCGGTTCTGTCCTGCTGAGAGCATCAGTCTGGAACTAGGATTCAGTGAGCGCTAAAGTTGTCCCAACGTCCGTCTTTGTTTACGGTCGCCAATAACCGTCCACTACTGAGACATTTAGCTATCTAGCTTTCCTGAAACTTTGGCCTACACTGTGGCCAAAATACTCTTCGTTTGCTGAACATTAGAAAAAGCTTACTGTTCCGCTCACATGATCACTTTATCAATCGTCTTCAAAGAAAACCAACAAAACATACGGAACAACCACTGCCTTCTAGCAGGTTCGTTCGGTTAAAGCAAACTGCCTATGCTAATGCCTCTGAGTAAAACTCACTGGGCTCTCCTAAACGTTCAATTACTCTCATGTCTACAACATTGCGAAATACACGGCACTATTAACCAAACGCATAAACCCTTACAGTTTCTCAAACATTCTTTCGTTACGTTGTAAGACTCTGTGTACAACACAAAAATAATCCTAGGTGCTATACTCATCAAGAGCACCTCACAATAATGCACAGGTCTTTGCTAAAACCGTGCACCAATGGCTCTCAATTCTCAAAGCGCGCAACGACAACTCGACTGTGTCGCGCCGAGCTTAAACGTTTTACAAAATCGTTTGGTCTACGCTAACATCTACCCTTAAATGCTTATTCACTCCAAATCGACATGGCAGTTAATGCATACGATATTACACTAAACCTTTGAAACACTAGAAAAATGAACCATTTAGTTCGGTTTTTTCTTTTAACATTCTCGGTATATTCGAAGAAATGTATAAAACACTTTGATGCTAACTTTCACCGTTTGGTTCGGCGGTTTTCCTTATGAAAACTTTACACCACCTTTTGTAATCTATACATAATTAAAACGACTCAAATATGAATCTCCCATGTTACACTCGATAACCATACTTAGCACGCGCGTGCAACAAATACTCAAACTGACCGCCTTTTTTTTTTTTCAACTAGATTCGCTTGAATGGCACACGATGGGGTCGCGGCCCCGGTGGTTTTCGAACACGCCATAGGCTAGGAAATTCTCAAGCTCTAGGCTGTGTCCTAGAGCCTCATTCTGCACTTCGGCCGGCTCCCCTCAGGAATTTTAGAGGGACGCCAGAAGCGGGAGTGAAACTGTGCCATTTTTTTCTTTGTGTTCTCCCCTAAGCGGTACACTCTGCCCTTTCGACTTTGACCCTTCGGGCAAGGCCGTTTTCCCGAAGTCTTCGTCGAACTGAACTGCGCGCTTCGTCGGGGTGACGTATCTCGTCTTCCCCCTCCACACCTGGCTCGCCGCTTGTGCCTCCTCGAACGCCACCATTGACGTTTCCTGAAACGCATTAACGGCCCACCCTTTCGTCTTTCTCGCGACGGAGTGGGAATCTGCCCTAGGCTTACGCAGTGCTGAACGCCTCCGCTTCTTTTTTTTTTCTGCGATGTTTGCAAACCACCTCGATGGTATGGCTGCACTGCTGAAGCGTGGTGTTCTTGCTCTCATCGGCCACTGCGCTGTCCATGCCTACATTTGACGATGTCGAAAGGTCCTCTTGAGGCACGAAGAAGTTTTCCAGCTCCTTACTGGGCCCATTAGGGCTGCTGGCACTCTCCTTATCCACGCAAGGAGCGTCTTTCGACATCGTCCTTACTGCCAGACAGGCCACGGCCTCGTTCTCAGCATACTCTACCTTGATGGATTCTAGAATACGCGGGCCCTTTACTGGCGCGATCTCTGGTTCGAGCGCTTCATGAGGCGCCTCAACGTCCGACACTTTGCGACGCGCCTCGCCTTCAGACTCCGGTCTGAGTCTTTCTTTCTTTTTGCTAACAGAAGTTCTAAATCTCCTGATTAGCTCTGCTTTAACAACTTCGTAGTTGTTCGTGTTCTGCTCCCTGAGTCGCGCAACAACATCCGCTGCCTCGCAGGGCAGAACCGTGAGTAGCTTCTGAGACCAGGTGTCTCGCTCACACGATAGTTGCCTACACTTTCGTTCAAAGAGTCTAAGATACAGGCCCATATCCCATGATACCTCATATGGCTGCATGTACCTAGACATCTCGAACTCTGCCTCATTGTCGAGAAGATGTACTCCGCGCTGTGGTCCAAACCTCTTACTCAACTCCATATCTTGGTTCAAAAACTTTGAGGTCTAGTCTTTCGTCTTCTCTCTTTCCTTCCATCTGAGCTGCTCTTAACTTTCTTTCAATGATGAGGTCCCGTCCTTCACATAGTTCCTCATCATCATCCCCCAAATCATTAATAACTTGAATGATTATGGGTTTTCGTGCCAAACCCTTTGTATCGATCCCCAATTCCTCACACAACAGCAACAAGTCTGACTTCTGCAGCTCCCGTAAGTCCATGATCGTACTGAGTGCTCGCTACTTCCCAAAAAACTTCCCGAAACGGTGAAACTGAGTCTTTCGGCAAAGTTAACTACTGCTTCTAAAATTTACCCCCTTTTAGAACCTGGTTCACACAGAGGAAAAGCCAAGCACTCACCCATACGTGATCCATGTCTTGAGCCAGCTGCTTCCCATGGGCCGACTGTTGTTGTCACTTGTAGCTTCGTATCCCAGTGCTGTCACGGACCGTCTCACGGGCCGTCTTCTAATTCTTTTCTCGCTCCCGGCCGCTGGATCCGAGAAACTGGGGTTCCGGGCGTGGGAGCGCTGCCCGGCTACGTTTCTCAGCGACAGCATGACGCCTACTGACGACGGTCATAACAGTACTTGGAGTGTTGACTAAATGGACGAACGGACACACAGACAGATGCATGGACGGACGCACGGATGGCTGCACGGACGGATGGACGCATGAACGAACGCAGGAGCGGATGCATGGACGAACGCAAGGACGAGCGCACAGATGGACGTGCGGACGCACGGACGGGCGGAAGGACGCACGGACGGTCACACAGACGGACGCATGGACAGACGGAAGCAAGAACGAATGGACGGACGGATGCTTCGCCCCACTCTCCATCATTCACCCCGTGGATATGCTGCCATTTTTTTCTCCTTTGGTATACTATATGTTGCGTCAAATGAAAAAGTCATGGGCCTTGAGGAGCCTAGAAAAACGTGCAATCGAGCGTGAGTGCACCCGGAAAAAGTGTTTTTAAAAGTTATTTTTACTTCCTACTGTACACCCGTCCCAACATGGTATGAGCTTTTCATCACTTGCTTGCGCAAAATACTGTGACGTTTCCAGGGAAGCTCCGCAATATGGCTCCGCTGGTGACTCACAAGCGGTCGTATTAGAAGGTTTAGTACTCGCGGTCATCCCAACTAGCCAGACTGCTGCGTGGAGCTACCAGACTCAGTTCTGTGGCCCGACATGAAGTCAGTGTCGATGTCCGTAGGTGTTCCATGGGAAAATTGACGGTGATATCGACTTCAAAACTTTTGGTTGGACCCGATATCAAAATAACATATATCATGAACATTTTTTATGCTTGCTAGGTGCCGTCTCTGTATTCAGGAGATTTGTGCGGCAGAGTGAAAGCGACTTTAAAAAAAATGGTGTCAGTATCCCCTCTAGTCTACTGCAGGTCCAAGGCCTCTTGCAAGCTGACCTATTATCTATTGAAAGTCGTCTAGAGTATACGTCAGAGAGCTGATAAGTAAGGGGAAAAACTGCGATGGCCATGGCGATAGGCTTAAGCAGTTGTGCATCACACTCTGACTCGTGAGAGATACTGATCAGTTATGTCCCTCTAGAGATGGCGACAGACTTTCCTTCTACAGATTAGCAATTGCTGACTGAAACCGCCATGTCGGTGCTCCACATCGGATGACGCGAGGTTTGTAAAGTAGCATCAGTGTTATCATTACACAGAATGCAGGTTCTTTCGTTATTCAGGCACAGAGGCCAATGACGTTCCAGCCAGGTCTTTGTCACACTGAAGCAGGTTCACCGCAACGGGATTATCGTGTTTTCACGCTATCAAAGCATCCATTTTGGATTAGCAGCGCGTTAAGAAGCGGTGTCCATGACGTCACATGTAAGCTATCGATACGGACTTCGGATTCGTGATCTTCCATGACATGGCATGTGCTAGGACAGTGTAAAGAGAGAGAGAGAGAGAGAGAGAGAGAGGAAAATCGCCACTATTGAGTACAATCAGGTGTATAGGCTTACACTTTCTTTCTGTATATAATGGGTAATTTTACTAATGTGATCAGCAGACGAATGAGTGGCACGGCAGTGGAAAAGGAGTCGGTGCATATCGATGCACCGTGCATATAATCGTGGTTGATCGCTATTACTCGAATATACGACATTCGCGTTGCGTACGTTATCACCACCCATCGCTCGCACGTTCCGCTGTGTCGACGGCAATTTGTTGACGTCACGATGGTCCTTCAGGAAGCCCGCTTCATTTATTCCACGGATTCGACAACTTTTTAGTTGTCAGTATATCTGCGTGTCGGGCCTTGGCGCCCACCGGAATAAACGACCGTATGAATGGCTTCATCGTTTCCTTCCTGCCAAGAGGGATGACCAAAGAAAAAAAATCACGCACAATGCACTTAGATTGCTGTCTAGTTGAAATGATCGAAATGGTGGCGTTTTTATCACAAGAGCTAATCGTCATTACCTGCTGTCGAACTGCGCTGGCAGTGTGCGGGTAGGTACGGTATAAGTTGTCCATCCACTCGTGTTCACCACTCGTTCACAAATTGATTGATTGATTTGTGGGGTTTAACGTCCCAAAACCACCATATGATTATGAGAGACGACGTAGTGGAGGGCTCTGGAAATTTCGACCACCTGGGGTTCTTGAACGTGCACCCAAATCTGAGCACACGGGCCTACAACATTTCCGCCTCCATCGGAAATGCAGCCGCCGCAGCCGGGATTCGAACCCGCGCCCTGCGGGTCAGCAGCCGAGTACCTTAGCCACTAGACCACCGCGGCAGGGCACTCGTTCACAAATTAACGGGCACTAAAGAGCGCAACGATTTTCGGGTATTCGTAAAGTACAATGTCGCAATCCCGAAAGCACTACTCTTATACCGCTACATGACGCTTGGTAAGCGAGAAAACACGCAAAAAGAAAATACAAGTAGAGACGCCACCGTGAGGTGCTCGCAACTGTGACGTAGTAAACTTTGAAGGCGTCTACTTGGTCCTACATAGCTTCTACTCGATTAAAATTATGCACATTGCCGTCTGTGGGTGCCACGGACATAGCCAGGAAGTTTTGAAATGTTTAATCGAGCCAATGTCGCGTATATACGAAAAATACTTTATGAAACTTGTTACGTCACGTGTGGAGATTTTGGCGCGAAATTTAAAAATGAAACTTCAACCTTGATTTTTTTTTTAATCTTGAACATGAAACCGCCGCGGTGGTCTAGTGGCTAAGGTACTCCGCTGCTGACCCGCAGGTCGCATGATCGAGTCTCGGCTGCGGCGGCTGCATCGGAAATGCTGTAGGCCCGTGTGCTCAGATTTGGGTGCACGATAAAGAACCCCGGTGGTCGAAATTTCCGGAGCTCTCCACTACGGCGTCTCTCATAATTATATGGTGGTTTTGGGACGTTAAATCTCACATATAAATCAGATCAATTGGGGCATTAGAGCTCTCAGAGTACAGTTCATCAATCTGAACCAAGCAATTGTTTTTCCTCGGTGTCCCATATTTATGCGTTTCTTTTTCACTGGGCTCCGGTGGATAGATGGCTTTCGGTAAAATGGACGTCATCGAAGACCGTCAAGTGAAGTCCCGCTGCAACAAGCCACATTTAAGACGGCGCACTTCACAGAATACTTGTGCGAGGACGACGCAGACACTTTTGTGGTAGTATTTATCATAGTATGTAGTATGTGTATCATAGTATGTAGTATGTAGTATCATAGTATGTCGCATTGACTCGCCGAAGCATCCATTTCATCGGTACAGTGATATCTATACAAAACGGAACATCATCTCAAACTTCTGAAGCATCTCTCGCGCACTGATTTTCGCATCACGTGCTCCGATCGTTTTCATCCGGGCTATATAACATCTTGTACCTGTCTCGCGCTAGGAACGGTTCCCGACGATGCAGCCCGTGGAGCCTATACAACGCTGAAACAGCGTGTGCAACAATTGAACGATTATCTATGCTTTGGCTCGCAAGCTTATTCCCTGTGTGCCGAGGCATATATGCAGATGTTACCGACAATATCCTCTCCACTTCGCGTAATGTGACTGCGCGCGCCTGCCATGAGGGTCATTGTTCTTCGTTGCCGTCGTTGGTGTTGTTGTAAGCCTATAGGTATGGCATAGATATGTATTCTCTAAGACGGACCATTGTAACACATGGGGTGACACATGTGGCGACACATGTGGTCTGCTGCCTTACTTGCTTACGGAATTTGGCGTGATTGCTTCGATACCCACGCGAACCTTTTATTCTTACACATTTTCGCTTCAATTTACACCTAACACAGTTGTTGTGTTAGTGTTGTAGAATTTAATGACATCTTGTTGGACTTAGTAGACATTCTATCGGGATCAAGTTGAATATCTCGTACGAGTTTTTTTCAGGGCAATTTCCGGATAATCTTCATTCATTTATTTCTAAATCGCTACCCTATATGCGACTGTTTTAGTGCGAAGAAGGCAACTGGAAAAAAATATAAATAAATAAATTCTTGGTTATTTTTTTGTAAATAACTTTTGTGCTAAGTTAATGACAGATTGTGCCATATGTTTAGTGTGGCACAACACTTGCAATATTTTACTAAGTAGTTTCGAAAGCCGAAAACCACAGGCAGCCAAGATTAGTCGGTGCCTGTATCAATCGGCTAAGCATGGTAGGTTTCACTGAAGCGGTGCTTTTTTTTTTTCTCTGAATTTGTTAACACTAGCGTACATGCCGTCTCGGTCCTGGATTTCTAGGACGGCTTAATAATTCTAAGTTGCATGACGATATTTTTGATGTAGCTAAAAGAATTGATTGATATGTAGGGTTTAACGCCCCAAAACCACCATTTGATTATGAGGGACGCCGTAGTGGAGGGCTCCGGAATTTTCGACCACCTGGGTTTTTTTTTTTTAACGTGCACCCAAGATGTAGCTAAAAGAATTATTTTGTTCGTATGATGCTGAACCGCACACCGCAAAAATTTCAACCCAGTTTGTTTCTTGTTATATAAAAAAAAAAAACCTAGTTCACTAAGGGGCCGAAGTTACTTCGCCCTGAAGTCGAAGGCCGTGAGCTCGTGTCGTTAGTTCTACGTGCGTCCAGGGTGCTTTAATGCCGGTGCAGCTGGGAAAAGAAATACCTTCAGTGACTACCGTTCACTGCACGAAACTTCTTTTTTCTTCTCTCTTTCCTCTTTCGTCGACGAGCGGTCGTATGTGCGGCCAACAGCCGCTGCGGCGCGTGGCGTAGCTCACCCTGGCGAGTAGCCGACCGGTTTGTTTTGTCTATCTCCTCCATCTTTGGGTCATTGGTTCAAAACAAACGCACGTGATGACTTTGGCGCCCGCAATGTTTTGCCATGCAATCGTGGCGGTGAACGTTCTGCAGAAACGTTTTTATTTCGATTCTTTACATTCTTCGTTTTGCTTATAGAACCTGTTGGCTATAAACCACTTGGGTCAACCACACTGTATTCCATCACGTGCCACGCTTCGTTTAACCGGCTTGCCAAGGAGCTGGTCTTTGCCGTGTTTCTTTTTTTTATGCTTTTTTAACCAGCGTTTAAAAAGAGTAAGGTCTCTTGCAGTGTCGGTAATTCTCCAAGTCGATGGACGATGAAGAAAATAAACTTGATAAGATGATTGCGTCGTCCTGGCAGCCCCGGCAAGCTAAACTATTTGCAAACTCATTCTCCTCGGTCTTCCCTCTTATACCCCTGTCACACGGGCACTTAAAAGTCTTTTAAGTAAGCGGTCTTTTTCCGAAAAGGAGTTCCTGACAGCAGACACACGGCACAGAGCTAACTCCTTTTCAGAAGCGGTCTTTTTCGTAAACCGAGTTCGTCGATCTCTTTTACGGCTCCGAACGAGTAGCCTCGAAACCAGTAGGCGCCAGCAATTTTCGAGTGATGGAAAAAAAAAAGAGCAAACGCTTATTTTTCTGTCACCAAAACTCTTTGTAAAAACAAATTTCATATCCTGCAGAAGGTGTATTGAACTCTTTTAATGGTTGTTTCCTTTTCTACTCTCGTGAGCAGCTACGACGCGTCGGCAATATTACGTAAGGACGCGCGGTCTCGCTCCGAGCCATTTTGCACAAGCGAGGAAAGCGTGGCAGTCGTGTGTCTGCCCGTCATTCAAGTGGTCAAGCTTGTATAGGGCAATGCCGACTTGCTTATCGGGAGTGATGGTTTCACGCATGCTGGTGCACTGTCTTTCGAGCTCACTGCGCAAGCTCTCCACAGTGATGCCCAGTGGTGCCAGACGGACATGTGCACGTCGCTAGTTATGGGAATGCTTCCTTAACTAGTGCAACAAACTTTCACATTGGTGTTTCTTCATCTCTTATTCTTAAATTTATTTGAAGAAACGAGCAGTGCAACAAGTCTTTAATTTGTACATCGTAATACATCGTTTAATTTTCATTGCTTCTTTTTTAACTGCTAGCGCCACGCTTTTGCTAGCGTCTTGGAACGAAAACACTAAAAGGAGATCGTTGCTGCCGTGTGTCTGCGCCGCAACACCTCTTTGTTAAAAGTCTTTCAACTTCGTAAAAGACCGCTTACTTAAAAGACTTTTTGCGCGCCCGTGTGACACAGGTATTAGTGTCGGTCCGACAGGTGACTTCTGAAACGCAGCGTTATTGAACAAGAATATTTAGGGGTGAAGTTTCTAAAGCCGTGGGTCGGTCCATGCGTGTCTCTGTGACCAGTTCGTGACCACCTAGTTGTATGACTCACTTCGCAGGTGGCGCTAGTGTGCGTGACAGACAGACAGACAGATGAATAGGCAAAAGCACGAGCGGAGTGACGGATGCATGGACGGACGGACAGAAGCACGGACAAACAGACGGACGGATGGACGGACGGACGGACGGACGGACGGAAGCATGCACGGGCAGACAGACGGATGGACAGACAGAAGCACGAATGGATGGACAGACAGGCGAATGGACGGATGCACGGACGGACGGACAGAAGCACGGACACAGAGACGGACGGGCCGACGGATGGATGGATGGGTGGATGGATGGACAGTGTGGAGGAGGTAGGGATGGATGGGCAGACGGACGGACAGAAGCATGCACGGGCAGACAGACGGATGGACAGACAGAAGCACGAATGGATGGACAGGCGAACGGACGGATGCACGGACAGACGAATGGACGCTTCGCCCCACTCATCATCATTGACTCCGTGAATGTGCTGCGATTTTTTTTTTTTTTTGGCTACGCTGCTGGATAGCTTTGCCTGCGGGCTCTGTCGTCCCGAAGGTGGTTTGCCCACCACTATAGATGGCTCTTTGGCCTTACTGAAAGCGCCATGATGGAATACCTACTAGGCGGAGCGCGACGTTTGTCGTGTCGCGTTAACGCTATCAGTGCACAACATGCACGTTTTTGTTATTTCATGCACAGAGACCAATGACGTTCCGGCCGCGTCGTTAGGACATTGAAGCAAGCTAACCGAAACGTGATTGTGTTGCCTTGACGTCACCTTAACTGCCATGCTTGAGCACCACCACGCTAAGAACATGCGTCCACGATGTCGCGTGTAAGCTATCAATCGTATTTGGGTTCAGTTAAGTTGCGCTTTGCCACTATCCCTCAAGAGGAAGGTATATAACAGCTGTATCTTGCCGGTACTTAGCTACGGAGCAGAAACCTGGAGACTTACAAAGAGGGTTCAGCTTAAATTGAGGACGACGCAGCGAGCAATGGAAAGAAAAATGGTAGGTGTAACCTTAAGAGACAAGAAGAGAGCAGAGTGGATTAGGGAACAAACGGGGGTTAAGGATATCATAGTTGAAATCAAGAAGAAGAAATGGACATGGGCAGGGCATGTAGCGCGTAGACAGGATAACCGCTGGTCATTAAGGGTAACTGACTGGATTCCCAGAGAAGGGAAGCGGGTTAGGGGGAGACAGAAGATTAGGTGGGCAGATGAGATTAAGAAGTTTGCGGGTATAAATTGGCAGCAGCAAGCACAGGACCGGGTTAATTGGCGGAACATGGGAGAGGCCTTTGTCCTGCAGTGGACGTAGTCAGGCTGATGATGATGATGATGATGATGATCATGAAGTTGCGCTACGCTCGGTCCTGTTTTTCCCCATGCTGGGCGCCGGAGAGTCGTTGGCCTTCCGTCATCCTCGAAGAGCACAGAGTTGAACGAGGCGGACGAGGAGAAGGAGTAGTGAAAAGGGGAAAGCGAAAGCGCCGCCGTGTGCAGTTTCGATAAACGACTGCGTTATTGTACGTCGAGGGGCTTTAAAAAAAAGTGCTGCCCGCTGAAAGTATAAACATGCCTGTTTACGGGCGCGCGCTTAGGTTGTCGAGCGCTCGCCGGGTCAGAAGTCTCTTATCTCGTACTACGCGTATATTGCCCCGCAAAAAGAAAACAAAAACATTGCGAAACTAAAAAAAACGAAAAAAAAAGCTAAAAGAGCGGGGAGAGGGCATTTCCAGCGTGGAGGAGCGGCAAATGACGAGAGATGCGCCGAAGACTCACAAACTGGGAACGCACTCGGAATGTTTCTATATCGCACTGCATATGTGAGCTCGTCTTCGTGAGAACTCCAGGTGCAATCCTCCTCTTTCTCTCTCTCGCTCCAGTATGATAGATCAGTAATGCCTTTGCACCGGTTCAGTGAAAGACAGCAACACCCCGTCCCCTCCTTCCTTCTGTCCCTCTCTCTCGAATATCCTAGAGTGCACCGACTCGGTGCAGGGTGTACCCACGTGCTCTGGGCTGTGTTTGTAAACAGTGCAGAGGAGCACGTCCGAGTTGCGACCTATTGCTCCGTGTCCTTCGGGCGTCTCGTGCTATTATTGTGACTCACTGCCTATAGGGCATTGCGACAGCCCTTTTTGGTTTGAGTAACGTTTGGTGTCGAGGAATGATTTGTTATCGTCTGTTTCGGTCCCTGGCACAGTGTGCTTGTTGTGCCTCGTCGTCGTAATTTTACTGCGATAAACGGACACCAGTAGATAGGGAATGGGAGTTTTCCATCCTTCTGCACGTTGTTTAGAAGCAGCTGCGAAAAGCGCCGTGACCTCAGAAGCGTATACCGATAGACTGATGTTTTCAGTTGGGAAGAACGACAATATTTTGTACCTTATACATCTCATCTAAGGCGAATAACCGGCCCATACTTCGGCTATAGGCTTCTGCGTGATTTATACGAAGACCAACGAGACACAGAACACAGACAAGCGCTGACTTTCAACCGAGTTTCAACATGGTGCTATGGAAACCGGCCCATGTTTTAGTTTTTACTGTAGATATGAATGAATGTCTTAAAATTTGTGACAAAACATGGAGATAAGAGGCGGAAAAATGGCTAGATTTCGCCCGGAGATAACGCGAGTCCGAAGGAGACAGGGACGTTGATGCGAAGATAAGATTGAAACAACGTTCTTAGAAGTTTGACATGACGATAGTTATAGCGCGAGAACAAAACGACAACACAGAGACAAGAAGGACACAAAAGACACGAGCGCTAACTAGGACGTAATCATGAAGAAAACCTCACGAAAAAGAGCCCGAATAACTAGAAATGTAACTTAGAAGTGTGGCAGCTTGGGCTAGTTGGTACGGCATGACGATAGTTAGAGCGCGAGAACAAAACGACGACACAGAGACAAGAAGGACACGAAAGACACGAGTGTTAACGAGGACTGAGTGATGAAGAGAAACACACGAAAAAGAGCCCGAATACCAACTAGCCCAAGCTGCCACACTTCTAAGTTACATTTCTAGTTATTCGGGCTCTTTTTCGTGTGTTTCTCTTCATCATTCAGTCCTCGTTAGCGCTCGTGTCTTTCGTGTCCTTCTTGTCTCTGTGTCGTCGTTTTGTTCTCGCGCTCAACTATCGTCATACCATACCAACTAGACCAAGCTGCCACACTTAGAAGTTTGAGCGGAGCTAAGAGCGCTTCGGGCGAGCTTGAACGACAATCGCACAACGTTTAAAACTCGCTGAATAAAACTATAGGTAATAAACAGGATCAGCCCGACTCTGCTACTAACCGCGGAGACTTCTGTCTGGTGTCTCGGTGAATGAGCGCAATAACCGGAGGACGTCGTTTGAACTTCGCCTGTTGCCTTCCGCAAACATTGTCGCACGTGTATCTGCGTGAATGCTGACGCGAGATGAAGCTCCGAACAGAAAAAGATAACAATGCAACATCAGCTCTTCGTTGCAGTGCAGGACAAATATTATGACTCAGGCGAAAAGAGTACCGATCGTACAGGTAAGTGATAAGGAAGTTCCACGTTGGCGAGGTGAAGGTCCTTCCGAGTATTTTGGGCGTCCTTTTGTTTCTTGGGGACCCTCTCTGGCTCACTTCGACCACGAATGCTCCTTGGCAACTACTTCGATGTCGGTCCTGAAATGATCAATGTACCAATATATGCTCCGTGCTGAATCGCCTCACATTTCTGACCGAAGTCTACAACTTCACACTTAGTTTGATTGACTTATTGATTTATTTATGCAGATGACAACAACGTATTCTTTACTGAAAAAGACATGAACCTGTTAGAAACAATGGCAAACTCATATCTAGACTAATTACCTATATGGCTACATCAAAATGAGTTACAGTTAAATGCGAATGAGACACTGTGCACATTATTCGCACCACCAACCAGCGGAATGTATATGACATAGTAATTAAACATGGATACGCACAAATTACACGAACGAAGAAACAAATTCTTAGGAGTCTGGTTCCACGAAAACATGACATGGAATACGCACATTTCACACTTGACAGTAGACAGCGACCCGCTCGATGGATTTCGTGCCGACCGGTTGTGCCCCGCGATCTCCGACGACAGCGCGGCTCAGGCCGACTGGCTCGCCCTACGCCCTCTCCTGACGCCGACAAGAGCTCTAGCCGAGTGGTGCCCCGTCCTCGGACTCCTGCGACCGTGTCCATCTTTCTATCTTCTCCTTGTCGCTGTCTCTACGTCATGCTCTCTCCTTCCCCATCTCTATCCCCATACCTTTAATGCTATCCTTTTAATATCTCCTTACCCCCATCCCTTGTGAGCTACTGTTGAGGTGTCGCACTCTGATGCAGACAGTTACGGGGCTCACTTTTCTCTTCTTTTCTCTTTCAGAATAACATAAGAAACAGCAGATATAACAAAACCATAGGTTTCATTCGGAGATTTGTTCTTTAATACCACTGGGGTTAAAAAGACAACTTTACTACTCATAAGTGTATTCAAAACAGACATACTGTTCTCTAGTTTGGGGAACAACTATATACGGACACCAATTCCAATAGGTTGTTAGTTTTACAAAAAAGGGGTATATTTGAAAATTATACTGGAGACATACGCGACTTACGCACACGAAAATTGTTCATAAAGAACAGCATATTAAAGCCCAACCAGATCTACTTATTTACCTTAATGCAGTATATACACAATAAAAATGCCTTTAAACAAAACAAGTATACTGAAACAGCCAGATATAAGTACAGGAATATTCAGAATCGATTGCCTGAAGTCAGGACGAATTATGGAAAGCAGACATTACATTACCAAATTGCACATTTCCTGCATTTCCTGAACAAATACAAAGACGTTATCTGCTGGACTGATTCCGCAAAAAATGAAACATAAATTTAAGTTGCATATCATTACCACTGATGTAGGTGATTAACTGTTTATATACTATTTCAAATTGCTAGCTATTCGTTTGCAGTAAATTCTTACGTGTTCTACGTTTGTGTAACATTTTTTGTAACATTATGGCTTTGCAGCATTGTATTGCTGTAATACTGTAGTAATCCCCCATTGTCGTAGCGTCTCATTGCCGCTCCATTTTGTACATAATTTATTTTTTGTATATGTGTGGTTTTAAGCGTTACTGTTTTGATTTATGTATTGTGTACCTGCTCTCAACTCCGGGGGGCACAGGCCACCGTTAGGCGATTAAAGCCTTTAGCCTCTGTCTCCTTAGGGCACACCTGAAATGAAGTTGAATTGAATTGAATTTTTTAACGTTCCAAAACTACCATATGATTATGAGAGACGCCGTAATGGAGGGCTCCGCAAATTTCGACCACCTGGGGTTCTTTAACGTGCACCCAAATGTGAGCACACGGGCCTACAGCATTTTCGCCTCCATCGAAAATGCAGCCGCCGCAGCCGGGATTCGATCCCGTGACCTGCGGGTCAGCAGCCGAGGACCTTAGCCACAGACCACCGCGGCGGGGTCTCACATTTAGTTTACTTACTGCCTGTTGGTGTGGTATATAATGTGTTTTTGACTAATCTAGTGGTACTAAAGAAGCAGGACCGCCATGAAGGTTGATGAAGTGTCCATCTGCACGTGATGTATATTTTAAACACTCATGTGTATGGGATAAGCAGGGAGATTGAGGTGCACAATCGCGAGACGGGCTGGTGGTGCAGTGTTTGGAATTCTTTATTTCGCGGTATGTCAAATGTATTTCCTTGCTTAGTGTTTGACCACGGCCGATGTCAAATCAGCATCCATTGTTTTTCTTGAGAATTCAAGCAGCCACATCAAGGACTCTCGTCACATTTCCTCCCTTTTAATCTGGTCTTAACATCTCGTGTATTCGTCGCTGCAATGAAGATTCAGATCACGCCCAGTGCCTTTCGAACGACCAAGCTGTTGCTCTGTATTTTAAAAGCAAAGCTTCGCGAATATACAATCGCCTTAAACGCTTGAAGCCTTAAACAACCTTTTTTTTCTCTCTCTTCAGCTGATATAACGGTTCTCCCCTCCCCTGCAAAAGCTTTCCGCAGTTCACGTGTTTTTTACATGACCTCCGTCATCAGTTTGTCTTTGACGAACTCACGATGTCCTTGGATGACGCCACGTGGTGATGTCACGATTTATGGTGATTTATGACGTCATTAATGTCACGTCATGTTACTGTGAAGCGATGTGACTTTTGGTACACCGACTGCAGACACGCGCATTCACTTGGATGTCTCGCGACTTTTGACCGATATTTTTACTCTTTCGTGACGTCGTTTTTGTTGACAACGATGCCGTTCTCGTCAGGCCTCGCCAAATCTCGAATACTTCGACGCCGACAGTCAATTTCCGCATTCGATGTGTTGTCAAAGGGTTGCGCACCTCATGGACATTTCCGCACACTCACTCACTCACTCACTCTATCACTCACTCGCTCACTCACTCCTTCACTCACTCGCTCCTTCACTCACTCACTCCTTCACTCACTCACTCCTTCACTCACTCGCTCACTCACTCCTTCACTCGCTCGCTTACTCACTCACTCGCTCACTCCTTCACTTACTCACTCGCTCACTCACTCGCTCACTCACTCACTCCTTCACTCACTCACTCCACTCGCTCACTCTACTCACTCGCTCACTCGCTCGCTCACTCACTTTTTCACTCACTCATTCACTCACTCGCTCACTCGCTCACTCCTTCACTCACTCCACTCACTCGCTCGCTCACTCATTCTTTCACTCACTCACTCCTTCACTCACTCACTCCTTCACTCACTCACTCTGATTGATATGTGGGGTTTAACGTCCCAAAACCACCATATGATTATGAGAGACGCCGTAGTGGAGGGCTCCGGAAATTTAGACCACCTGGGGTTCTTTAACGTGCACTCAAATCTGAGCACACGGGCCCACTCACTCACTCTACTCACTCACTCACTCACTCACTCACTCACTCACTCACTCACTCTAACTGACTTTCAAAGAAACCAGATGCAATGTGAAATTCAGCGTACGGCGGTTCCCGGGAGGACGAGCGCTTCCGCACGCGTGCAGCAACTCTACGCGTCATCTGCTGCGTCTCTTTGCCACGGCGTGCGACTCAACGCGCCGGATGTGTATTGGCTGGCGTTGGTCCCGACTGGGGCGCGGCTACGTTTCGTCACTCTTGGGTGCGTCTTGCGCGTTGGCGCGCCACGAGGGAACTTCAGACGCGCCCTGAGAACAAACGGTCTGGGGCGACTCCCTTTTTGCCTTGGAGGCCCGCCTTGGGTTGCGTCGACGCGCGACCAAGAGGGACCTCGAGATATGTGACGCGTGTGCTTCTTCACATATCGGTGAATGAATGAATGAATTTTGTAGGCGTACTGATTCATGCCATTTTGTAGGTCGTCCGTCGTAGTATGGAAACTTAAGCGCTAATGATGGGGACTGCTGAGAAGAAAACCAGAGACCAGTGAATGTATGAATGAATGCAACGACGGACCATGCGTTTATCAACTTAGAATGGGTCATTCACCATAGCGCACTCTTAATCATGTTCTGTACTTATAAAGTGGAAGATACAACCAGGAAAATAGGCTTTTTTTTTTCATCATTTCCTGCCCAGAGCTAGCATTTGCCCTGCGACGTGACCAAGAACGCATATGTTGGGGGGCTGGCTGAAGCTCTGACCCTTGTTAGCATTTTCTTTTTCTTGTTTTCTATCGTTTGATGATTGTACGAACGTGTGAAACGTAAGATAGGAAGGCAGATACGAAGGCGAGAAATAATACCAACTGGAGTTTCTTCTTTCTTTTTTTTTCCTCGAATAGACGTACACTTTTTCCACGTGAACTTCGATCAGCTGAAGGCGTTGTAGGGAGCGTGTGATTCGTCTCACTTCTAAATTCGCAGCCATAATCGGTATGCAGTTCCGTGTTATACTAAGATTTGTGGTGTGCGTGAAGCGCATCTCCGGAGGAGTATTACAGGTGTCAGGATGCGGGCTATGACAGCCGACTCGAATGTCGCTGGATCGTATCCTGGCCGCGCCGGCTGTATTTGAATGCCGGACGCGAAATGGTCGAGGTGCACGCACTCCGATATGGGCGCGCGTGAAAGGACGCCAGATTATCAACCAGATAATCCAGATGTGCAGAATCCAGATGTGCAGATAATCCAGATTATCAACCAGATTATGCCAGATGTGCAGAACTATCCATTAGGGCGTCCCTCCTAATCGCATCGCAGTTTTGGGGCGTAGAGCTCCAACAAGTAATCATCACTCGGAACGTTGCGTAGAGTAATTGTTCTTTTTTACATTCGTCGATGTCAGACGTTTTCTGCGATACGTTATTATTAGAATGCGTTAATAGAAAGGATTAAAAAATGGAAGGAACAGTCCTGTTATAGTGGCTATGCATAATGCGTCCCATGCCGTCATACAATATTGTAATCTATTTTGAGACATGAAATTTTCTTTCACATGTTATTGAGAATCATTCTGGTGTTCTGAAGATATTTCTTTCTTTCTTTCTTTCTTTCTTTCTTTCTTTCTTTCTCTCTTTCTTTCTTTCTTTTTTTCTTTCTTCCTTTCTTCCTTTCTTTCTTCCTTTCTTTCTTCCTTTCTTTCTTTCTTTCTTTCTTTTTTTTCTATACACTGAACGATGACGTGATCGATGCTTTGCTGAGAAGTCATACGGGCTACGCTTCCTGCGCGAGCTGGCGTCTCCTCCTTCGAATCGTTATTTTTCTTATTCTCACTCGTCCTTTCTGAGGGCTGCGAGAGAGCTTCAAGGCAAAGGTTGTGTAAGGCAGCAACAAGTCTTTTCTGAGTAGGTTCAGTTAACTATAGGGTATATTTAACAGTACAAACGTGATTGTTATCCCTGTTACGAGGTCCAGCGTCGTTTACGTACTATCAATAGCAAAAAAGTTTGTGGGATGTATGGCGCGTGGCGTAGTGGTGGAAAACTGCAATTCTGCGCCGCCTACCGTGACGTGCACCATGGTGTCGAGGTTATCGACTACGCGGCTTGCGAGATCGGTCCCAGCAGGGACGCGTTTTCGAAACGCGCCGTCGCTTATCACCGAGGCCGCGTACGGTATAGCATCGACACCACGCCGCCAAACGGAAATCCGCGCAGCATTGTAGGTTTCCGCCGCTCCGCACATGCACTGCACAACCCGGAAACTTTTTGACAGTACGTAAGCTTCTGACGAATTCTCTCGTTGAACTTTCTCCGCTACATCCTCTTCAGCGGCTGCATTGCTCGGCCAAAGAAAGAACCGAGAAACTTAATCGGCCGCTATTCTTTTTTTTTTCAGCTTGCTACCTATACTATACGAATGCACATGCAACACTTCGACCATTGTCCACTAAGCGTAAGGGTGGTTATGGACGGAACAGAGTTAATTGGCGAAAACATAGAATACGCCTTTGACTTGCTGTGGGCGTAGCCAGGTTGATGATGAAGCCTAAGGAGTTGTCTTAACTGCAACAAGTACAAGAAACGCTGCAATTTCGTACAAATGTACTTTATTGTCGAATTAACCAATTTAAAAAGCCAATAAAGGTGACGTCACTTTGACGACAGTGTCCAGCTAATAACGTCGATGCCACGGGACATAGATGCTGCGGCAGCCCCTGGTGTTGCCGTTATGTTCGCCGCTGAAGCTCTCGATGACGTGGTGCTCGCCCTGTGGTAGCCGCGGGTACTTCAGAATTCCTTTCCGCTGAAGCCCCAGGCCTATCTGCTGCAAGGCTTAGCGGTACCGCTGCACGACGTGCCGTAGTCTCGCACGCTCGTCGCTTATGGCTGGGGTGAGGATACTACGTTATATTGTCTCTAAGAACGCTGGGCGTTGGGGCGCGTGCGTTGACCTCCGCTGACCCTATCCGCCACTACAGCTACCCCAGGTCGAACGGTAGTCAGCACGCAGCAACGGCGACGCCTCTTCAAAGTTACGACGCTAGTTGCGTCACCTGGAGTCTAAGTTGAAGAAGAGACGTCCCGTTTCCCGTATCGCGAGCTCGGCGACCTACGCTTCCGAGCGTCGCGGCAATCGGAGGACGTGTGCCAAGACCCTGCGCGAATCTTGAAGGTGCCATCTTCGGACGCCTCGCAGTAGTCGTTGCCTTGGGTTGTACGGGCAGGAGTCGCTCCAGTCGCAGCAGAGGCGCTCTTGCGTCGCTTTCTTGGCGCGCTCGATGTCTCGTCGATTGCCGGAAGAGCGTCGACGGGGATTCCCGCTGGCTGGACTCCGACTGCCGATTCCGTGTTCGCCCTTCGCAAACGGTAGAACAGTGTAGCCTGCTTCGTGCCGCTGTGCTCCGCTTCCGTAGCGTCGTCCGTCGGAGTCGCTCGCGTTCGCCTAGACGGGATCGCCTCCGGTCCGGGATCGGTCCCGCCGGAAGGGACAGTGCTGTGCCGTTTTGTCGGATTTCCTCTCCCACCCGACTTGAATTCCCGGCGAGCCACGTCTCGGAGACGCCAGGGCTTCATCGTGCCAGTGTGGAGTCGTCGCGCTGCAGGCCGACCTAACTGCTCGACAGAAGTACGTCCACCGTCCGAGGTCTTGTCCCGGGAAGTGTTGCAGGCACTCTTGAAGGACGTCGGGGTGGGTCTCTTCAGCCGAGGCGCAGCGAGTCCCCGGTGTTTGGCCGGTGCCACCGAGACAGATGTCGGCGGGAAGGCCAGGTTGCTGCAGCGTCCTAGAGTGCGACCGCGGTGTTCCAAAGCTGCCATCGTCTCGAGCAAGAAAGCACGCGCTGTCTACGTTTTCTTCTCTTCTTGTCAGCTGGGCACGCGAGATGTGTGTGCTTCTTCGTCCTCTCTCTCTGCTCTGCTCACGAGCCAGTGGCCCCATTGATTGCCTAATTGGGTCGTCGTCACCGGGGTTTTCGTTCTGCTGTACAAACATTCTAAATTAAATCAGGGTGGTTTTGATTGCAAATCTTTAAATTAGTGAAATTAGTGTCTTCTAACCATATTGTAATTCATTAGGTATACAATTCACGTGATCACTTCTATCTAATTATTCGTTTCTTGGCCGGAGTGGGTGGGAGCCATACGTGTAGGCGACCATCACCATCATCATTATTAGCTCCCGTAACGCGTCTTCGCAACGGCGCTTTGCCGAAGCTCATCACGGAGGCCGCATCAGCTTTCGCGATCGGTTACAGCGGGAATGATGGCGCTGCGTGAATGAACGCCGTGCCATGGTTCGATCTATCGACTGCCGATGAGGGAATGCTTAGGGGCTCTCAGAATAAATGCAGCTTGTATTTTTTGTGTGATAACCGTCATGACTGGCTCCTCTCCTCGGCATCATCACCTGGATCTTGTGTTTTACGAAACAGAGCCCGAAAGCAGTCCCCGAGACCGTCCCATAAATAACGATGCTTTATTATACCACGGCACGGCGTTCGCCGCGTTCAAGATTCGAGCCTCTCGGGCACTCTCCTCGGGCTTCCTTGAATACCGTCGCGTTCAGAGTCGGTTGAAATCATCGATGTAGCTCTATCGTGTCGCCTATTTCACATTTTCACTCTTAGCCTGAATCGCGAACTCTTATTGGTACGTAAGGGAGACACAAGAAGCGGAAATGCCGTGCAGAAACCGCACTGTTTAACGGTATACCACGTCGCAGCACATCGTGCAATCACGGCACATAACTATAGAAACCGTTCGCCGTGTAATAACGAGCGCCGAGGTTTGAGCTCGATCGCCATAGTCATATAAACAAAGTGGTCGAATTCAATTAGGTTTTTTTTTTATAGAACATAAGCTACGTTGAAAGGGTTACAGACAGATTATCCTTGCCTAATTCTCACATGCATGTATAAGACAGAATAAAAATACAAGGACCTCTCTCTTTTTATTTGTAGAAACGTGAAAGCAACATTCAAAGTGTAGAACAAATATCTGAACGTGCGCTTTAAAATACAACGGCACCATCAAAGCTAATTTGCCCATAACAAGATGAAACAGGAAACGAAAAAGTAAAAACTGAAAGCTGGAAAAGATGAAGTCAAAACTTTATATAACTTCCCTGCGCGCCGGCAGCCGCCGCCGGTGTGCGTGTCACTTTGAACTGCGTGGTATTTTCGGCTGCAGCCACCGTGCTGTCAAGGCTTTGCGGAGAAGGTGATTGACTCTAGCATGTATTATATTGGACACTGCGTGTTGAGAAAGTCGTATGCGGCGTGTATTGAAGGAAAAGAAGTTTTGAACGCCGAGCACATCGTCTGCTGCGGTGTGAACGAATGCACGTACAGCTTTGTCGGCCGCGCTTGTGCAAAGCAGGAAACCTCAATTTCAACTGCACGGCGTCTGCACAGCGACATCCAACATATTTCGTCATTCTTCTAGCTCAGCAAGCGAACAATAAAGAGTAAATCATTGCTACTACGACTCGTAGTACCTGTCCGACTTCAGAATAACCGTAGTAGAAATTGCCATCGACGAAGTATAAAGCACCAGCGAACCGCCAAAGTGAGGCCGCCTTAACGATGGCATGGGCTGGCTGCGTGGACATTCCCGAAACGACAGTTACGATGGATGCCGCATGGTGACTCTACCATCTGTGGAAGTTGCGAATAGTACAATACAGAATGCAATTCGTAACTAGTAGTAAGTATATTTGGGGCACAGTACAAGAAAGAAAATACATTTGAACATTTTTTTTTTTCCTTTAGGCTGCATGTAGTATTGACTTGTTTTTAAAAGTTCACGGACATAGCTACAGTTGCGAAGTAGATTAGGTATTTGATGTGACCAGGTTTGCTCTCCATAGGTTGTCGCAGTGGTAGTCGCACTATGTCACAACGCAGACCACATGGAACAACACTAGGGTATGAATCTTCATACAACTTCCCTGCGAGAATATCTCAACCACTCGTCATTTGAACAACTGCAGCCCTTGGTTCGCTTCTGTTATTCCAATGGAAACGGCACTTCAAAAAAGAAATTGCGACGCCTTTGAAACATGCCATTCTACTTTCAAAACAATGTTGTACACTGATTCCTCGGGATTTTTATGTACATAATTATGTGTGTGTACGTATGACGTCACATCGCTTTGCCTTACATGAAGATTTCAAGCTGATGTCGAACAGGTCATGATGATGAAGTTGTTGAAAACGTTCTATCATGTGTGCTGTCAAACAAGTCCACGTTGAACAGTACACTGGCAAGAGGCCCAGGAAAAAGTAGGCATGACAGCTTCTTGATTCAAATGCGTGCTAGGCAATCGATGATTCATGGTATTCGGTCCTCTTCAAGTCGCGCCTCTGTTATAGACGCGGCCCTGCTCGCAAGAGCTGTTTAATGGCATCTGCAAACGATTGATTCTCTACAATGCAGCCAGGTATTCATCCTTGGAAGTATTGCGGACAGGCATATAGCTGATCGATGGAGGGGCGGTGTGCCATGCGCGTGCAGTTTCACCACATTTTTTTGATGGATAAATGTACAACCTGTCTCGGGCATCTTTCACGATCTCGGAATCTTGCATACTGCAGTGCGGCATAAAATTGGCTGGCGTTTGTGCCGTGCCCCGTGCAGACTTTTTCCGTTTCGTGTAACAGGCACGCGCTGCATGGTTCGAGCGTCCCAACAGAGGAACACCGGCACGCGATTGGGCGATCGGGGCCAATAGGTTTGCGTTAGATCGGGTTACGGCGAGAAGCCTCGCCGTTTGTGGCCCTTCTGGTCCGCGGTGCGAAGGGGCGCACGTCTGCATGCATGTTTCTTCCGCAACGCATGACTTGTGCTCGGGGAAGCGTGCTAGCGGAGGAAAATCATTCATTTCGCTCGCGCATCATTCGTCGGTGTCCTCGTCGTCCCGAAAAGGACTCTGGATGCTCACGTGTTTCACTCTCTCTCTCTCGTCGTCATTGCTTGGCTGGCATTCGTGCCTCCCGAAACCTCGGAGCGGCCGCAAATATAGCGCGCGAGAAGGAAAAAATGAAATAAACGGCAAAAGAAGAGAGTAACCGTTGCCTTGAGCCGCCTGCAGATTGGGTTGCATCTGCGTGCGTGACGATTTGCATGGATGAATACCGGCCGTGCGCCCGCATAATGGGTTGTCTGAGACCTCTACTTATTTTTGTTTTTTATTTAGTACGAAGGTGAATGACGGTTGTGCATGTACAACTCTCGTTTTCGGCACGTCCTATAGTGCGCCTGGAGACCTCGCGGCCGTGGTCTCGTGACGCGCGCACCCGAAATACCCACAGTTCTTTACTTTATTATTACTTTTGGTGACTTCCGCATGTCAAGGCTGCCATAGCGTGTCAATCCGACAAATAAGTTCAGTGCTGAAAAAAAAAGAGAGGGAAGCGCATATTTCAGTAGGGACGTAAGTACGTGTCGAATGTTGGATACATCGACGAATCGCTGGCGTTTTGTGGGACGTCTTCTTTTCGAGTTGCTTCACTCGCGTGGAACAACGTTCTGCGTTTCCTCTTTAAACACGAGCTCGAGGTTTTTTCTTTGTAATTTTTTCTTAAATAGAGGAAAGGGAAAACTCATGTCTTTAAGTTTCTGAGTCTTATACTATTGGAGAGGAACTCTTTCATTGCAATGTACAAGACAGCGAGACAAAGGCTTGTATCCTCGTCCTTGTTGCCTGTGTCGTAAACGACGCCAAACAAACGAAGATAGCGAGCAAGCGAAGAATTCCCGGCTTGTCTGCTTGCTTCCGCTGCTTCCAAGATTAGTCTATCTCAAGAATCTATGGCTCTCTGATTGCGCTGGCTCTGCCCCGCCACGGTGGTCTATAGTGGCTAAGGTACTCGGCTGCTGACCCGCAGGTCGCGGGATCGAATCCCGGCTGTGGCGGCTGCATTTCCGATGGAGGTGGAAATGTTGTAGGCCCGTGTGCTCAGATTTGGGTGCACGTTAAAGAACCCCAGAAGGTCGAAATTTCCGGAGCCCTCCACTACGGCGTCTCTCATAATCATATGGTGGTTTTAGGACGTTAAACCCCACAAATCAATCAATCGATTGCGCTGGCTCTGCTTATCCCTTACTCTATAAGAACAAAGCATTTCTATAGTGACTCCTGTGGAATCGACTGCGTGGTTTGAGCGTAATTCAAGTGTTGTGATACTTGCATATTGGGTTAGAAAAGGTAATCAGTGTACATGCCTAGCCAACTGACTGTTCAATTTCAAAGTATGCCGTCTACGTCTTTTTTTTTCTTTTGTGTCACGCTCGGAGTACAAAGAATCGACATGCGCTTACGGAAAAATGGATTCTTGAACTAATCAATACTTGTTGCTGCATAAAGGGCAATTCTTGGAGTCGACCACGTTATTTTTGTTCTGTCGGTGCTGATACCGATAACACTGCTTGGTTTGATTTCAAGAGCTCGAGTGTTCATCTGCGCTGAGCTCAGATGTATTAAAAAATAGGTCTGTATATGACACATGCAATCATTCTATATCAAGGAGTGGTGAAATTGTATTCGTAATCACTTCGACTGTTCCCATCTTGTTGTCTCTGGCTCTATCAGTCAGTGAGTCACTGGAATGGTAATTTTACGCAAAAAGCCTGTGACTCACTGGTTTAATCAACGTCATAAGATAACAATAAATGATGGAGCATCGACGCATATAACGTGCAGCGATTAGCGCTGTATGACTTGTGTCGCCTCGAAGAAATAATTGTGTCACCGCACACTTGATCGAGCATTCACGTGAGCGTGCTATCATTGTGCCCACGTCTGAATCTAACCCACGACTTGTCGGGTATGCAGCGGCAGCGCGAAGTCATATCTTATGACCCAAAAGCGGCTGGTCGATCGTTTAATCCTGCAATGACCAACCTATCCTTCTGTAGCCTGTTGAGCCCGATAGGTGAAACCCTTAGCATCATGGCTACAAAATGTCGCGCAAAGCCAATTCTACGTCATTTCCTTCCACGCTAAAGTTAAGAGTCTTTTTGGTACACCTTTGGATATCAATCGAGTGAGTAAAAAATTAATTGAAAAAAATAAATAAATCAGAGACAGACAGCCTTAATTTTACACTCGGGTGTCCGGTAGTGGCACCCGCACGAAGCCGTTTTCGGGCCCTAGAACATTCCTTGGATGAACTTTACGCTGCGTCGCATTGGCGGAATAGATCTTGGAGGCCACGCAGGAATAAGCGCGTCGTTGATATCTGCTTCGCCGGGTGCCGCAGCGATTCCAGCTACTCAGGAGATAACAGTCTGTTCTGTCAGTCAACTAATTCAATGAATATTCATTAATTAGTCTGACAGTTAACAATTCCTAACTTCAGTAAAAGTATTAATCGACATTGCACATGTATACAGTATCATTCTCAACTTGAGAACCATCGATTTTGTACCACTTTTATTTTCTAAGATCAATTCTCTCATTATTCTGGAAGCCGGAAGTAAGTGTTCGAATGGAAGTGTTTGGAACAAAAAGAATGGGGTCGCGGCTTGTTCGTGTCGCTAACGAATAAATTAAGGCATATGATGGTTGGGGCATCCATTCTAGGGCTCGGATAAGAGCGGCTTGCTGGGCTTGGTCCAGAAGAGCCGATTCGTCTCTCTTGCCCCTTGTCAGCAAACCATGCGTCCCACAGCGTGTTCCTAATTCGTCGTTAGTGGATGTCTTTGTATTGCGGGACTGTGTGTGGAATCGCACATCGCACAAGGGTGCCCCTCGGGGCACCCTTGTGCGATGTGCGACTCGGGGCACCCTCAGTGCACTTTTGGTGGTTCAGTACGTTTACGTATATTTTTTTAAGTTCTGGATACTGTTACTCTACGCATCGAGACCGTGGAAAGTGTGCGCTTGTTACAACGTGAGCGCACAATATAAGATCAGACCAAATAACTTTATTTTAGTACTCCACGAATTGGTTGAATGGGCCTCCGTCTAGTCTTCGGCCGAAGGGTTTATGGCTCTTGGCGGCTTCATAGGCTCGTTGGATGGCCTAAAGTTCGTGCTCCAGATCCGAGCTGAGCAACGCAGACTTCTTACGCTCCCAGAGGCTATCGCTGTTTGAGACTGCGTCGACTCTCGTTTATTATGCCAGTTCTTCCCCACGGGATATCCCCTCAGGATTTAAAGTCTCAATGTCTTTACGTGTCTGCCGTGCATAAATCTCGATGTATCATGCGTTCATGAGAGCTCCAGCCGTGTATGGCGAGGTGGGTATAGCTGCCGCCATTTGGCACTGCTTTTTTCCCCCTCAATTTCGGATTAGGGGACGTATGTAGACATCTTCAAGCGTGCTACAGCGCATTTCATACAACAAGAGCACACCATAAGTGGAAACACTTTAATGTCAAAACTGAAGGCTCGCGTGAATGCTGACCAGAAGTTCTTCCCTTCTTTTTCGTTGCTCCGCAGGTCCATCCGCCTGAATGTAGAACTGGACCACGCCAAGCGCTGCAAGTGGAGCCCCGACAACCGGGCCCTGGTGCTGTGCACCGCCCTGGCCAATCGGGTGCACGTGTACCGGGTGAAGCGACGCGAGGACGGCTCCCCGGGCAGTGCCGAGCCCTTGCTTCAGTTCCGCGACGCGCACCGCTCCTCCGAGCTCATCAACGTGGGCATCGCCTGCAACGGCAACTTCATCATGAGCATCTCCATGGACACCACGCTCTGCGTCTGGAGCCTCAAAGGTAATATGGGTCACTGCAGCAACAAGTTTTTTTTCTGTGTAACGTGTAGTCTCAGCATTGGTCTTTTATTCTTTACCAAGCAACATTTCGTGACCTGATACTACCAGTTCATTAAGTTCGTTTGATTAGTGACCTGATACTACCAGTTCATTAAGTTTGTCTGATTAGCTTATGTTTGGCTTGGAGTGCGCGACCACTGCTTGACCATTACCTTTTTTTTCCGATACGATGCGCTTTTCCATGGAGCCAAGCTCATCGAGCTGTCCTCGATGAAAACTCATGAGTTTTTAGATCGAACGGATCTGGTGACGCGTTTATAGGCGTTTCTTTTTTCGGATTCACATTAACTTTTTGTCCTAGTGCCCGTCTATTTTTTTCTTTACTTTCCTATCTTCTTTGCTCTTTCTGTCCTCTTGTCTTTTTATCCTCTCTCTCTTCTCTCCTCCCGAAAGAATATAGGCATGCCGTGAGCCCGTCTGTGGGCGGCCGAGTTCAGCCGCCTCTCTCCTTTTTTTTTTCTGTGTGTCCTTGTGTATTTGTATATGCATATCTAGCAATACTAATATCCGTTCTTCTACGCCCTTGTCAAGTCGCACTTAGTCTATCATATCTTACGTTTGCTTGTAATAGGTTGCCATTAGTAATTCTTATTTTTGCCGTAGTCTTATATTGTCGCCTGAGTGTTCTCCCTAACTCACAGTCTATTTGCACACATATCATTTCGTTGGCCTCTTGAGAGAAAAGCTTTTGTTCTATAATCTTCTCTTTAGTGGGTTATCGTCACCTTCTTTCTTTGGTAACTAATTTGTAATATCTGCCAATTTCCACACATCTCTCGATGCACCGATGTCCGAGCTCCCACAATTCTTTATTCATTTATTTATTTATTTGTTTGTTGATTGAGATAATGCAACTACACGAACGAAGAGCACCGTATACATCCACCTGCGCTGCCGATGAGGTGTGACAGGGAGTTCAGTGCAACATGTGATCGTCCTGTATTGTGCACGAATGCCTCGTGCGACACGTGCGAGTGCATTCTACCGTGCCCCCAAAACGTACGCGCCCCGACGAAAGATGTATTCACGCGGCCCGAGTCTCTCGGCTTAAAGTGGGGGGCACCGCCGGTAAATGGTGTAGGGGGATGGCCGTAAGTAGAGCGGAAAGTCGTACGTAAGTGTTTCCCGTTTCTTCCAGTCGGAACGATGCGGCCGAAACGTCCGCAATGGGCGACCGGTGCACCGCTCTCTCGAAGTAACCAACCTTCTTATATTAGTAATTACTGGGTCGTGCACGTTTCTCTCTCGCGCCAAGACGGTCTCGCGTTTCGAACCGTCGACTACGCAGCGTATGCATCCGCTTCTTGCGCATTTCCGGTTCTCACGTTGCACCGTCGGTCGGATCTGTGCGCAAACGTTCGCGGAGACGAGGATCGCGTGGCGCGGCAGTCGCACATATAGGCCTCTTTCATTGCGCCAGTGGCGCCACACCGCGGACTTCGAACGATGTGTTGCCTTTATATGGCGATTGTTTTGTTTTTGCTTGTTTGTTTGTGCCAACGTCACGAAACAGCGATATCATCGCGACGGACGCCGTAGTAGAAAGCACCGGAAACTTCGTCCACCTGGGGTTGTTTACCGTGTACCTGAATCTAAGTACATGGTCTAGTGGCTAAGGTACTCGGCTGCTGACCCGCAGGTCGCGGGATCGAATCCCGGCTGCGGCGGCTGCATTTCCGATGGAGCCGGAAATGTCGTAGGCCCGTGTGCTCAGATTTGGGTGCACGTTAAAGAACCCCAGGTGGTCGGAATTTCTGTAGCCCTCCATTACGGCGTCTCTCATAATCATATGGTGGTTTTGAAACGTTAAACCCGACATATCAATGAATTAAATCGAAGTACACGGGCCGTGGCATTTCGCCTCTATCGAAGTGCTGTCGCTGCGCCTGGGAATCCATCCCGTGACCATCGGATCAGCGATCTAGAACCATGACCACTAAACCAACGGAGAAGGGTGGTGGAGGGGGGGGGGGGGGGAGTTGGATGTGTTGCCTTTAGTCCACAGCCAAAACAACAGACCTGAATTGTTAATGGCTTAGCTTTGTCGTTTGTTTTAGTGGTTTACGCAGTCTGCGTGGTCTTGTGGAATTGAGAGACTTAGTGGCTTTACAGGTGGCTTGTTAGTGGCTTTACAGGTGGCTTGTTAAACTCTAGGTCGCGGGTTCAAGAGCCACATTTCGATGTGGGGCAGAATGCATAAGAGCACCCGAGTATTTAGATTTAAATGCGGGTTGAGGAACACCAGGTCGTAAAAATTATTGCCTGTCGCCCCCACTTCGGCGTAGCTCATAATCACACGTTGTGCCTTGGTCACAAAAAGCCCGGAAATGTATTCCTTTTCTTATATTCATTGTCGCATTACCGGCATACGTGTACGTAAAAATGGTTTTTTACCCGAATGAATGAGCTTAGAAAAAAAAATGTAGATTGCGCCTTCTTAGGCGAAAGCATAAGGAAGGGACCTTGTGACCTTTTTTTAAGTTGCTTAAATTAAGCTAAAAGGGCAAATTGGATAATCGGTTGCGTAAAATATGTCACGTTTAGGGATAGCACATCGGCATAATGGTTCCCGATTTCTCAGTATTATTCACGCCGTTCGCGGAAGAACTTCCTTTTCGCGCGCTTGAAGCAAATTCGCTACGGAGTGTCTACATTAGATGCTGTCGCTGAGTCCGCTGTGCACGGATAGAAGATTCGGGTCTCCTCGCAGCCTGGGTCGATTTCGACATGTTTACACTTGGAACCGAATCCGATAAATGGACTAAGATGTGCCGCTCCGTATGTACAGGGGAAGAACCACATATATAGGCCCAAACTTTGCGCAGTTCGTATATGGTCGTTCGCAATTGCAGCCGTCACGTGTGCTGCGACGTGCGCATGAGCGGCGTCGGGTAAATGAAGATTGATGGCATCTTTTTGCGGCCATAAATTATGAGGCTCTTATACGCGGCCGATAGCTATGCTGCATCTGACTGATCTGCTGCGCTATATCTTTGTACGCCTTTTTTGTTGTTGATGTGGTTGATTGTTTTGTTTTGTTGTTGTTGTTGTTTCTTGCTTTGCACTCTGCGCTGACTTAGTTGAAGCGTATTCCGTGTTTTGCGGTGATTTAGTTCGCAACTGCGATTCTGGGATTGCCACGTGTGAGAGCGGCATATGCGTTGATGGGAGAGAAGAGAGAGAGTGAGTGTTCCCGAAACGGCGGAAGGTCGCGCAGTCGTGAAGAGACGCGTCTCCAACGCGACGTGCGATGTCGAAACCGCTCGGCAGCTTTTGGACCAACTCTTCGCACTTCCAATGCGGCGGCGGCAGCAGTGGCACGTCGTTCGGATGCCCGGGGAGGAGAATCTGGTTTCGGGGAATGCACTTATTAAACGGAACCATGTCTCTCGTTCTACTCGCGCTTCCCTAATTATTTTTTTGTTTTCTTTCTCGCTAAGCTGGATGCACACTGCACGGTCTCTGCAGTTTCAACGTATATGCCGCTTGAATCCGTTGTATTTCTATTCTCTTTTTTTTTTCTCGCTCGCGCTTCCAGACTCGTCGCATCTGTTTGAGGATCTCTTACGTAACCTGCGGTGCAGTGGTGCGTGTTAGCGAGTGTTGCACATGATAGAGCTGCACTTCTTCATTTCCCTGGGGCCGTCGTAAAACCCTACTCGCGTCTGCGAGGCAACGAACAGCCCGGCTGGCTGTGCAAGGCCACGCGCTTTTACACTGCATGCTCTGCACCCTCGCTGATTTGTTTTCTTTTTTGTTTTTGTCTGTCAAGGCTGCGTCTATCGGGATAACGTTTAGAGTACCCCAGAGACGTGGCTCGCGGATAAACTCGCACACTTTCTCTTCAGCACGTTGTAAAGGACGAGGCGTTTTGGGCGATCGCCGTGTGATTAGTGGGCGTCCGCCGTGCAGTACTCTAGCGTGCTTTTTACTTGCGCGCGTGGATGGTATATGTAAAGTAGGCCGTCACTTACGGCGTAGAGGCGCCGTTACGAGCGGCGCTTTCTGTTTTCTTCGACGCATTCGAAAATAATGCGACGCGCAGCTCTTCAGAAACGCTCCGCGACCTGTTGGTTTAGTCTCCCGCTGCGATAGTAAATGCCATAATGTGTTTACAAATTGGTGGATATAACGCAGGACTTGTGTAGCCAGGTTGATGATGGTGACGATTACTATAGTGTAAATGCGTGCGCGTGCACGCTCTGTGCAAAATGTTTAGCATATTCATAGAAAGACTACCTGAATGCCTGACTTAGCACACTTGATGATCCTGCCGCCCGGTTCTTGGCCGATCCCCCTTTGTGGGCGAGTGCCAGCCAGCAAAGCTGAAGGTTCATCATCATCATCATCATCATCTTCATCATCATCATCATCATCATCATCATAGAAGAAGATCTGTGTTCCTCCTCTTGTTAAGGTGGCGGTCCTACTGTCGCCATATTGCGAGTAGTTCTGGAAAAAACACCAGACGGCGCCACCAAGTCAGGACTGGAAGGCCAACATTTCGGAGGTGAACTGCCACACGTGTGCCGGCGCGCCACACTGCATGACGAGGGGGTGCAAATCGCGCTGACACGGTTCGAAGAAATGAGGCATTGAGCAGGGGCTTTTTTTTTTTCTCCCCTTCAGCGCTGACACGGTTCGAAGAAATGAGGCACTGAGCAGGGGCTTTTTTTTTTCTCCCCTTCAACGACACCTCCATCTCTCTCCATGCTCACTAGCCCCTGACCCCTGCGGTCGCTGCTTTTCAAGAGATCCCTCATGTAGGCTGAGTAGTCTGCTTGGCCAGCTGCTCTAAGTTCCATACAGTGCCGGAATGCGGGGTTGAGTGAAAAACTCTATCGCGGAGGTCACAACAATGTATACAACGGAGATCAAAACTTGGACTATGAGTATTCATGCGAGGTTCAACGGAACAGTTCGTTCTACATATAATTGGGGTTGCTGGAGCATGATGCGGTTCGGTGGGACAGGAGAAGGCAAATTATATTTGACTATGTATACTTCCTTCCCAGTATGACCTAAGCTTCCGAATTTTCAAAACAAAACAAAACAAAACGGGTAGTTAGGCAAATCGAGTGCTAAGAAGTGCGGCCGCTGTGACTCATGGTGCCCAACACGTGCCGAATGCATAATCATTATTTTCCCCCACTATACGTAGCGTAATTTATTTCATTAGAATTGAAACTTCAGCAGGCTAGTATGAATTCATGTTTTGGTTGATGCAGCGTTTAATTATCACGTTGCCGTACGCAAAGCGTCGGACTAGTCGACAAACTATTTTTATGACGCAAATGAAGCAATTACCTCTTGTGTGTCATATGAGCGAGACTCGCACATGCGTGACCTGAATGGTCCAGGTGCGTTATTCCCTTGTCCAAAGAACGACTTCTCTATTCGCGTACGCTATTTCAACATCATTTTTTTTTTCCTGTAAAGGTCGTGGCAATAACATGAAGAGTGATCGTTTCGCCTATATTAGTTATTGACTGCAAGCTCGTAGATTCGAGGCCGTTACCTCAAGCTCTATAAACATCTCATGATAAAAACTGGGGCGGATTCACACAAACCTCCCAGGAGTGCAACAAGGGAGGGGAAGACTTATGATACAGTGCATCTCCCATGCATCTTTCTACACAGCCGCTGCTTGTATTACTTCTATGTCGTACCCATTTCGAGTTCGTAAAGCGCATGCAAGGCAAAAACATGAGTACACAAATACAATAGTTGCAAAGGAGTTGAAGAAAAGGTCTTGTCGCACTGGATAAGGCTTTTGGATGCATGATTGGTCAATTCAAATAACTATGTCGGCTAACATATCTTCAAGCAACGAGTCTTAGTGTTGTGTATATGCTATGCAATGAAGGGCTGTCATGCAGTAAGCAAGATTGAGTCAATACACGTTGTTGTGACAATTTATTTAGTACGAAACGAGCGTGGGCAGCACTTGGTTACAGCCACGAAGACACCTGAACATAACACACACAAAAAAGCCCACAGAACTACAACGCATACATTCAGAGAAATGTGAAATCGCACAAAGCAAAAGTACATATAATCACGACTTTCGGATGCGAACTTGTGACAGCAGAGAATGAAGGTGTATGTTTTATTATTATTTTCCGTTATCCTATATCACACACGAACTTTTTACAAAAGTTCATTGGAGCTTCTGTGGTCATGTCTCTCGGTCATTGCTGCTGCAGAACGCACGTGAATGGCTGATGACACACGCGACACAAGGAAGTGAATTGCTACCTCATAGCTTGCTCGAACAAGAGTCTTTGCTATCGTCAAATCTGAGCCTGCATCTGCCATTCGACATATACAAGGTCGTTCTCCTAATGTGCAGTTCTTTAGAGCGAAGCTCTTACGCACATACTGCTGCGTTGAGCGGCGGCGCCTGTTGGCGTCGTCGGCGTAACCAATAGAGCGAACAAGGACGAAAGAGAGCGAACGCGGAGTCTGCCGATGTCACTCGCCACTCCATGGCCTCTAACCTCACCTTCTTCCTCCGTCACGCTCGCTAGCCCCCCCGGTCGCAGCTCGCGCGCGTGCAGGGCTGGCACGTGCACTGCGGCTGACTTCGCTTGTCGTAACGGGGCTCTCGGCATTTCGCTTGGTTCGCGACGCCTGCAATGCACAAAGTGGTATGCGTAACGCTCGAGCACTGGCAATTTGCGTGGAAATATGTAAATAGCTACAACTGCACATGGCCGAAACTACAGACGTACTTGGCGTTGCCCCAACACGAAAGTGCGCTCAAAATCACCATTAGGTAGCATCGTCCCAATTGGTGAATTTCTTCACAGTGCACGCGCCCAGCAGTCCTACGACTCAAGGCTGTGGAAAATGTCCGAGTCGCCACTCTGCTTTGCCTCCTTGTTCTTCATCGAAGCTCGTTTAGACTGCTGGTGTGACTCAATTGCTTTCACATTCCACTGTGGTCTGCGTATGGGCATGCTGCGCGTAGTACGGGGATCTACAATTTCAGGTAACATGCAGTCTCTGTAAAATCTGATTAGTTGTGGAAGCATTCCGAATTTCCAAAAGTCATTATCTCTTTCGATCCGCTGTACGTGGATGCCCTTCGACGTGCAGACGACGAAGTGGCAGAAACTTCTTTTAGTGATATGCAGCTGGCCTTGCACTTGGTAGAAATAGTTATGAGAGTGGCTCAATTTGGGTGGTTCGTGTACTTGGCTCCTTTGATTGTACTTTTTAGCTGCCTCGGATGGCTCCATGTCCTTCGCAGTGAATGGGCACTTCACCTCCACGATACCGTCGCTCGCAATTAATCCGTCTGGTGACGCCGCCAAGAATCCGTACTCTGGGTAAACAAATAACCCGCAAGGTTGCACAGCAGTTTCCATTTCTTGCTCGTATAACCGAAGTGCGACACGTTCCTGTTGTCTTCCATGCATGCTCAAGAGCGGCACTGGTGAAATTTTCCTTATAGAGCAGGGTCTTCACGAGCGTGTCACACGGTGTCCACACCCTCCTTCGGCATACTGCATAGAAATTCGACGCCGTTAGGCGCATGTTTCTTTCAAAATGCCATGTAGGATTATCAGCCTGTCCTCGAGTAGCCTTCTCAATTTCCATCTGCTGTTTCTCATTCACCTGCAGGCTTGCTAAAACAGCCCGTTGTTTCTCGGCATATTACTCTGGTGGCATGTCTGGCTGCTGGCAATTCGGACCATAATGAATCATTGAGTCGTTCACCGTAGATTCCTTGCGCTTATGCTGCTGGTGGCCATTTTCTTCAAACAGTTTTCTTCTGAGAGACTCTTTGTTTCATTGTATACGACGAAATGTTGCAGAGAAATTCTCATCGTGCCGTACTCCCGTTCAAAACGCTTGCCATGCACGTGCCACTGTCGCTTCACGTGAATTTTACTAAAAATAAAGTGCTGTACATCCTCCATCGTCTTCAGAAAGAGAAAATTAAATATTTATCAGCTTATTTACCTTTCCCAGGGACTCCTCCTCCCGGTGTAGAAAAGCCCCTTTGCTCATAGCAGGAATTTCCATGACTGCCATTGCTTCCTCGAACTGCGAGTGGCCCGATCCGATACTCATGAATGCCCAAACAGCAGCATCATTGACTCCTATGTTTGCTTTGTCAGTGAGGGACGTTGGTTCTGTGACGGGGTCAGTCGTCAACTTTCTGATTTCCTGACATTCACTGCAGGTAAACGTGAGCTCCGACCAGAGCCCCACTCTCCGTTCTTTCACGAGTGCAAAACGTCCAGTCAGCTTAGGACAGCTGTGGTCGTCGAGACTACGAACAGCGTTCACGAAATGGGCCAGCGACACAACTCTTCTTCCGGTGATGATCGGCTCCTCTGGCTGAGTTGTGACGCTTGTCTCCAGACTCAGGCCCGGCAGCGACGCTTCGACGATGCCGAAATTGTCCCAGTATTCAGACGTTGCGTCATCCTCTCTGGCAAAACCACTGTCGTCCAAGCATGGCGTACAGGCGGCGCTTTAGCGTTGCTCTGTGTTGCTCTCCGGCGAATTCGCCTTCCTGAAAATTTTACAGGAAAGTACATCATGTGGTTAGTGAGCTAGCACCAGATGCACAGGGATCGTAGCAACTACACTTCCAAAGCTGGCATGAATAATAAGCTGGTTTGGTGAGGGGCCGATGCAAAACTCAAAATAAAAGGGCGAGTCCTTTTCTCAGTCGGGATAATTACTGAAAAGAATTTCTCCCGACAGTCGTCTACTATGGGTTGCTTGAATGTCGATAAAAGGCAAGATAGACGATACAGGTGTTTGTGCTGCCTTCCTTGATCCTAATCAATCAATCAATCAATCAATCAATCAATATATAAACTAAATAATTTTGCTCCAAAAAAGCATATTTACGGTAGAAAAGGATGGCCGGGATAAAATATGAACCATTACGGATTGACAAGTGCGTCATAGCGTTTTGAGAGGATGGTTGGGCGGATAGGGCATGTGACACGCTGTGTGCGCGCGTGTCCGTGTGCTGTGGGATAAGCGCTCGTGTGTACAGAATCATTTGATTGGGTGCATCTCACATTTTTTTTTATTTTGAGCACAGTCTAGGTTTTATATAACACTTTCTCAGTTACAGTGCTCAGCTCTCAAGCACGCCGCGTGCTTGCGACAAAAGCAGCATCAGACAAAAATGCCGGGCTTTGCCACCACTGCTCAATGTTCCGCCCGCAAATATGCTGTTCGATCGGACAAGTGCAGGTCATAAAGATAAACGGAGCCCAAGGTCACGACAAATAAAAGGCGCCCAAGCAGACAAACACGCAAGCAGGAGCGTTGTGACGTACACACAGCGTGCTGTAGGTCCTGATTCGCCCAGACCTCTCGTCACAGCGCTAAGAAGCACCTACCCTTAGCCTTTTGATACACGGCAGCGACATTTCAGATACACAAAGAAACAAGGCTTTTTATAGACTCCACACGTCCGCAGATCTTAGCACTTTCTTCTCACGGGCGCGCATTATCTAGGAGTGACTGCGTGTCCAGCGTCCTGTACACGCACCTAAAGGCGCTGCAGCGACAAAGTACGGGCTTATAGCATTGGACAGTTTTGTTCACCTGAAGCCGTAAAACAGAAGTTCTAACGAATTCGTCTTTGTACATATATAGCCGCCAAAACTAACATGCCAACATAAAAAAGAGTAAAGTATAGCAGTGTAGCTGGCAACGTAAAGCTGATCATAGAAAGAATGTCGCCCACAACGTGACAATTTGCCTTCTGCTTCCTTCCTTCCTTTACGGAGCCCACATTGCGTCTGGGGTACAAAACGAGCTCGCCACCGTATCAAGAATAGGCTTCTATAATGTTTTTTTTTTCTTTTTTGCTGCTGTAGCTGCGCGCTTTTATTATCAAAAGAAACCACAGTAATCGAAATGGTCTTACCTTGAATGGTGTGAAAATGCAGCTGCTGCCCGTGCTCGACATGTCGCGATGGCGGCTCTCTTCCTCTTCCGTGAAGCTCTATCCTTATGGTTTGTCATGACTCGTGTGAAGCCCGGCAAGGCACTCGTGCTGCAGGTACTCCCACACGCACTCGCAGCGCACGCTAAGCATTTTTGTGTCCGTCCTCATCTTCACTCAGTCCGCCTCCCCCCTCGTCATGCTGCCTTGCACCTTCAGGCTAGCATAGTGGCTGTCATTCCATATCTCCTGCCCTCATGCGAGGCCGTCTAGACTATTCAGGTGTTAGTGGTGTCGCCTTGGGCACCCCTTCTTGGTACCTGATAAAACGCGTTCCTCGCTCACTATTGACGGGGGACTAGCTGGAGGAGAAAAGCGCGTCGCGTTCGCACATTGTTCACTGATAGGCGCGTGGCTAATTTACTTATATGTACGTGGCTTTGGAAGTCTGCCTAGTTAGGAAGCACATGGCGGCAGACACCGGCTGTGTGTGAGAGAGGGTCGGGAGAGGAGGCAGTTGTCGTTACTTAGGTAAAAAAGAAAAATTTAGCGGACTTTAGTCTCGAGAAGCTCTTGCTTTCTGTCCTCGCAGCTGCCTTGTAGTGTGCGAGAAGTGCACACAAGGCCAACACGACGAGTGGTCGGCGTTCCTTTGTCGTGAAAAGTACTCTGGGTCGACTTACCCCTCGAAATCCAGACCTGCCTGGCGCATTTGTGCGATACGTCTTTCTAGCGCATTACCCCCGTTTACATGGTCGTGATGCGCCAGTTGTCGCATTCGTATAAACGCTGTGCGTGCCGTGCCGGCTTACGGCAAACTGTCGACGCCCGGCTATACGCAAACGTGCTTTCTTATCGAGGAAACACGAACTGGACCCCACTCTCAACAACCGTGGAGACGGCGTGCCGGCCTCTTGTTGAATGAAGTTAGTTAGTCGCCCCAGCTGGCAGCCGACTGACTGGCAGTTGCCTCGAGCTGTCAGGCTGTAATCAATTTTACACGAATGCCAGAGTAGCCCATCGACTTTGCAAGCGCGTTTCGGAAAGGTGATGCGACGCCGTTTGCAGGGCCTCTCGTCTTCTGTACGCCGCAGCTACCATGTGGTGTCGGATTACAGCGAGCGAGTATCGGATTACAGCGACTTGTAGCTGGGCCAGTTGGTTTATGTAAAAGAATTTAAAAAAAATAACTCATTAGCTTAGTCGTGCCTCGAGCATGGGAAACAGAAATTCGCACAATTTTCTGCGTCGTCAACCACTATATAAATAGGTACATATTAGCGCAAGCAAAATAACAATGACTTGAGAAAGGAGTGGCAGGAGGCAGAAATATCTCAGCTCCCGACATTTCTGCTTCGTCCCACTTCTTTCTCGAGTGTTTTTGTTTTCTTGAGCTAATATTAATTTATTCCTTATAGCGAAAGAGGGACGCCGAAGTTCGCACAACGGGGGGTCACCATTCCCCTCATCGTGATTTACGGCCCGTGAATCGACTGGCACTCGCAAAACTGCCCATTTCCTACGCATTAGTGCAATGCGCCTTCCATTGCTTACATGAATGCGAAGCGCATGTTTCGCACTCATGTAAACGTGTTTTATGCACACCGATGTCACCACACTTTCTTATAAACTTATCCGTTTCAGAAACGTTTCTGTTCTTTTCGAGCTACTAGGCGTAAGTCTAAGATCGGCTATTTCTACTCGTCAGGTGTATGACTCACGCTAACGAGTCAAGGAGCTGCTATCTTGACGCATTGACAGTTCTCCGCACAGCAGACTTCCCAATGACGAATTGTCAGCAGGTGCCGCATGCCCTTGACATTTTTCTCTATTCTTTTTCTCCCCTTCCCCCTCCCCGTGTAGGGTAGCATATAAGCCTTTCCTTTGCCTTTCTCTCTCTCTCTCTCTCCTTCAGGCGAAAGCGTCGGCAGGGTGCCTTGTCGCATGGTGTTGTACACTGGCACTGAAGAAAACCAACAAGTTCCCTACTCGACGTTGCAATCCTTAGATTGAGTGGCATAAACCCTCAGTGCATAGGAAATATAGATGGGCTTCACCACTGCCGCTCCCCCACCAGACCTGCTTAGTGGGAGCATAGTCAAAAGTTATCCGCCTTTCTGCCTCCCTGAAGGACCTCACTTGTCGCGGGTGCTTCAAAGCAGAAAAAAAAGAGCCCTGGTGCCTCATTGCTGTCCCCGCACGGAAGTACTTTCTTACACCACGCCGTGCATTCAGCAAATTTCATGCCACTTCGCTTCGTTGTTACTGGCTGAAAAATCTGCAAGATTTTCAGGCAGCAGCATGATTTTAGCCAGATTATGCAGTGAGCAACGGAATAAATATTGCTCGATTTTGTGGTTTATTGAAACCGATGACGGATATTCACAGGCGACTCCGAGAGAAGAGTTTGCAAGCGGCCGCGTCCCCTTAGAGCAAGTTTGCAGTGATTATGAGGAACGCCGTCATGGGGTACTCCAGAACATTGGTGTTCGCGCATTTCGGCGCTATGGAAATGTGCGCTTGTCGTATATAAAGGTGGAAAGCGAACACGCGTCCTCAACTCCTGCCGCACCATAGTTTTCCCCAGAGTAAATAAATGAAATAAACACGCAGAAAGTACAAAACAGACTTCATCTCATTCCTGTAGGTGTGCCTCGTTTCGTGTTTGTGCTGTTTGTTGTGATGGGTTCATACCACCGTGGTTCATACCAACAAGCGCAGCACGTCTGAAGCTCCGTATATTTCACGGTAAAAAAAAAAGATATTCACAAATACCTTACCCACGCACGTCTGCTCAGTTCGCTCGTATCGCTCGTTTGTCGTTCGTTTTTCTGCTTTCTTCTGACTGTCGTCGCACAGCCATCGCTTTTCGCTATAGTCCGTGGGGGGTGAGGAAGGCGACAAAGACTTGCACACATAAAAGAGGGACTTTCCAAGAACTCGGCCTTTCTTTTCCCGTGAAGACGCTCACCCCTTCCTCTCGGAGGATACTGCCCACCTGTTTTCACGCTCTCCCGCGGTACCGCGCAGCCTTATGAGACTCTGAGGGGAGGAAGGCTTACAGATGACGGTGCATGGTTTGAAGTTAGAAAAGACGTTTCCTCCTGAGGCAAAATGTTTTTGCACGCCGCATTCGGGGAGACAGGGAACCTTCAAATTCAGCGCTTTCCTTATTTCTGTTTAGGTGGCGCTAGGGGAAGATTTTCGTTGTAGTGATAGGAATAATGCAGATTTCTCAATATTCCTGCAGCTGTTGTGTGCGATTCGTGTGCATAAGTATACCAGGAGACCGTAACTGTTATAGTTTAGGCTATGCATGCTTAGCATTCAGCGCTATTTCAAGATAACAACGATTTTGTTGATGTTTACGGCACGATAAATTAAGACAATTTGCGAGCTTTGTTTCGCATTTCTGCTTGCTTTATTGAAAAACGCTACGTTGAGGAAATAGATCAGGGGTTCTAGTTTATCCACGCGAAAATTCAGCTAACGAACTTCAGTAGTTCTCCGCAAAAATGGGCCACGGTAGGTCTATCTAATGAGAATATTGCCCAATTTAGATCAATATAATTAAAAAGCGAGCGGGCGTACATAAATAAAATTGAGCACTCAAACGGAAAATGTCATCCTCTATATACACCCGGAAAATGAATTTTCTCTAGCGAATAGGTGCCGGATAGTCCGCATCGACATTTACTAAATTTGGCTCTTTTCAAAAGCTAATCAGCAATACAGTAAAGGCGCTAGAATAATTTGCTACGTTGAGGAAATAGATAAATATGTTTTAAATGTTCTGCGCAAAGAACAGTGCTATAACTGCAGCAGATTTTTCAGAAAATGGTCACTGCTGACACACAGTCAGACCAAACCATGTAACCAGCGCTTATTCTTGGCTCTCCCTACCCAAATGCTAAAAGCTTACTTATTCTTAATAGATATGCTTAAAATGTACAAAAATTAAGCTTTTCAATGACACATAAACCAACTATATAAGACAAGAAGAACAGCCGCCACGTCAGTTGGAAAAGTGACAAAAACGATGTGTTCGTGCCGCCGGAGTGAGACCGCCGCCTTAAATTACCATTTCACACTGCTAAATCTCTACCGTTGTTGCTAAAAGAAGCTAAAAGTAAGTGAGGAAACACGCAAAATAAATATAAAGACGGTGGCGCCCAAGAACAAGTGGCTGTGACGTCATATATATTTAGGCGCGATCTCACTACGCCCGCGTTTTTATTATTCGCTAAACACTTGGTATGCGGCCCTTTGAGATCACCAAATACGTGACGAACCGAGTTTCAGAAAATTTTGTACATCCAGCGATGACAAAACGCGAAAAAAAAAAAGTGCTCGAAAAGCCGTGACGTCATGCTGACTTTCATTTGCAGAGATATCGGCACGATATGTACGTGAAAATAAGTGTAACAGCTTCATTTTCTCTCCTCGAAACATACCTGTGATTGCAAGATTAACCATGGTTTAGAGTTTTTAAATGATAATATGAGTCTGAATTGATTCATTATTTCATTTTAGTTTTCCATTAAAACCGAAGTCGATCTGCATGTGCAGCTACACAGCTCGTTACGCAGGGCAATCGTTTCGCGTCGTTTTCTGCACTAATGGTGATCGAATGACGCCCAATTGATGGTTATCACAGTTGGTCGATCGGTCGCGTATGCATTGTTGTTCGTTCGGATTGGCCGGGTGACTGTAACTGCTACCGGTAATCGAAGGCCGCATAGGTGGCTTGACTGGCGTGTCATTTGTTGCGACCGCTCAAAGTGGAGGCATATTGTTGGCCGTATACAGGTATATATCTATACTGACTGGCTGGCTGGCGTTTGCTTCGCGTGCATTTATAACCTCTTGCCTAACCAGCTGTTCGGGATAAATCCTTCGTTTTAGTGTCGTGGTTGAGCACGTCAGCCACACAATGCGCTCTTGTATACTATCGTTACTGGTTGTCATGATCGTGCAGTGGAGTGAATGAGCAGTTGCGGTGGTTACTGTGCTCGGCTGCCGACCCGGAGGTCGTGGGTTCGATTCCGGCTGCGGCGGTGGTGATATTTTGATAGATTCTGAATGCTACATAGAAGTCCGCGTGCATTTTGCGATGTAGATGTCAGTGCACGTATAAAGAATACCAGGCGCTCGAAATTTCTGAAGCCTTCCACATAAGGTATGCTTCATAATCATATCGCGGTTTTCGGACGTAGAACCCCTGAAATTATTATAATTAGTTTGTTAGTGCAAGGCATTATCTTCGATTATTGTCCAGATGTCCGTGATGGAGAAGTAAACGCTTTTGATTGGACCCGGCTTTGGCTGTCTCATCAACCTATAAGCGCTTTCGCGTTTTTTTTTTTTTACATGCGAAACGTATTTCTATAGCGTTTTCGCATTCGTACGCGACAAGCTTTTTCTGTTCACCCTCCGCGAAGTCGGCTTGTGGCTAGGGCGTTACAGTGGTAAGCATGAGGACATGGGTTCGATTTCTAGCCGCGGTGGTCGCATTTCGACGGAGGGGGGGGGGGGGACTAATTGCACGCACACATACACACGAAAAAGAAAACGGATATAAAGGCTTCGCAAGTAAACTTATATACGTTAACTTCCTTAGCCTTAAAGCTAAGGAACCTAGGGGCTGGCCAAAACTAATCAAAAGACGGCGTCCTGTATGATCAAATCGGGGCTTCGGCGCGTAAAATCCCTAAAATCGAAATGTATCGCTCGGTAACCCGTGGATTCTGTGTAACCCACAAAGCCACCGGCCCACGCTTTTTCGTCACCCATTGTCAACACCGTAATAATCACTATCACCACCACCACCACCACGACGTCTAGCTTATTTCATATCCCTATATGTATTTTTCTTATCACTGTCTGTCACGCAACCTGCGACCTGGCAGCTAAGATAAACCTCGATTTAAGTGTAATACGGGAAAGGCTTTGGCATTGCCGACGCTTTGAACCGTGCAAAATGTGTTTACTCTTTACCGCTTGCAGCTCATCATTGACAAATGCCTGGCCGTCTCGAGAACCCCCTGGTGTCCTTGGTGTATTCTAGTGTGATGGCATAAATGAAACAACAGCAGAAGTGGCGCTCTTAAATCAAGCACTGCGCTTGAGAGTTTATACAGGAGAGATGGTGAAATGGAGACAACTACAGTTTGAATCGCTGTTGCTGCCGCTAAAGCTCGCGGCAGGTGGTGCATTGAGAGTATCCCGTGACCGATAATCCAGCCCAATCTTTCCCAGCTCTCACATTAACAAGCTATGCCCAGCTAGAAGCATTACTTTTAGCAAACGCTCGCTTTTGCGAGCGACGTCGTGTCATTGGGCAGGTTTATGCATCTTCGTGTGTGCGTACCAGCTTTCTAAACGAAGTTCAGGTAACTGCGTTCTTTCGTTCCGCGATGCAACTATGCGATCTCAATCAAACAGAGGAGAAAAAAAGGTGCAAACACCTCAACTATATTGGGCTGATATTGTGTTTATGCACTGTCGCCGCTATAACAGCCATTGCTTTATACTACAGCGCTGCGCTAGCCAGTGATGGTCAGTGCTAGCCAGTGTATGACTGCTTCGATGAAGTCAGCTATACAAAAGCCACATTTAATTTAGTCAGAAATTGTCTTCTCGACTTGGGGGGTGCCTCGTTAGAGAAAGTGGATCGCATATACTCGCTGAAGGACGTTGTCCTACAATAAGAAACTGCTTGAAGTCAACACTTGACTTTCGGTTTGTCGTGTGCAATAAGCAGGTTTATTTCCGACATCTTTGTGCGTCAATATTCGTCATGTCTATCAAGTATATATGTCCCGTTTTGTTATACGGCCCGTTTTGTTATTGAGTGCGCTTGTACATGTTGCATGCGTTGTTTCTGCAATTTTCATTTAATTTTATTTTGTTTTTGCTGTAGAACACGCACTTTTTAATGTGCATGTGTCATTTAGCGCTGCACTTCGCACAAATTTTTTAGGTATCTCTACTAAAGACAGCCGTAAAATAAAAAAAATGGCAGCATATCCACGGAGTGAATGATGCAGAGTGGGGCGAAGCATTCGTCCGTCCGTGCGTCCGTCTGTGTGGCCGCCCATGCGTCTATTTGTGCGCCCGTCCCTGCGTTCTTTCATGCATCCGCCCCTGCGTCCGTTCATTCGTCCATCCATGCATCTGTTTGTGTCCGTTCGTTCATCTATTCAACACTCCAAGTCCCACCATCTCGCATCTTTTTATCATATATTCCCCATATAGAAGCACCGCCATCCAGCGGACATTCCAAGGACTAAACGAGAGGTGGCACACGCACACTTTCTTACGGCTTGAGCTTCGGGTCTACTTCCCACCTTTAACCACCTCGAGTTCATGGTATATTCTAGTTCACTGTATTCATGGCACTGCGACCAAACGCTCGCTAAACCTTTCGAAAACCAAGGAGGTTACGCCCAGCGAGTATAACGTAGCAACCTTTCCCTGTCAGATAGGGCTCAATTTACATGCCAATGGCTGCTAATGAGAAATGAGAGACAGGAGAATTCGGCTTTTACTTTCTTACGGCTTGCGCTTCGTATCTACTTCTCATTTTTAACCACCTTGAGTTCATTCATGGTATATACAAGTTCGTTGTATTCATGGCACTGCGGCTCAACGCTCGCTAAACCTTTCTAACACTAAGGAGGTTACACCCAGCGAGTATAATGTAGCATCCCTTTCTTGTCCGATAGTGCTCAATGTACATGCCAATGGCTGCTAATGGGGATCGCAGCGTGCGCGTTGACTAAAAGCCGAATGCTCATGTCTCTCATTCCCCATTAGCAGCCATTGGCATGTACATTGAGCACTATTTTTTATTGTTAAACAACGCACAGAAGAAATCTCTCACTGGCACCACCTTGGAGGTCAAGTGTTATACCTATTTCGGGTATGTGCCACTGGTGGTCACATACGAGGGACGCCCAAGCCATGCCACAAGGAGCTTCGCCCGTAAAACAAAAATGTACAAGTGAAGTTGTCAACGAATGGCCCCGCCGTGGTGGTCTAGTGGCTAAGGTACTCGGCTGCTGACCCGCAAGTCGCGGGATCGAATCCCGACTGCGGTGGCAGCATTTTCGATGGAGGCGAAAATGCTGTATACGCCCGTGTGCTCAGATTTGGGTGCACGCTGAAGAACCCCAGGTGGTCGAAATTTCCGGATCCCTCCACTACGGCGTCTCTCATAATCATATGGTGGTTTCGGGATGTTAAACCCCACATGTCAATCAAATCTAGTTGGGATTGAATGACGTATTGGCCATTTAGGAAGATAAAGGCAGGGGGGGGGGGGGGGGTGCACCGTCAAAGAGAGAATAAAATGAGGGAAAGGCAGGGAGGTTAACCAGAAATTGTAACATCCGGTTTGCTACCCTGTGCTGAAGGAAGGGGGAATGGGGAAGAAAGATGGGTAAGAGAGCTAATAGCGAAATAGACGCGCGAAAAACAAAAAAAAAAAACTGAGCCGGGGTGCTATAGCCTATTCAATAGACCACTTCCACGCAAAAAAGTTGAATAAGGCTTTCACTGATTTTCTGTGCGAAGACGGATCATGTCGCCTTTCAAGCATTGACTGTTCTTACAAGGATCTGTCGTCAAGGTAAGCTAACGCAGCAGCTAGCTGCCGTCTTTGCAAGCTGTAACGAGGGCAGTGACAGAGAACGTGCTTCATCGTTTCATCGCTGCCGCAATGATCGCAAGCAGCACTATCTTCTGTGCCGATTCAGAAGGCAAAACTTTGGTGAAAGCGACACCAAGCCACAGTCGGCAAAGCATCGTTGTCTCAAGTCGAGATAGCCCGGACGGAGGCCGAAGTCGACGAGACGTGTCCAGCCTATATGCAGTCGCGTGTGCCTTATAAGCACTCAGCGTTCCACGGTGATTTGAACTCTTCATTAGCGATTTTTTTTTTATTTTCAATGCAGCATTAGTCCTTGAAAATGGAATAGATTCTTTCTTCTTCACCATCTTCGTGTGCTGATCGAGCAGCTGCATCTGCATGTTCGTTGCCCGTCGGCGTCTATACCCGGCGACAACTTTCTGTGGCAGCACGGCCAAGGCTACGTGGGCGGAGCCTATGCACATGTGCTACTGCGCCAAGTAGTCCGACCGCTTCGACGGGTGTTTCGGTTTCGATTTCACCAGCGCATACTTTATCCTTAGTGTGTCCGGCGTTGACCCAGGTTTCGTCAAGGTAGTATATGGGTCTGGAAGAATAAACAACAAAAATGAAGCATGTCATCTGCAGCGAAGCGCGGCGAATGCAGCGAAACTCGGCTCGTGTCACAATTATTAAAAATTGCTCGCGTTTCGGCTCGCGTTTCGTCGCGTTTCGCTGCAGGTTTCGCTGCTCGCGTTTCGCTGCGTTTGCTCGCGTTTCGCTGCTTTTCCTTACTTGCGCGTTAACGTTGTACGCCACCTTCTTGGCCTGTACGGACAGCTTTTGATTTGACAACGCCTGGTACGGCTGCGCAGCTGGTGGACTCGCGGCACGCGGCGGTGTTTCCTCCGTAAGCGACGTTGACGAGCTGTAACCGGCGGACGCCATCTTTGACAGTGAGGAATGCGGTGAGGTAAAAAGGCGACGGAAGCCAAAAACCCCCCCAATAACCTGAGAGAGCGTGAAACGAAATTTTTTCTACTGCGCAACGTTTTTATTCACTAATTAAAAAATAAATCCGCAAAAAATGTAAGTGACGAATGGTAATATCTTAGTTACCCAGAACAGTATACAAACGTTTTCGTTGAGGGACTACATGCTGTGGCGCAGTAAGACAAGCGTGCTTCGGCTCCGTAGCCTTGGCTGTGCTGCCACAGAAAGTTGTCGCGGGGTATATACATTATACGACCGCGAAAAGCGTCGCTTTACGCTATACCTTCACTGTGCGCCGCCCGCGGCTTTGTGTGACGTGCCTTTCGAACTGCACGCTGTTCGCTCGTCAAGGTTGGAAGCGACAAACGAAGAAGAGCGAAACTCGCATAACGGAACCCAGGGTGTGCCGGGAACGAAAAAAGCGCGCGCTCCACGGCGCGCGTGCACCGTTGTGTCAGCGCGCCTCCCGAAGGTCGGGGACGACAAAAAAGCGCGGGGGATGGCTTTTTCGCGGTGAAAGTCAGCCAACGACGACCTTGCGACGATAGCGCCATACACACGCGAAGGGCGCGGATGGATTACGAAGGGCGGAAGCAGTGAACGGGGTGTTTCCTCCGTGGCGGAAGCGCCCGCTTGTCTCGCTCCATCACGCTCGCTAAAGCGGCGCTGTCGCAGTGAAGGGCGCTGTCATCACGACCTGCGCAATGTGTGCGGGCATGTGCGTTAATGTGTGCGTTAGTGTGTATTTGCGTGCGTATGTGCTCATACGTGTGTGCGCGCGCGTGCGTGCGTCAGCCTGCCATCCGCTTGGTTTCTTTCGCGCGCTTGTTTAGCTTTTGCACTTCTGGCTGCTCGTTCCAGTTCCTGTCGCTTCAGCCGTGAAACTCTGCGCACAACTGCGAAAGCCTAAAGTACCGGGCGGTATATTGTTGAGCCTCGATTAACGGCCTCGTTTCGATGCACCGTGTCGCGACTCTTCACGAGTTCTGTGACGTTTTTTTTTTTTCTTTTCTGTGGAGCTCAGGACCGCCGGTTCGATTGCCCGACCAGTAGTGCATGCGGTCGCATTCTGAGGGGCTAGAGGTGGAATGAATGAATGAATGAATGAATGAATGAAATTATTTGTGTGCTAACCTTTGATTGTGCGGCATGTTATAATCAGTAAGGGTAAAATCGAGTCCAGAGCTTGCCGCTCCGCCATTTTGTATAGCCAGATTGCAGCTGGTCGACGTAAAGCCTCATAATTTAAAGTAATCGAATTTTAACTCGTACGTATAGTGGCGGGTATGTGTTTTCAGTGTGACATGAGACCTTTACTGAGTCCTTTATGTAGATAAGCTTGTCCGTGTGTGGTTGTGGTGGCCGCCGCCTTGCTGATGGGTCTTAACTGCTTGTGAAATTTGGGAAAAGCGAAATGGAAATTCCTTGACGTTTATCCTTTACATTTCGAAGTGACCTTACATGTTTTCGCTCCGTTTTAATATTCAACGGCAAGCTTACATAAGTTGCATGGGAGGCGCTGTGGTCAATATGTCGAAGACAGACCAGTAATTCTTACATTTCTTGCGAATCATGACTGCGTGAAATGTTACGAATAAGGGGGGGGGGGGGGGGGATTCATACACACATGAAAGCTGAAGGAGATGAAAACACATCAGTCGTTGACTGTAAAGCTGCACCTTTTTATTTGCAATGCGTCTTGTGCGAATGTGACTTTCTGCTCATTTACCGTGCTTTAATAAAGGTATATACCTTTTGCCACACTTGTGCACTCAGCACTGCAGTGTTCATGAACTCAGCCACTGTGTCTGAGCTCTCATGGTCTTTCTCAGGCGCCGCTAGCACTCTGCTGGGCAGCGAACGAATTCACTTTTTTTTTTCCAAATACGTCAGCGCTTATTTATCTGAAATTCTCGGTGCGTCCTCTACAAGGGTTGCTTCTTTTCCCTGACGCTCGCTAGAATCTCTTGTTTGTAGACAGAGTGGCTATCATGTCTCAACGCACTGGTGACATAGTCCTCAAAAAGCGAAAGCCTCTCTGCACCCAGTTTTTCAGACAGTTTCTTATCAATATTGCGGGAGATGTATTGAATGGTATTGCATGGTATTTTCGTAGAACTGAAATTTGCCCTGCGCTTATTTCGTCCAACTGCGTAAGCATTAGATCCAATGGCGCATCAGCCGGGAATTGAAAAGAAATTTCCACAACTGAAAAGCTCACTTAACTGGTGTTCATTCAAGTGGTATTTTACTGTGGTCTATATTTTTTTATATTTCCATTGATTTTTAAAATATTGATTTTAAAATATTGATATTTAAAAGGGGTGAATATGCGTGACTTCCGTTCAGAACTATAGGTGCAATAAAAATGACATCATATATCGCCATTTTGATAGCAAGATAGCAAAAAAAACTTTGTGAAAATAAATATAGAGAGTTACGAGGCAGTCACTTGTGTGTAGTGACTGCTATTTTAGTTTTGCCCCTTTTCCTGAAAAATGTATTTGAGTAAATAGCCACTCCCAAACGCTCTTCCGAATCTCTTGGCGCTGACCGTTATCTCAAGGGGATTGGTTAATTGCGTGATTCTTGGAAATAGGGTGGCGCCAAAGACGTCGAAGCTTGCTACTGGGATGACCTTCGGTTTATTTAGGGTGGGGGGGGGGGGGGAGAAGAAAACGCTCGTTTGCGGTGAAACAATGGCCACTGTCTGATTTGTTTGTCGCCTGGGGTTTTCCTCTATTCTGCGGCGTGGCCGTTTGAATACGAACAAAAGCAAGGAAGTAAATTTAATAACCTCTCGGGAGTTCGGCCTTGCTCATAATTGCATTGGTAATACGCATCGTTGATTTGCTGGCGTTCGCTTCTGCATTAAGTCACAGTTATGAAGTCATTGTTCGATGCCAGGTGCGCTATTTCATGAACGATTTGTCCGTTCTGCATAGATATATGTATGGTGTATAATTAAGTGCGTTTCAATGGTGTGTAAAATAGTAGCGGTTGATTAGTGTGGTTTCTGCGAGGGTAAGTTTTTAGAAAATGTTTTATTTACAGTAAAGTAACAAGCCCTTATTTAACGAGTTCGAAGACGTGGGTTCGATTCCCAGCCGTGGCGGTTGCATATCGATTAGAGCGAAAGAAAAAGTACCTACTCCAGTGTCATTGGCCTAATGCCGTCCTTAATTAGGAACAACATGCTTAGCGCCAGTGGACGCGAACGGAATGAAGGCATTGACAACGCAATTCACCATTCATCCCCATGAAAAAAAAAAACGTAGTTTGTGAGTCACGCTGTTTGAATTTTGTTTATGCTGCAGATGTATATTCATGACTCATGCACAGAAACTTCCTCGGTATGTATTACACGTAGTAAACTCTAGCTCGTCCGTCGATTGCTCTCTTGTTTCTTATGGGCTGTTTGATGAACTATGCGCATTTTTTTTCCTTTGTGCATTTCGTGTGGGGTACACTTTGACAAGAGTAAATATTTTGACGTGAAACCGGGGTTGTTTAGCGACTTCCTATTTTTACCAGCAATATGTTGTTTTTTTGTCTCCACCTATTTTTGACCCGTCATTCTGTCGAATATAAATCTACCCGCTCTCTTCCTTTTGACGTCATTACTAGACGTATATGTCTTTGCGGTCGCTTAGCTTTTTTCTGTTACGAGTGCTCAAGGGAACGAAAGGGACAAATCATCGAGGGCTCGTTCCTCTGCTAAAACACCTCAGTTAAGCTAATTAACAGACAGTGAAACCGGGGAGACATCCGGCAGAGGAGATATTTTTTGTAGTTTATAACTCGATGGTGTAATTTTGACATAAATGGAAAGGAATTCAAGCAGGTAAAAGAAATAATTAGAGCAGCTTGCACGTACGCATTGCTTGGTCACAGCAGATCTGGTGGATACCGAGCTTGACCTGGCTACCGAACGCCTTACCGTTTACCTTTTCTTTTTATTTCGTTTCTTTTTACATCGGGCCACCGGACCTACGCACGCACGCGGGAGTCGGTTTTCCTGGCTCTCTCGTAGGTCTGGGCAGTTATGTTCTTTGCTGACCATGAAATTCGGGGCTCACTCATTCACTCACAAAACTCGTTCGTAAGGTACACCTCTTCTGTCCCAAACGAATTTCGAATGTCGCCAGAACTCACTTTGGTGCACTGGTGACGACTCGTACGTAGCCAGTGGCACGAGCAACGCATGTACAAAAAACAAACAAAAAACTAACGAATGTGTAACTGCTAAGTGGCGCTGCTTTATTGACATACATGGCCATTCATAACGAACATCTCAGTCATTCACGGCTCTGTATACTCGTGAGCCCAAGGTATATGTCTTTAATTTATAACTCATCTGGCCCTCGCCATTTCCGAACCTTCCTATCCGTCTACTTATGCTGTAGGGTATAAAAAGTACAAGGCATCATCATTTCGGTGTCTCTTTGAAAAGCGATGCTGCTGCTGCTGATCGTTTGGGAACTATCGTGCGATGGTAATGAAGGGATCACTCGTAAAGTCGGCTTCCTGCTGCTCACACAGCAACAACGCGTGTCCTTTTACGGCGCACCCGACATCGTCCTCGTCGGGCGACGGAAATACTGGCGGCGGCTGATCGGGCTGGGCAGGGTCACATAAACGAGCTCTTTATGGCTCTCGTGCGCCAACGGCACGTCCTGCGCTGCCCTGCCCAGTCGCTGCGGCGGCAGTGTATAATGAATTTCCAGGTGCTCAGGCTCCTCCCTACGTTTGTCCTGTGCTCCTTTTACTTGGTACGCTGTCCTGTTGAGTCACTTTATTGTCTGCTTTGTTCTAAATTTACGTATCCGAAGGTTCGGGGTCATCCAAGCGGCGGCTGTAAATAAAAAAAAAGGAAACAGGTCGGTCAGTGTGTTTTTCGCTGATTACTTGGCGAATGTTCTTTTTCAATATATGCATGTGTGTACACTGCAGTAGATTTAAAAATTTTTAATAATAAGGAGCTCCTGCTCTACCAGGAAAGTAAGCGCAAGCGAGGCTTGGCGTGTGCTCGCCTGATAATACTTTCCTTTTTTCTATCGCATTGCGTAATGCTCGCTCCCTCCTAAAAAAACTTTTGTCCTTGCATGCGGAGAATCGAACCTTCATCCTCGTGCTTAGCAGCGTGGCCATTTAGTATAGCCGCGGGCAACAACGATGGCGTTTGTGTCCAGGTAACTACGAAGGGAAGTAACGTGAAGGACGGGTGACCACGAAAACAGATCAGATTGCCGTATACCACGATCAGAGGCTCGACGACTGATTGTGCCATCGAGCTACTGATAGAGAGAACGTGTTTTCGACGTACAACGCCGCCGCTACCGAAGTCTGTGTTTCGTAACAGACTTCGTCTGTATAATAATAATAATAATAATAATAATAATAATAATAATAATAATAATAATAATAATATAGCAACGGTGCCACGGTCAAGTAAAGGGAGACGGTCACAACTACCGACCACCATTTTCCCTGGGTCTCATGGGAAGCGGGGACTAGAATGCGAAGCAGTAGTGGAAAAACTTCACACGGAATTGTGAAAGATTAAATTCTGTGGTCCTGCGCGTGAGAACCACGGTATGATTATGAGACACACTCCATATTGTGGGTGACTCCGGGCTAACGTTCAGCAGCTGTGGTTGTTAATCGTGCACGTAAATCTAAGCAAACGGGATTGCCGTCTTATACATGAGGCTGCCATGGACTCGAATCGAACCTGCACCTTTTAGGTTTGCAGCAGCGGAAGTGTAAAGTCAGCTTACGAGTAAAGACCGTTTTCCTCAATATGCATATGTATTTATCTCGCTTGCATAGACAGAGACAGAGAGAGAGAACATTTCCTGTTAAGGTATACGTATAGGATCGCGAGTGGTGTTTGTTCCCAAATCTAGGTCACTGCTCCCCCAATACAGGTTATCTAGCCAATTAATCTGCTCACTTCCATCATATTCTTATGCTTTCTTCCTTTCTTTTTTTTTGTCACTCATGTGAAGTTCCGCTTTCACGAACAGCCATGGTAACATGGAGGGCGCTGCCTAATTCTCAAACCACGGTGCTGGAATCTGCAAGTGCAATTGTATAATAGTAGATGAGCGAAATTCAAAACGGCGCAATATTTAATTTTCCGAGCACACGCATCTCTTATGCTTTCCTTCGCTTAATTACCTTCGGCCTCACACAGTTGCGCCTAACCAAAATGAACCCTTCGTCGATTCTCTTTCTTCTATTATGGAAGGAAAGAAAGGTCACATGGGCCGTATGCCTTCGCCTAAGTTGATGCTAAGGCGAAAGCCCTGTGATTCTTTTTTTAAAGACGATGGTCTTTCTTGGGGACCTTCGACGCAAAAATTTTGGTCTGTCTGTCTGTCTGTTTGTCCGCCTTTAACGGCACCTTAAACGGCACCAAAGTGGCCAAACAATATACTCCTAGCGGCTGCTTCAATCCGCAGCGCCCACCAATATTTCTCAAGATTCAGCGTTCATACTTGTGCGATTCTCAATAAAAAATCAATTGTTGCGCATATCTGAGGCACTATAACAACACGTCAATATTCTGTATGTGTGTATCTTACTACAAAAGGCATACGTAAGTAATTATAGGGACCGTAGCGTTTATCACGTTGCGCTGACCAGGCAACTCTTGCACGAAAAGGCAAGTGTTTCCAACGCTTCGCTAAGACGACATAGTGGTGGCACCTACCCGTCACCTTGCGTTCTATACACCCTATCACCTCCGAGACGGGCGCGCAGGGCGCGCGCGCTTCGTTTTCCAAGATAACTGCCAGATAGTGTTCATGTCTCACGTGTGACGTGGCTTGATGCGCTCGTTCGCCACCGCTGCACGCTCGAGGCACTCTGACGCAGCGCCTCCAGTATACCATTCACCGATTTTTTTGCGCAGAACATCAAGAAAAAACGTTTTGTTCACTCTTTCCAGAGGCAAGACTATCGTCTTTCGACGGCATTTGCGGTGTAGCATGCAGATACGGAACCAATTTTCTCTTCCCCTTCCCTCTCCCGTAATTTGGTACTGCCTGCCGGGATCAGCCAACGTTCGAAGAAGCGTGTATGTCACTCCATTGCATCATATTGACGTCATGTAGTTGTGGCTGTCACCGCAGTCAAACGACGTCATCACATATTCTTTTTGTTTTTGTTTTTTTTTTTGCGTGTTGGTCAACTTTCGCACTCGATGAGGCATTCGAGCCTTTCGCCTTAATGAGGTGTCATTACGGCCCCGTAATATTCGCCACCTTCAGCTACGGTGGCGCCGCCATACGGCAACCGGCGAAAGCCATGATGCATTGATAGAACGAAAACTTTCCTGGCGACAACGTGTCAGCCGTGCTTCCTCGTCGTTCTGTCGGAGAACTTCTTGCGGGCTGCAACGGTAGAAAGGCGTCATAAGCGTGCTTGGTTTTCTTTTCGGCTGACGACAGAAAAAGAGCCATGGGGTATCGAACTGCACATCTTGAAACTTGTCACAGTAACACTGTGGTTGCTTAGTGACAGAATTTCTTATATTTTATTTAAAATAACCACGATAGGATGAGTGATGAGACGGTGTAGTAAGGACGTCGGGATTCATCTCGACCACTTGGTGTGTTTCAAAGTGCTCTTAAGTTTTAGCACCTGTTTGTCCTTTTGCACTTAGCCCTATCGAAATTCCACCGCCGTGGCCGGCAATCCAGCCCGTGCCACCGAACTCAGCAGCACTGCACTTAGCGTGCTGTGCTAATCCTGAGGTAACAGGCGAATGCCTTGTTTTTTTTTTTTCGTTTGAGGGGGAGGTGGTTTCAATAACATGCTAAATACAGCTATGCTATCGCGAGTGAAAAACACTTCACAGCTCGCCGCAATTGACACATGCGATCAGCATGTGTCAGTTGCGCAGCATGTTGGGCAGACGCCGCCGCTGTCCGCGATCGAGCGCAAGCCTGGATAGCTCACGAATTTCAGCAACGCGATTCATATCTCTAGTCTTATGCCTGCGTCGAGATAGGCAAGCAGTTTTCTCCTCAGCATCGATTTGAAGATGGCAGCAGAGTGATCCGGTTGGGCGAGATTGCCTGCTGTGTCGCATGTTTACCTGCGAAATGCCCAAGCCTCGTGGTTTTCAATCTCGCTCGTAGGTTGCAAGCCGGCGCTGTTTTGAATAAGTGACGTGCACTGGCGCACCAGTTTATTGGATTAAGCAATATTTTGCGCAATGAAACGATTGCAACCCATCTTCGCTGGCACGAAACAGGTAAATGAAACCGGCATCCTCGGTCAAAATGATCGGAGTAGTAATGAAACGACCGCTAGCGCAAACGGCCCTACGTCACCTGTCTCCCGTGTTGTTTACCGTTAGACAAAACGTTTACGACGCCGACGCGGGACGGCTTAAAGCTCTCCCATAGTAGAGTACCTAGTACTCTAAATCGTTACCCACTTTTTGTAAACACATATACGGCCGGTCGACCGCCGGACCGAGTGGATGACAAAAATCTGCCGAGTTTGACGCACGCTTGTTGTCCGATGCGGCAATGCAGTGTGACGGAACGTCACCGAACCGACTGCTACACGAGCGCGTCGGACGTCGAATCCGGTGAAAGATGACACCGCGCGTCTCGCACTTTATGCACTCTAGCATGAGCTGCTTCCTTCGTGGGAAATTCAAATGCCACGGAAAATTATCTTAGCCGAAAGCGGCGGCAACCACGCAGTGAGAACACCTGTGACGAAGCCTCCGCCCAGGCATCGGCAGCCATTTTGGTTTTCTTGTGGCGCCCCCTATAGTCACTGAAAGTTGCGAATAATTTCGGAGCACTTCCGCGTGACCCGTCGGTCAGCGCCTTCCTTGCCTGGCCTGCAAGCGAAGAACCGAAAAAGGCATCCGCGACGCTTCGTTCGCTGTTTGGGCAGCAGCGGTAGACTTCCCGCCAAGTGAAGCGTCCCTTCCCGCTGTGCTGGTCTGGGCGCCGGTGCGTGCATAATACGCCGCAGGGGCGGGTCAAGGTGCCGTCGTGTGCCGCCGCCGCCGCCGGTGAAGCTTTGTTGCGTGAAATGGTGCGGCAGTTCTTAATGACGGCGGCCGACCTACGGGCGTTCAAAGAGCATCGCTACGCGACGACGCTCCGCGGGCGCCGTGCCGATGAGATACGCCGCACGGGGGCGCCATCGTCGTCATTCCCGCCGTGTGTCTCTGTAAGTAAGCCAGGGACGACGTCGCGTGTGCGCTGGTGTGTTTTTCTTTTCTTTTTCTCGTACAATGGTTTTTTTTTTTTTGCCCAATCTGTCCTTTCTGCGGACAAAGTAGCGTGGTCCAGCCTAGTGTTACCTTCCGCCGCTGAGCAAGGCATCTAAATGTTGCGTCGTGCTCAGCGCTGTCCGCCTTCGACCTTGAGTGATGACTACCCCCCCCCCTCTCTTTCCTTCTTACTTTGCTGAATGAAGTAAACAAATAAACAAACATGCTGTGGGACTGTCACCGAAGCGTTGCGGTGACGTGTTACGAAAATATGATTGACGTTGCGCTTGACGCTTGTGCCTCGCAGTGCAATCGGCGTTGGGAACTTCGTAACTGTGATAATTGTCGGGGTTTAACATCCCAAAACTACGATACGACTATGGGAGATACCGTATCGGAGGGTTCCGGAAGTTTCGACCTTGTGTACAGTTCTTTAACGTGCGCGTGAATTTAGACACACGGGGCTGCAGTACATATTTGGTGTCCTTTTTAATGCGGTCGCCGCGGTCAGGATTCGGTTCCATGACCTTCGGTTTTGAAGAGGTTGAAGCTTCGCAAACGAAAACTGTTCCCGCAATTCTATTACGTGGGACTTGCGCTAAACTGAAAAAAAATATAGATTAGTGACGTTTGGTGAATGCCTGAGGGAACTCGCTTGCTTGGATTTCGTGCCGACCGGTTGTGCCCCAGCGATTTCCGACGACAGCGCAGCTCTGGCCGACTGGCTCGCCCTACGCCATCTCCTGACGCCGACAAGAGCTCTCGCTGAGTGGGGCCCCGTCTTCGGACTTCTGCGACCGTGTCCATCTTGCCTATCTTCTCCTTACTTCTGGATGTCGCTGTACCTGCGCCACGCTTTCTCCTTCCCCCTCTCTCTATTTTTATACCTTTTTTATCATATGCTTTTAATTCTCCTTACCCCCATCCCTCGTGAGCTACTGTGGAGGTGTCCTCCCCATGAGAGACAGTTACGGGGCTCACTTTTATCTTCTTTTCATTTAGTAATCACATGAGAAGAATGTCTGAGGAATGCGCCATAGCGTTTCATTGAATCGATTGCCTTCATAATCACTACTGGTCAATAGCGCTGCTGTTACACGAGTATTTACACCATAGGTTTCACGCTCACTCACACACTTTATTACTTTCTCTCGAACACTCCTAATATTCATCAATTAAAACTATTCGCTTAACAGGGCTCGTTTCGTCGACTAGCCCGGCGTTCAGCCTTTTGCACGACATTTATTGGGCATGATGCACCTGCACTGCGCTAGCTTGCGCGCCGTCTGTGTATAGATCTGTGAGTGGAGCATAGATCCTAAGCTTATTCCGGGTGTGCTATTTATTTTTTTTCTCCGCATCGACAAATCAATCAGATCACTCACTCTGCAGCCAAGAGGAGGTGCAGTATATAAAGCGCCCGCAGCGTCGCGCCGGTCCTGTGCCTTGAATGGCGTGCTTGCCTGTCGGGCGCAGGTATATAGCGGAATCGCGGGCCTCGCCTTCAGCAGACCCCATTTTTTTCCCCCGGAATGCGTCGATCGGCCCGGGTGCGTCGGCCGTTGCCGGACGCGCTCGTTCTAGCTGTCACCGTTCGCTGACGCGTCCAGATAACAATGCTGCGCAATTTCCGTACACCTTGCCTCCGGGGCGCTTTCATCTGTCTCCGACGGGCCTTTAGTGCGCGGCTTCGCTCCCGTGCCGCGGCCTGGCGGTGGTACACGTGTCACGTTTGTTGCGTCGGACGGTCGGCTGGCTACGTCCACCTGCTCACTGCGATCGCATCGAGGTTAATACATTATGCAGTACCGTGACGGGCACACGTCTGGCGACCGCTACAACTTCTGACCGTCGCGTCTCGGCGACGGCGAGGTCGTTGAACTGCCCCTGCAGTACGGAAACGTCGCGTCTGGCCGCCTCTTATCCGCCGCAGGTGTTGCGTTATGACTGCGGCCGCACTTTTATCAAGTTCAGTCGCAATCCTTGCGGAAGCATAAACTGAGCGTTCCGTTTCTTTCGAACTCCACGTGGAAACCCGCCGCTGCGCTTCAGTGGTTTCTGCTGCTTCTTGCGGTGCACGCGTTGCGGTGCTCCGAACGCTCCTTCGCTGGCCTGAATGTTGCGTGTTCGAATCCCAGCCACGCCGTTCGTGTTTTGATGCAAGCCCGTTGTGTTTAGAAAAAAATTATTTACAGCATGTACAGAACACAAAGGCTTCATACCATTCCAGTAACAGGGCACATACACTTCTGCACATCTATGTATCACGACTAACATCACTACGTTACAGTGAAGACATTTGCTCTAATATTCATGACAATGTCGGCATAACGTACACAAGAATTGAATGTGATATCACGATACAAGGGTATAACGATACAATAGCCCGCTGTACTGTGCGATGCCAAGGCACGTGTAAACAACACTAGATGGTCCATACTTCCGGGGCCCTATATATACTGCAGTGGGCCTCATAATGACGTATTGGTTATGGCGCACGTGTAAGACATCGCATATCATTGTTAACATTGTTGTTGCTGATCTATAAGTTTAGGAACTTGATTAGCAGCCGTGAATGCAGCTCTTTATGTAGGCGCACGTTAATAGAATCACAGGTCGTAAATAAAAAAAAAATTAAATTGACAACTTGGCAGAGTGGCGTGCCTCTTGCATTGGCAGTGTCACTTCTGGCATGTGAAAGCATATAGTGTTGGTAACCGAAAATCTGGACACTTATAAGCTACGACAAATGATATGCGTGTTTAACTCCTCAGTGCTACAGCGTTGTTGCTCATAGCCCCTCAATGTGTACATGAGAGCGCGGCTGTGCATTATCTATAGCATGCCCTAAAACCGCCGTTTGATCCGAACGCATGTTTCCGCGCTTTCGCCATGTATTGTAAACAGAGAGCGACGTAATGCGCATTCCATAGCGCCTTTCCACCGCCTCCTGCCCTGCACCTCATCGGCGTCCGTCGTACCGCTGATCTGGCCCTCAGGTTTTCGAACGCTGTTACTTGAACTCTAATTGGTCATTTTTTAATTAAGCTTAGTCTCCCTTCGAGGGCTCCGTTTCCTTCTTGGAGTGGGCCGAGTGACGCAGTAACTGTCTTTCAGTTGTGGTGTTCTCAATAATTTGAAGTTTTCTCAGTAAGCTTTTCTCTATAATTTCCGAGTATACCGCTCCCGTACGGGAATTTCTTGAGCGCTAGTATTGCGCGTTCTTGTAAGGCACGTGTTGGCCATGGACAAGAGTGGCGGTCGAGGTAATGCCGACGTTCACATATGCGCCAAGACGTATTCACAAAAGGTCTTTATGGCTTACAAGCGGTCGTTGACATGCATAGGCCGTCCACTTATGATTATATGGAACCTTTGAAAGTATTCCCAGGCTGCTGTCTTGCGTCAGCGGATTAAAAATTTAATTTAATCTTTACGTGTACGTGGGTCGAAGTAGTGTAAACATTTCATTTTCGTTGGTATTACTTTTTGGACTTTTGTGATTGCATAGGGCTGTTGAACGGATCGCGCTATAGCTCGTGGAAGCGTACGTGTGCCCTTGCGCAATAAACGCATTCTGTCTAGTTGCGTTTGCTCGGCGTTCTGTGCCGGTGGTAACTACTCATTCGCTCCGGCGTTTCAGCGTGTCGCATGCATGCAAGCCGCGCAACGGACAACACTCGCCCCAGTTATCTGCCACAGAAAAGATTCAATCTTCCGCGAGGCATTTCGTGGTTCACGCATGTACGTTTGCGCGTCAACACTTGAGTTGTCTCTTTCTGAAAAGTTTGACCTGCAGATTACGTACGCCCTTCGTTTACTGACAGCCGACGTGACGAGATGCTGCAAGTTAGTTTAACTTTGCGTGGTCAACACCGACGTCGACTTCAATGGAACTGCTGCACACGGGACTGTAGGGACGAGTTCAGATGTGTTTGTTTGAATGAAAATTTCATTGCGGGTCATGGTCGTTGCCGTAATGGCATTGCGCCCTCTTGTGACGAAGCACAATAACGCGAAGAAAAGGAGGTTGCGCCGCGCCTTTTGAGACATGCATGCATGGCTACGCGGCCGATCTCCGTTTCCGTCCCTGTTGATGATGAAGTGCGCGCTCGCGGCCGCCCCAATTGACGATTACGTTGTCCCTCGACGCTGTCCCGGTTCGAACTGAACTTGTTCTTCGTCAGTCGCCCCGGCGGTGCGAAAGTTTCCTCGTGGCTCCCTGCAGGAGCATTCTGTCGCAACGCTCCCTGCATGCGCCGGGTCAAGGTGTACGTGCGTGGCGAAGGCCTGCTGCGCTGCATGCGCCAAATACCGACCCCCGCGAGTATCGGGCCCGTCCCGTGTGTGTTGAAGTAGCACCTAACACGGCTGTGTATACGCCACGGAGACACCGTCGACAACGTGTTGGGCTTCGACTTCCGTGGCGTTCGTGGCACCATGTGGCGTTGTTTTCAATATGCGACAATCACGCAACTGCGAGAAGAAGCAGCGAAATCGGGCCTGTCAATGTATTTCTAGGGAATCGTGCATCCTTAAATAACGCGGAGTGAGTTATGGCAGTTGCTGGGGGGCCTTCATGACAAGGCTACATATATACAAAGACATGGTTGGGTGCGTCTATGTATTCTCTGATATTCCAATTTGCTTGGTAACCCTTGTCGCCGATTCCGGCCATACTGTGGCAGTAAGCGGGAGCTATACGTCGCGCCCTCTGGTCCACTGCAGGGTGCCTATAGCCGCAGCTGCGGTTTTATGTGCAGACGACGTGGTTGTCTACGGAAGTAAAGACATAACATATCCGTGTAGGACTCGGACGTCTTCAAGGCCATGCTACGGGGACAGAGGGAAGACAAACATGGAGCTGAGAGTCCGTTTTCAGGCCGGCGCAATTTTAGAGTAATAGAAAAGGGCGGGTGTGGGCTTGAGCTACGGTTTTGAGCCGAAGAGCCTAGTGTGCGAGCTATGGCGACGGAAGATGGACACTGGGGCAGCAGGGCGAGTTAGCACGGCTTTATGAGGCCGCGCCAGTGCACTCTGACTAGAGGACTTGTAGATATAAAGTTTGCTATAGAAGGGGCTATAGAAGAAAAAAGAAAGACGGATCATAGTTTCCTAGGAGGCTTTGTTCCTTCTTGACAGATGTCTCGTGCTAGATGTTTTGGAACGATAGTGATCGTGCCCATGCCTTTTTAACGATAAGCAAGCGACATTCCGCAATCTCTGCTTGCTGGTTTGAATGTATACCGAGGTCGCGGGCATAATAAAAAAGTATAGTATAGACAGTCTGCTGGCCGCACGCTGCGGTTGCTCACGAAGGTGTCCGTATTGTAAGTCTCTCATTGTTTCCATCCAAACAGCTCTAGTATGGCGTAAAAGACGGAAAACTGGGCCAGTTAGTGACAGTGCTTAAACATATTTCAACCCAGCGCACGACTACACGGACACAAGAGGAGAAGGGACAAACTGCAGCGCTCTCATCCGTATTTGATAACCAGGCCTCATAAGACAAAGTATATTTTCACATGCTACAGAGATACGCTGAGAAGGGGGGGGGGGGGGTAGTTTCGTTGAGTTGTGGGGATCTTATATTGCGTGGGGGTGTGGGGGGAGTGGAGGGGAAGGTATAGATTACTGTGGTGCGGAGAGGTTCTTACCCTGCAGAATACATTTCTTCACAACGTTCGCTGTACGCTCTCGATCCCACAAAGTCACGCACTTGTCGCCACAACGAAGACATGGCGCCCACGTTCGAAACGCCATGTGCCAGGTAGACTCCCGTTATTTGAGATATTCCTTAATTGCTAATAGAAAGCTTAAACAGAGAGAGAGAGAGCAAGCAAACGCACGAATTCCTGCAGAATCATCCACCGTGATACTTGGGAGGCCTCGCCCTTTCATCTCTCATTCTCTCCGTGTTTTTGTTTTCATGCGACCAAGCTGTAGTCGCCCACATTTTATTTCGAGAGATTTCGCGGTCACCCGGGCGCGCCCTGATAACGATCGAGTTCGTGCTTCTCCGTGAGCGCGCGCACACTGTTCAGTTCTGTCGGCTTGATTTATTTACGCGCGTTGCCGCTAGAGAGAGAGAGAGAGATCCTTCAATGTTTCAGAACTGTGCATCGCGCGGGGGTCGTTTCTTTTACTGCCCGCGCACACTCCCGAAGAACGATTTGTGGCCGTACGTGCACAACAGCTCGCGCATGTGAAAGGTCTCGTTGCTTTCTTTCTTTCTTTCTTTCTTTCTTTCTTTCTTTCTTTCTTTCTTTCTTTCTTTCTTTCTTTCTTTCTTTCTTTCTTTCTTTCTTCCTTTCTTACGTCTACTCACGCCACTCTGCTTTCGCTCGTTCTCTCAGGTCCCGCTACACGGCGCTCGTTCTACGCCCTTTTTGAGCGTCTTTCTTTCTTTCTTTCTTTGTTTCTTTCTTTCTTTCTTTTTTTTTTTTTGTACGTCTCCTCACGCTACTCTGCTTTCGCTAGTTCTCTCAGGTCCCGCTACACGGCGCTCGTTCTACGCCCTTTTTTTGAGCGTTGAATTCGTAATACGCTGGACAGGTAGATAAAAGAGGGCGCTACGCAACGGAGAGAACAACAACAAAAAAAAAAGGAAGTCTCGTAACGAGAAAGCGGGCTGCAGCGCGGAGCCTGGTCCAGCTGCGGCGCCGATCGTGCTCCCCCCACGTTGCCACTGCCGTCCGCCGACGGCTGTTCCAGTGACCCGATTTTTTCTCCGTTGCGCTACACATATACAACACTGCAGGATAGAGACTGCCATGCAGTGCTGGCACTATTCGCGCAGCTGTTTGCGGATAACGACCTCCTCCGTTCTTGTATGGGCGTTGTGGCTCCTTGCTACCTCTGCCTGCCAGCGGGCGCAGTTGGAGTTTATTAGTTTTGTTAGTTTTGTCGAGTCGACCAGCTGGCGGCGGCGCAGGCAGGCACTGCGCGCGCTTTTTTTTTTTTTTTTTGCATTGCGTGATGCAGCGAGGGACGCTCTCTGAAGGGAGAGCGTGATCAAGTCGGAGGAAAAGGGAAATCGGCTGTGCAGTGAAGCATACGTTGCGGAGGCAGTCAGCTGTCATCTTTCCGTTGCGTGAGCTGGTAAGGAAAAAAGTGGCAAACTACTACTAATAATAATAATGATGTATGTTGGGGTTCAACGTCCCGAAATGGCAGTACGATTATGAGGCGCGCCGTATAAATGAACGGGGCACGGAAATTTCGATCACCTGGGGTTCTTTAACGTGCACCTAAATCTTAGCACATCGGCCTAAAAGCGAAATGCGGCCGCCGCGGTGGGAATTTCATCCCGCGACAAGCGGGTCAGCAATCAATTGTCATAGGTACTAGACAACCTTGTCGGGTTGCCATGGCGCTAACCAAGTGATTACATTGCAGGGTATTTTTTTTTTTTTGACGATAACAGCCGCACGCACGCAGCTTGATCATCATGTTAGTGTTCATTATTACCGCATTTCTTTGGAACGAAACAACGCCTGTACTCGCAGAACTTTGAACACTTATGGAACACTTATGAGAATCCGTTTCAATTAGTTTGAAACACCCAGCGAAACCGTCCTTATAGGTTCATGGTTCAGCCTAAGTTGAGGACGGTGCAGTGAGCGATGGAAAGTGAAATGATAGGTGTAACCTTAAGAGACAAGAATAGAGCATAGTGGGTTAGGGAACAAGCAGGCATAGGGGATATCATAGCTGAAATGAAAAAAAAATGTACATGGGCCGGACAGGCAGCGCGTGGACAGGATAACCGCTGGTCATTAAGGGCAACTGACTGGATTCCCAGAGAAGGCAAACGCACGAGGAGGAGACAGAAAGTTAGGTGGACCGGCCAGATTAAAAAAAGTATTGGGTATAACGAGGCAACAGGAAGCTCAAAAACCGGGTTGATTGGCGGATCATGGGAGAGACATTTGCGCTGCAGTGGAAGTAGTCAGGCTGATGATGATGATGACCGCTGCGGAGCGAGATGACTTGGTGAAAAACTTTTGTGGAGTGAAAGTCAGCGTAATTTGAAATAGAACTGGCTAGCACCTTCGCAGAAGAAAAAGCTGATGCTAAAGAAAATTGGTTTACACTTGTACTGTACTCACGGATCGAAGCGTGGGAACTGAAGGCTAAATACATAATTAATGCACGTGCTTTGGTCTCCATCGTCTATAGTTCGCGTCATAATGGCGTAATTTTGAATCGAACACTTTCCAGTCATAGCCAGTGACATGGTGCGGTTACCGCAAGCAATTGCCCAAAATGGTCGTTGTCATAAAAAGAAAAACAGCGATGGATCGTTTTAATTCAGGAGTACTGCAACATACGCCCGGCTCCTTGACCAGCTACTTGAACATTGGTGCTACAGCTGAGTAATACGTGGGATTTTACGTCCCAAAACCATGATGATGATAATGAGAGACGCCTTAATGGAGGGCTCCGGAAATTTTTACCATCTGCTGTTTTCTTCAACGTGCGCGGACATTGCACAGCGCACGAGCTCCTACCGCTTCGCTTCCACCGAAATGCGGCCGCCGTGGCCGGTATCGAACCCGCGACCTCCGGGTCGGCGTCCGTCCGTTCACTGTAACCAGCTGTGATCCATTGTGGCAGACTGCTGTACACACTTCGTGGGAGTTTTCACTTTTGCAACGTCGAATCAACGTCCCACACGGGCAATCGCTTTCACTCCAAATATTTTGGTTTAGTCGAACAATCTTGCACATGTGTTTTATACTCTGTAGAAGCTGAATAGAAATCGCCCCGCCGCGGTGGTCTAGTGGCTAAGGTACTCGGCTGCTGACCCGCAGGGCGCGGGTTCAAATCCCGGCTGCGGCGGCTGCATTTCCGATGGAGGCGGAAATGTCGTAGGCCCGTGTGCTCAGATTCGGGTGCACGTTAAAGAACCCCAGGTGGCCTAAATTTCCGGAGCCCTCCACTATACGGCGTCTCTCATAATCGTATGGTGCTTTTGGAACGTTAAACCCCACAAATCAATCAAATCAAAATCAAAGCTGAATAGAAATCGCTCACGGACAAGTATAGGATCGGTCTTGTTCTTATAGTTCTCTTGTCTCCTTTTCGCCTCACCGCCAACGCACACGTACGGCGCTTTCGTAGAATGGTGGGTGCGCTCCCATACGAGCGTCGAAGGAGGACCCCGGAACGCGTCGGCGTGTGAACCCTCTGACGCTGCTGAGCGTGAGATATCGGCCGTGCGATTTTGTGTGCTGCTTCACGGCTCGTGCCTGTGTGTGTAGGGATAAATGAACTGGTGCGCATCGCTCTTGACACTGCCGTGGGGGTACAGTGCGTGATTTTGCTCTTGCCAGAACGTGGTCGTATAGCGCAGAGGCGCGCTTGAGAGGTTGTGGGAGTCTCTTTTCCGCCCGCCCGTTGCGTCCGTCCGTGTGTTTTTTTGATACTGCAGATGTATGATGACCTTGAATCTATGCGACCGTATTCGCGAAGCCTTCTGTTCTGTCTTTTTTTCTACAGCTGATGATTATATGTGGGGATTGATTGATTAGTGGGGTTTAACGTCCCAAAACCATTATATGATTATGAGAGAGGCCGTAGTGGAGGGCTCCGGGAATTTTGACCACCTGGGCTTCTTTAACGTGCACCCAAATCTGAACACACGGGCCTACAACATTTCCGCCTCCATCGGAAATGCAGCCGCCGCAGCCGGAATTCGATCCCGTGACCTGCGGGTCAGCAGCCGAGTACCTTAGCCACTAGACCACCGCAGCGGGGCTCTTCTTCTTCTTTTTTTTTTTCATAACTGTCTTCGCTAATGGTGCGCATATCACAACTTCGGGACTGGCAGAAGTTTTCTATTGAGGCAATTCTAGCTCAAGAGCTTTCTTTATATGAACGCGTGCAAGAGTAGTTGTTATAGCACCGTTTTAGCAAAACGATTCTACGCGATATATGTGTTCGTATAGGCGCGAATTTCGACTGCAGTCTGCACGGCTACTCATTACAACGTTTACATGTGGTACTAACGCGTTTATATGAGGTCAGTGAGATACATTTGTAAAATCAAAAAAAAAAAAACTGGGTGAACGTTTATGGGCACTCACCGTGCCTTGGAGAAAAAGAAAAGGGGGGGGGGGCGAAAATGGAGGGGGAAAAGCAGATCGATTCACCACGATGGGGATAGAAAAAAAAAAGCTGTTGCCGCGGTAAAAATAACACGATTTCCGTGTTTCCACAAAGGCCGTACACACTGGAGTCGATACCGTTTTTCCAGGGTTACCACCGCTGCCGTATTTGTCATGCGGCGTGCCCAAAATAGCGGCCTCGTGTACAGTGTATAGTTGGCTGCTTTGTGCGCTCTTGGGAACGAGCCAGTATTGCGCACCAGCTGTCTCCCTATAGACTCTTGTGTTGCAGGGCATCACGCTGAATCAGGTGTTTAGGCAAACGGCGGTGCCGACACGTAGAATAGTTATGGCGTGCGTTCCCGCTGATGCGAGTTTCGTGAAAACTGACCGCAATGCAGCAAGAAAAAAAAAGAATGTTTGCCCTGTCATTTATTCAAGAATAGAAGAGGATGAGGAGGAAATGATGAATAAGAGGATGACGGAATTTAAATGATAATGACGATGACGAAGAGAATATAAAATTACGGTCCCGCCCCGATGCAAATATACCGCGGCGGTTATTAGTTAGTGAATCAATACTACTTACCACGCCGTCGTTTTATACTTATCAAGAAAAAAAAAGCACTCGAATATAATAATTTTATGAAGTTTAACTCAACTGCTTCGTTTCAAATACCATTCGTCTCTTCGTCGGAGCGTTGTCGTATGGATGGTCTCTTAGCCGTCGAAGAGTATTCAGTTTAATTAGGGCGACTTTAATTTCGTGAACTTTTGTGCCATATGTTCTTCCTGATGAATCCGGTATTTCTCATTGATAGTTTACCGTTCACATTTGTTTCCGATGGAGGCGGAAATGTTGTAGGCCCGTGTGCTCAGATTTGGGTGCACGTTAAAGAACCCCAGGTGGTCAAAATTTCCGGAGCCCTCCACTACGGCGTCTCTCATAATCATTTGGTGGTTTTGGGACGTTAAACACCACAAATCAATCAATCAACCGTTCACACTTGAGTAATTACACCTAAACTCACCTCTCGTTTTCGCTGTTGCTCGTATAGTGTTAGCGACCGTCTGAGGGAGTAACACACAAGACGAACAATATTTTACACACAGCGCTTAGTTCCTGGCCATCTTATAGGAGTTCGCGCTGTCCGCTTTATTATTCAGCGAACCTACTCGGATAGCCTCTCTGCTGTGCGTGTCGTGGGCGTACTTTTTGTTCAGGGCTCGAGGAGAAGCTTAGGAACTCGGCAATATATCCGATCCCGCCAAAGGCACGCAAGGGTACGCCACCCGCCAAAGGCATCAACTCACAATAACCCCTTTCCGGTCCCGAAATAACTGCTTCAAATGTTCCTTTTTCCCTCGTACAGTAACTCAGTGGAATGGACTAACTAATAACCAAGTGATGGAGCCGTCCTTAAGGTTGTTTGCAGCAAATTTGACCTGATCGTTCACATCATGCCGTTCTATTTTTTGTTTGTTTGTTTGGTTAATGCATTCTTGAGTGCCAACATTGTGAAAATTATATCTGTAACCACCCTGCTAAAATCTCTGCAATTGGGATTGCAATATGAATAAATAAATAAATGAATAAATAAATAAATAAATAAATAAATAAATAAATAAATAAATAAATAAATAAATAAATAACCCAAATTCGATGTGTGCGCAATCCTGCCAGCGTCCTTGCTCGAAAGAACCAAAGGTTTGGTGTTGCCAGATTGCGGACTCGTCGCCAACGCTGTTCTGTCGGCATATGCGCGAAGCCTTCCCTCTCGTCTCGCCGTTTCTATAAGACCCTCGCGTTTCATACATTTATACGCGTGCACCATCTTGCCTTAGCCTTGCCCAAAGAGCGCGAAGCGCGGGTGGATCGAAGCCGACATCCTGCAGGCGCAGAAAAATTCAGCGCGGACAGGCTGAGAAAGATCGAGCGAGCGCCGCGCTGCACGCTTTTATTGCCCTATATCCGTGTCACCCTCGTTTGCCTTGCTTTGCGCTTTTTATCGCCTATAAGTGTTGCGCCAGCTCTGCGTATACTGTGTCTAACGGATTCCGTGCAGTGCAGCGAAATTTCCAAGGCCTCCGTCAGACAAGCACCATGATCCTATACGCAGGCTTCTTGGATAAGGGGTGCAAGTTTTACTGCTGCGGGCTGTCCCCGTACCGACGCAACCCTTTAGTTGAGTTCGAAAGTGTAGTAAGCATCGCGACGTATGCAAAAATTAGAAGTTATAGAGTTAGATGCCGCTTGAGCTTCGCCTCAAGATTACTACTATATATATATATATATGGGATATGGCACAACGGGGGCGTTGTCAAGAAGGATAAATATATTTATCTCCCAACAGTTTCGGCAAGGGAGGACCCCTCTCGAAACTGTTGGGAAATAAATTTTCGGTGGACACGTGCCGCAACTGATGAAACGTATGTTCCATCTCTTGTTCCATCACCCCCTCTCCGGTCCTGTGCGCGCGCTTATGGCTGCAGGGAGTAAGGAGAATAGATAACTAAATTGGGTCCATCATTTGTAACATGCAGCTATACGAACAGACGCTGGAAACAACGCACAACACGTCGCAACTTCTGCGCCTTGCTTCGCTATAGTCAACAACGCCATGCTGTGTCGTTTAGCGGCCAACGTGTCGACCTGGTAAACTGACGATTGATTGATATGCGGGGTTCAACGTCCCAAAACCACCATATGATTATGAGAGACGCTGTATAGTGGAGGCCGGGCTCCGGAAATTTCGACCACCTGGAGTTCTTTAACGTGCACCCAAATCTGAGCACACGGGCCTACAACATTTCCGCCTCCATCAGAAATGCAGCCGCCGAGGCCGGGATTCGAACCCGCGACCTGTGGGTCAGCAGCCGACCACCTTAGCCACTAGACCACCGTGGCGGGGCGAGCTGCTGAACTGGCTCGTTGGTGGTTCGAATATAGCTCCCAAAGGTGTAGTGCATCCAAGACTTGACTGATCGGTGTGTGTTATGCGTTTTTCGCGTTGTTCCGTCCTGGATGCGCGACACCTCCGGGAGCTGCTGACGATGAGGACTTGGGTGTGATTGTTTGGGAGTATAATGCGAGAGCGTGCGCCTTCTTCGGTTTTGTTGCAACTTAAATAACCCAAGGTAGTCGAAATTAATCCGGGCGACCTAGTTTTAAGAAAAATCGATGTGTGTTCTATAGGTTTATTCTCAGTCGATGTATTTAATCCTACCCCGCCACTCTTCTGAAGCCTTCTGTTATACTAACGGGTTTTTGCACTCATCGGAGGCATAGTTTCGCATTGCATTCGAGATCGGACAACCTGTGACGAAGCTACGATGTCACGCAGTGATGGAAGTGCTGTTCCGATCGCTCCAAAGTGCTCCAAAAGAGAAATGTTGCTCCATGCTGCCCCAAACAGTAATTTTCCTTAGTAATTGCTCCAAACCTGCTCCAAAATAGTGTTCGCAAACTAAAAACAATGAAGATGAACCATGGAACCATCCCGTGAGCATAAGCGAAACCAAAAGCAAGCTGTATACACTAGCATCCTAGTATGCTACTCAGTGGCGTAAATCCAGAAAAATCTGCAGGGGCGACACATATCAGGACTTGGTGTCCAGTTCGTATTTTTAAGGGTTGTATTTTTATTTATATAGGAATTAAATCATGCGGTCAAATAATATAAAAAAACGAGCATTGTGTCCACGCTCGAGCAATTGCACTGTTCTATTCAGTCTGTTTTGTTTTTCACATTTCTCCGATTTCCATAGTTCACACAGCTGAAGGGCATTTACCACAGGTGCGCAGTAAAATATAAAAAGATGATTTTAAAAGCTAATTGTGCTATACTTTACTGTTTACTCAATTATATCACGTGCTAAAGTTAAATCTCAAGTGGGACACTTGCAAGGGGTGTCCTCCACAGCCTGAGCACCAGAAAAGTCCAGACTCTCTTGACACCCCGCGCCCATAATTTACGCCAAATACACTGCTTGTATACTAGCTGTATACTAGCATACGGCATGTTTAATAATAAGTATAAATATTTATTACATGCTTAAGTGATGTTTTAGACTTCTGGAGTCGTTCAGAACATGCATCTGCTCCGAAAACGCCAATAACAACCCTATAAGCTATGGCATTTTTTTCTGCTTCGAAGACACTTGAGGCTGCTCCAAAGCACCATTTTTTTGCACCAGAATCTGCTCCAAAAAAGCAAAATATCGCTTCCATCACTGGTCACGTGATGATGTCATCTTGTGGCATCACGTGACGTTTCAGTGATGTCATAACACAAAAGATTGTGAGCTGTGACGCCAATACGACTTCATATTGTTACGTCATCACGAAACACTTTTTTTTTTCATCACTATAAAGTCTCGTCGCCGGTGGACGCCGACGATCAAATATCGCATTTCATGAGGCACCGAAGGCTTTCACCTTAATAAATACACAGTGAAGGTGAAAATACAAAATACAAATCAAAGCATGCCACATCAATGAAACTAATAAAGAACCAGACAAACGCGGAGACAGTCGTCGTGATAACAGGCACGGACGCATTCACTCCGATTCGGCTGCAACGCGCAATTGGCTAGACCGAGCATGCACGACCTGCTGCTATTACTCTTAGGATGACTGCCACTTGGGCGTGTTGGTAAAAGTTCACGATGAAACAAGCGCTAAAAATACACACACTCAGAGAGGACACAGACAAGCGCTTACTAGCAACTGAAAATTTTATTTCGTAGCGAACACTAATAAATACATCACACGCATGTACGTCATTCCCGACTTCCCCTGTCATCATCAACAACGTGATGCAACAAAATATGCACTCCCATAGTCGATGGCACACAACTGCTGCCATTACTCTCTTGCCGGTCGGATCTCGTCGCGAGTCTCGGCGACAAAATTATGGCGAAATAACTGCACGGTACCGAAATAAACTTCGCCTTCAACGCTTATTGGGCACGCCGCTGTCTGCCACCAGGCTTTACCGTCCTCCACAGTTCGTGTACCGCGTTTATCCCGCATTGGTGGCTCGACTCGTGTGCGTACGCGACGAGGAAAAGTGCACCGAAAGTAGCGCAGACGCAAATTGAGCGCACCGCAGCGAATATGGAAGACTTATGCTCAGGTGCCGAAATAGTAAACGTAATCGAAGCAAGAACCGGCTCTTGGCACCGTGGTGGTTTGTCTCGTTCGCCACTCGCAGCAACTACAGGTCGCGACGTCTGCGCATAGACTGGTCGGTGAGCGGGAAACGCAAGGCGATGTGGCTTTATATTTAACTACGTGTATACGCCCGTGCTTTTATAGGCTTAGTGAACTGAATTGGCCAGCGCGCGCGTCTGCGCGTGCGTTCAGAGTGCAGTATAGAGTCTAGAAAAAAAAAAGTAAGTCTCTGAAACGGAGTTCCTGCTTAAATGGAGCAGCTGTATACCTCTGGTATGATTGGTTTCCTACCTCAATTCTGCACCCCTGTTTTTCTCTCAGTCAGTGAAACTCCCTTTCAGATGGTCGAAATTTCCGGAGCCCTCAAATACGGCGTCTCTCATAATCTTATCGTGGTTTTGGGGGTGTAAAACCTCAGATATTATTATTATTATTTTAACTGAAATTCCCATTAAATGGAACACCGTTTCCTGGTCCCTACAGGCTCCGTATTATGATAGCCTATACTCTGTCCCGCTTGGCGAAATTCCTCGGTGATTAACATGAATACTGTGGCGAAAATGGTGCATACGTGTTACGACGAGAAATCGCCATAAGCTATTTTATTAGGCTAAACCATCGTTTATAGGCATTTTTAAGGTGGGAGTCTTTCATGAAATGCGAAACGTTACCGTGAACTTCAGCGCAAACAGTGCTAAAAGTATCACGTGATCGCGGAAGGCGTCGTGAGGACGCCATCTGAGCCATGAAAGGCTTCTCGGAGCGCCTCTCTACTGTAGCCAATACGAACCACACCTTATATGCCGACGACATTACAGTCTGATGTATGGGTGGTTCGGATGCTGAAGTGGAGGAGGCGTCCCAATCGACTTTGTCTATCACAGAAAGTTTTCTGCAGGGTACAGGGCTTCGGCTATCCCCCTCTGAATCGGAGTTGCTTCTATATCGACTGGTTCTGCCCGGTAGAAGACACCAGTCACCGTTTGATCAGGTGCAAATTACGATAACCGCACGAGATGGGCAGTCGATTTCTGGAGTCAATTGTATTCGGGTGCCATGCTTCCTTCTCGAATCCAACGGCAGAATTCGCAGGTTTCGGCCCGCATCACCTCCAAAACGGAGAACATGCTCATATTAGGGGTTTCAAGCCGCAGGGGAGGGCTGAGGGAGAGCAATCTCCTTCGGCTCTTCCACGCATTCCCATGAGCACCGGCACGGACAGGCTCATGAGTCTGGGCATGCACAACAACCTCTCGGAGGTGACCGAGGCACAAACACTAGCTCAGGTTGCGCAGCTCTCCTCCATGAATGCTGGGCAGCGTCTCCTACCTTCGCTGGGATATCATGATACGGCCGGGGAGGAACAGAAGATCTTATCACAAACAATGAAGGGCACGTACGAGGTGGCACCCTGCCCGCGCAATGTTCATCCACAGTGCAATGTTGGCCGGCGAAATGCACGAGCCAAGTCTCTCCTTGATTTCGTGTCTAGGTCCACGGCCAGTGTAGCTTTCGTCGGTGCGGTGCAGTATGGCCGCTCCGATCGTTTTGCGGCCGGGGTCGTTGATCATCGCGGTCGCGCACTCAACTCGATTTCCGTGAGGAATTTTCTGCCTCCCTAGCAGAACAGGTAGCGATAGCCTTGGCTATGGTGGACCTTTCGCTTCCAGATATATTTACTGACTCCAGGGCAGCCGCCCGGGCCTTTGCTTCTGTAGCAATCTTTAGGAAGGCTGCCGCTATTTTAAATTCCAGGGGTGTAGTAGGCTACCACACTGCACCTGGTTTCCGGGCCACATGGGCTCAGAGTTGCATCCGACTCTTCCCAACGCCAACGAACTTGCCCGTAATCGTGCGCGAGAAATCATACATGTGCCGCGGCGGTCCACGTGGGTACGGAGGTGGGTTCGCGGATAGCTTTAAAGATCCACTTGGCACCTTTAACGAAGGGACGTTCCATTATCAGTTCTCTAGGCGGAGGTGCCCGCTTCCGCATTCTAAGCTCCCTCGACCGCAGTCGTCGGTTCTTCCAATGCTACAGGCAGGTTCATTCCCGTCTCGTTGCACATTTAGCCACTCTGCTGGTGGCATAACTCCAGGTTGCCGTAGTTGTGACACTCGCTCTCATGCTCTGGCAGCGCCCGGCGTTACATGGCCCAAGCTTCAGCATGGAACAGCATGGAACAAGACTGGGAAAGGGCTCTCGAAAACTCCGAGCTCTCAGTGCAATACTCGGCAGTCCAGGTGGCCTGGGAACGGGCGGTGGGCCACGGTCTTCCAGTCCTGGTTTGGACGCGGCCAGCAACTGCGGCGGACCCCTCTTGGAGGGGGGGGGGGGGGGGAGTCTGATTAGTACTCCAGGACCGAATAAAGGTCATTTCACTTCACTTCATCTGTGCCGTCACAGTTACGTCACGGATCGTGTACGCTGGTGACATCTTCGTGGTATTTTATGAGACGACATACATGATTTTGTCGTCACATGGCATCGACGTTTTGTGAAGAGTACGTGGGTCAATCGCGGTGGAAATGCAGCATCACATGAGCATCAGAGAGCTGCAGGGAGAAAACATAGTGATAACACTTATGCTGTGTTTAGGCCTGAAAACCACTATCAGGAGGAATGACGAAGACTACGGGAATTTCGCATCTGGTTTTCTTTAACTTGCGCAGACACCGCACATATTACACGCGCCTCAACCATTTCGCCTTCATTGAAATGCGACCCGCCGCGTCCGAAATCGAACCTGCCACCATTCGGTTGAGCAGCTGCATGAGCACGGTAACCGTCGCATCACCGCGGCAGACTGCGGGGAGAGAGGGATCAACACAACCTACTGTGATTCAATATAAGAGGATGGCTTTTACCGTATAGTCTTCTTAGGCCAATGCATGATGTGCCTACGACATACGTATTTCTGACTTATCAGAGGTTCGTACCAAGTCTGTGAGAGCTTGCAGAAGCACCCGTGTTTTGATCCCTTTTTCGAATCACCGCTTCCCTTCATTCGCCAAAGGCAAATTATAAAAAAAATGTGTTCTTCAATGTGTTCAGCAATTGCCCCCCCCCCCCACATAAAAAGTTCCTAGCCATGGTTTAAGTATTGTGGTAATTTGGATGTGGTTGCGAAGAAAGCTAGTGTGCACGAAAAGGCAGCTTGCCATCGGCAGGGGTCGAACCTACAACCTTCGGCCATGTTCCATTGCAATAGGATGGAAAGGTGGGCTATAGTTGGTAATGCATGATTCTTCATCGAACTGTGAGCGCAGTAGTAACACAGACACGAAGCAAAGAGGAGGCACACAGCATTGTGTGCCTCCTCTTTGCTTCGTGTTTGTGTTACTCCCGGGCTCCCAGTTTGCTGAACAGCCATGTTCCATCTTTGCCGACTCCAAGTTGTCGTTTAGCCACTTTACTTTCTTCACAAGTACATCCCAATCACAAAAGTACACTTAAAACTACAATTAACGTGCCCTATTATTTCTTGGCTTCATTGTTTGCTTGTTTTCATCAAGGCTGTACGAACAGAGAAACGAACCTTCGAAAAATCTTTTGCTTCCTGGGAATGGAGCCAGAGCTATATATAGAATTTTTTAAAATAAAAATTTCGGTTACGGCCATCTGTACTCGTTTGCTCATTTGCTCATTACGGGCCCGTCTGTACTCAAGCACGTTTGCGTCATATGTGCCTGGGATTAAACGTCGATAACGGAATCAAGCGGTGACGAACTGGAACTGAACAGCGATGTCGTCGTCAAAAGACTAAACGTGGTACGTTTCGAGAAACTCCACGGCACTGCAACCGCTTACACGAGGGAAGTCGACATCAGCGCTGGCTTGTTCGCGCTGACGTTTTCTGCCAGCTTCAAAACTTCGGACGTTTGATTCTAAGATCTACGCGGAATGCAAAGAACGCAGAGCGTCAAGAGTATCGTTTTGTCAGTGTAAACTGACTTTTAGAGGGCTCCTCTACAACGTCCCTTTTAATACCAGCAGTGTTCACGAACCTGCGCCAGAGGTCCTGGCGTCTTCTTCCATTCGGGTCCTTCCATTCGGGTGCTTCCATTCGGCGTCTTCCATTCGGATCGCAAACGCTTCCATTCGAACACGTCACAGCTTTTCACGGGGCCTTGGCTCGAAGGGGAAATGCCGGTCGGCGCGCGTGTACGCACAGGCGGCGACCGTAACCTGGATCGCCGTCTAATCTGGCACGCTTTCGCTTCGGACACGCGTCCGTCCACCGCCGTATGGGACCTGCTTTGCCGCCACGTGTTATAGGTCGCCGTGGCGTCGCTTAGACGCGGGTATACGCGGGAAAAAAAAATAGAGCGCGAAACACGATACGCATCAGGTTTATCGACGACGTCCCCCCTGTCGCCGACGGCGGGCTAGTTCGGCAGGGGAGGCCATGCAAGGAACGGCTCGTTGGGGGGGAGCAGAACGAGCGACGCATCCGTAATTATTATGCAACACCCCCGGCGCGGGACATGTGCGTGCTGGGCGAAAGCAGGGTAGCACTATATTCTTCGATGTCGTTGTCGGCGTATACTGTGTGGGCAATCCGTTTTCATTGAGGGGAAGGTCACCCGCGTCTTAACGCGACGGGGTCGTTTCGGCGCCCCCTCCTCCTTTTTTGTTTGTTTACTTTCTTGTTTCGTTCGGCTCTTACGGTAATCTCAGACGGTCGGGCAGTGACGTCACATCAGCGCTCGAGAGGGCGTCTTGTGCGCGTTTCTTTCTACCCATCTCTCTTTGTCTCGCGCATCTATGCGTGTACCCAGTAACCTTTTTTTTCCCCTGTCGTTCTTCCATTTGCGTTTTCTCTCCCTCTCTCCAGCTTCGTGCCAAAAGAGGAGGCGGAGCCGCTCGCGGGGCAAGGCCGCCGACCAACTAACCCAAATCGCCGACCACTTTTGACGGTGGTTCTCGCGTGCAGTGCATAAAGCGCCCGCAGCTCGTCGATGTTTGGTGGTCGCCTGGTGCGCGTTTACTCTTTTTTGTTTGTTTGTTTGCCCTTTCTTTTTTCTCCTTTGCCCCGAATCTGTGATGTTTGGAGCCACGTAGAGGAGGTAAACGAATTAGTGACGTCCCGGCGTTTTCCACCTGTTCGAACAGTGCGTGGAACGTGGGTCGAAACTCCGAGAAACCACATAATCCCCCACTACTTTGTCGAATTCTCAACGTGACGAAGTTATTTCTGCTCGTGGCAGAATTTACGATTACCATGAAATTCCGTAGCCCAACTTCCTCTGTATTGTTCTAGTGAAGTGGGCTGGGAGTTCGTGTTTATAAATCCACTCGCGAGCGGCTGCTGCTGTTGTGCCTCCGTTGCCAAGTCGGCAGTGCGCCTGTTGTGATTGACAGTGAATAGATAACAGCGGCCCACACAAACAGCTGCGCCTTCGCGCAACGCTGATGGAACGTTAGTGTCGGAACAGGCGCGCAGTTACTCATAGTGTGCTTGGCCGGACAATCGTACCGCCTCATGAGCGCTTCTTACGGGTGTTTCGACGAACGCTCGTCAACTTAAGTGTTTTGCGGCAATTCAATCAACGATACGAATGACCCAGTTCTCCGGGCTGTTATACGGAGTGTTCGTGGACTCCGCACTACGCCTATCTAGAACCCCAAGGGTTCGTTAGGGTTAGCAAACGCCAGCGAGACGTCCCGGAACATCTGTGAGGCGGTGTTTAGCTGTTGCTGTACATTTCCGGTCTGCAAGTGTTGCCTGCAGCTTGCTGCGCCCTCACCGGCACGCAAACATCTGCTCGCGCTATTGCATTCCCAAACCACCTGTCGGTTAGGTTTAAGGAATGCGTCGGCTGCTCCCGCTCGGGCATCGGACGGGCGTTCAGTGCCTTCCAACGTTGCCGCGAAGTTCCGTGCATGCCAAGGACACATGCACGCTTGGTCTTAAGAGCTTAACAGACAAGTTTGATTGCGACGTGAATGTTGCGTTATCGCCTCCCCGATTGTCTAAAAGTTCGCTTGCGTTTTTTTCTTTTGTTAATCCTTACTTTTTTTTCACTACTTCGTCGTCCACATCGTCATCGTTTCATTCAACTCCTTTAATCATTTTATTCTTCGTTCAGTTTTGTGCATCTACTTTTAGCGTATGCATTTTACACCGGTTTCTTGTTCATTTCTTTCTTTCTTTCTTTCTTTCTTTCTTTCTTTCTTTCTTTCTTTATTCATTTACTTCTTTCTTTCCTTCCTTCTTTCTTTCTTTCTTCTTCAGTGCCTTCCGTTTTCCTTTGCCAGGAAGGTGAAGTGCTTTTACTTGGGCTCCTGTCAGTATGTAGGCAAGTTGCCAATCCTCCGGGTGCGTTACCTGTCTATTCATCGGTCGTCTGAAACAAACTAACAATAAAGAAACAGCGCCAACGGATACCAGGCTGTCGCGTAATGACTTTACCCCTTTACACCGCTGCCGTGAGGAGAAGCTGTTATACTGGGGGCGACGGCATGCCAGCTAGTGTCAGCGAAAGCGGCAAGTATAGATAACTGTTGCGGTCATTTGTATACGAATAGATCGCACACGGTTAGGGCAATCGGGGAAGAACTGGATGAATTAAAATCATTACTTCGAGCTGAGCTGTATCACTGATGATAAATTTTAGATTGGTCGAAATAAAATGATATAGAAAGCTTAAATCGTAGCAAGCAAATTGTCCCTATAAAATCAAATCTTGCAATAACTGTGCAGATATGGCTATGACAATGTCTCAACAGGAAATTTAATAATGGCTGAATATGCGGAATGGAAAAGTTCTACTTAATTCGAATGAATTGTCATATGAAGGCAGTTTTTTTTTCTTCTTCTTTTTCGACGTGAATAGAAACGGCTGCAATATAAAAAGTAGCCCTACCTTACCTCCACAATCACTGCCTTAACCACCAATCCCAGATCACCTTAGAAATGCCTGAAACATTTTTTGTTGTATCGATATTACGGGACGCACATGTTTTCCCCCCTCGGTTCTGTCACTACTTCGGCCCCTCAAAGTGCACTTCGTAAATAAGTAAACATCATACGATGTGATGTGATGGCATCACGTCATGTGACGTCACGTCATGACGCCTTCACCACTAAAACTTTGGCGACGTGTGACATCGTCATGACGTAACAGATCACGGGTGAAGACGCGATTATGCCGTACATGACTGCGTGATGTACGGGTACCGCTTGTGTTGACGCCATGGCATCAGCAGGCTTCGCAGAGTGTCGCCAGTTCTCGCCAAATCTCGCGAAGACTCTTTACTCATAAGACAAGTATGGCGATAGTTATGCGCGAGAACAAAACGACGACACAGAGACAAGAAGGACACGAAGGACACGAGCGCTATGTCCTTCGTGTCCTTCTTGTCTCTATGTCGTCGTTTTGTTCTCGCGCTATAACTGTCGTCATGCCATATTAACAAGCCCAAGCTGCCACACTTACAAGTATGGCTTTCGCAGCAGTCGAGGAAGAAAAAGTATTTTGTGAGTGCTCTGCGAACATGGTTTCATTGAGTTCTATTTTTGAACTGTGTTCATGGTTTCAAGATTGTACCTACTTTTGTATGCTCCCGACGAGGACCTGCGGTATTATAAAATAAATAAATAAATAAATAAATAATCTGGGCAATCGCTTTAAAGTGTGACAAACTTTTAAGACCTGTATGTGACTTCCCCCAGTCGCCTTTTTATCCATCAACGCCGTTCGCGGCGACAGTGTCGGTTTCGCGCCTGACCACTCGTCATGGCTTTGTTGGGCAGCTACCTTCTCGTGGTGACGTGACGGCAGTGACCGTTCATTGGAGGGGGGTCTTCGTCGCTATCCTTCTCTGTCTGCCCTCGTCTTTGGCCATTGTTGTCTCGAGACGTTTCCCCGCATTACCGGGCCGCTTGTTTCCTTTCTTCTTCCATCGCGGCAAAATGGCTTCGTTCGGTCGTATTATCCGCCTGCTGCTTCCTTCTTTCCTCTCTGAATGGCCGTCTCGTTCGTGCCGTGTTTATATCCGCCGTCAGAGCACGCGTGTCGACTGCGGTGCCACGCAATCTGTCGTGCTGCACAACAGTGCGTCTCTATTTTCTCCCCTTCCTTTGTCCTCGTCGCAAAACGTTTTCCCGTCTCCCTCCCTCTCTTTCTCTTCTCCCTATCTCTCTCTCTCTCTCTCTCTCTCTCGCTTTCTCTGTGTTTCGTCTACCGAGAGCGTCGTCACCTGTTAGTTTCAACGTACCCACTTCGACTGGTCCGTCCACGCCATTGTTGCTTGTGCATAAAACAAGCAACGAAGGTGAAAATAGAGGAGGAGGAGAATTCGAGAGGGGGGGGGGGTAATTGCACAACGTATAGTTAGGTCCTTGTCTTTTCCTCGCGTTACCTATTATTTCCTGCTCTTGCTTTGTTGTTTTTTTTTCTTATCTCGCCTTTCTCAGGTCACGGTCTGGTGGCGCCTTTACTGATCGCGTACGCGATCTCCTTTGCGGGAGTCTTTGGCGCACTCGCAGCCTTTCGTCTAATTACGGCCCCGAAGAGAAAAAGAAAAGGTCGACTCTGCAGATTGCGGGAATAAAACGCGTTTATCGCGTCTTATTGATCTTCCCGCTTCTTTTCTTCCTCTGATTTTGTTTTTCCCCTGATGCTTCGCCCTTGTATTGTATACTGCGCTACAACGCCGTTGTGTCTGTTCTTCCTGACCATGTGCGCGTTGTTCCCGACGTATAACAATGTTGAAACGGGTACTTCTGCATATTGTGAAGCTCAGCAGGCATGAAGGACACTCTTTTTGCCCGTTAGCGTCACGTATGCCACGCGCAAAGCCAGCAGGCAAAAAGAGTGTTCCATACTCGCCGCAATTGCAACAGGCTACGTTGACTAACGCTCCCACGTTGAAAAGCACATGCATACCCTATATAGTGAAGGGGGGGGGGGGGGGGAGGATGATACGCCGCTGTAGCTTTGTGGTAAAGCATCGGACGCGTTATTCGAACGTCGCAGGTTCGGATGCTGCTGCCGGTGGCAAGTTATCTTTTCGTGCACTTTTTTTAAGGGGCGAAGCTCCTAGAGGCGTGAATCTGTCCATTCCTTGTATGCATGTACGTGACTGCTTATAGTTCCACCCTTGCGCGTGTGTGTTCTCGTCGTTCCTGGGTAGATAGTAATTGTCAATCACCTGTGGCACATGCCCGCATACCATTCAGTGGCACATACCCGCCCGCGCGTATGTACCACTGTCTGGCGCGAAGTGTTTGATGACCTATGCGACGGGATTGTGACATTGTTCACGTCTCGACCAGCGCACCGTATTCGTCAAACCATCTTACCCTCGGGCACTACTTTGGTTCACGCCAAGTGAAGGGTGCTCCCGGGACGTAAGCAGCTGTATAGATAGATAGGTAGGATTATGTACGCAGATAGACGCCAAAGGTGCTTGCAGCACGCAAAGAAAAGCTTCGCATTTAAAAATTGGGCGAATACAAGTTTATCTTTCTCCGGCACGCACTATATTGTCGTTGGCTGCCGTCGCCGTGGCGTCCGGCCTTGCGTAAATGAAGACGTAATGAGCGTATTCGAGGAAGAAGAAGAAGAATGTCTCGTATACCTGCATTGTCGTCTCTGGAGCGCGACGAAAAATTGTTGTCGGCCGTTACCGCGCACAAAAATTGCGTTGCGGGCGATCGCCGTGGCAGAAAGAGTCCTCCCCGTCCACGCGCAGTCCTTCCCACTTAACGATTTCGACATCGAGAAACACACAGACACGTATTGAGGAGATCCAGACAGCCAGGCCCGCGGCGAAAGTAAACGAAGAGTATAAGAGCGCGACCTTCGATCGCAGCCTGTTGGCCCCCAGGCCAACAGGCTGCGCTAATGTGTCTTGTTTTCTTGTTGTGGTTCCGTGTTCTGTTTGTTTCTTCGTTGGTGCGCCTGCTTGTCTGCGACCCGAACTCTTTCCAGACACTTGCTTCTTGCTTACAAGGAGATGATCTCGGTCACTTACTGAGCGTTTCTCCTTCAGTGCATATATGAATAGCAGAGAAAGCAAGATAAGGAGGTTAACTAGTTCCCCCCCCCCCTTCGAGTTCATTATTGTAGTGGTTAGCAGGGGCCAAATAACGATGGTCGTTTTGCAGCCACCATGGTCGATCAGTGGTTAATCTTCTCGGCTGCTGATCTGAAGGTCGCTGGTCCGATCCATTCTCGGCCGCGGCGGCTACATGCCGGAGGCCCGTGCGCTGTACGATATCAGCGCAAGTTAACGAACACACGATGGTCGAAATTCTTGGAATCCTTTACTACGGCATCTTTGATAATCATATCGTGTTTTAGGAACGTTAAAGCCCGGATATTGTTATTACTGCAGTGATGGAAGTGCTGCGCCAATTGCGCCAAACTGCGCCAAGACAGAAATGCTGCTACATGCTGCGCCAAATGGCTGTTTTTCGCGTATATTGCGCCATGCCTGCGCCGAGGCCAACGTTTTGTGACGCTCGCCTCCACGGCCAATGGTTCCGAAACCGAAACAGGGCCGGAAAAGCAGCCAAGCCAAGCCTATCTTCAGCCACTGCTAGTCGTGTGCGAAGCGTTGGCTAGTGGCCAGAGAACGTCGCACCAGTCACACGTGCTGGGCGCATTGGCCGTTCCGGCAGGCAACGAAATGGCTTTTACGAGGAAAGGTAAGCCTTTCCATTACATTATGCTCGGCGGCGCCTTCCTCCTCTTTTCTCCGGGGGAACGCGTTTTCGTTCAAAGAGCGCGCCCCTCCGCGGGCGCTCTCCCCTCCTCTCCCGCCTCTCTTCGAGGAAGAGAACGCATGCATCCTTTCCCCCTCCGAGCTAAACTCGTTTCCTTCGCTAGCCCCGCCGCCGGCGTGCGTTTTCTGGTCTGCTGCGCGCGTGACCGCTGCGACGCGCGCGCAATTCAAACCACTCGCTGGCAGGCAGCCAGCGGGCACACGCTTGCCACGTGTTCCTCGCGCGCGCCGATCGTCTTCGGCGCGCCGCGGGGGCGTGGCACAACCGCTCGCTTTGAGCGGGGACCATGGGGGTCTTCGACCTCCGGTCACGATGGAGAGGCCACAGCTCCGTGGGCCCTGACCTCGTCAGCGGCACTGAAGAGTGGCCCCCTTGTCATGAAAGGCACCGTCCATCTCGCGGCGTGGGGCCGCGAGATACGTCGCGTCCGCACGGTGCTCAGGGCGTCGTGCGGAGGCGGCACCCTTGTCCGGGTAGGGCCGTTCAACCGAAACAATATAAGACCCGTCCTCTTCCCAGGGGCGGGACCCTTACCGGGTTGAACGTAATTGGATGATGAAGGGTTGATGAGTGACATGTACTCTGGGACGAGGCGCTTTCGAGAGCCAACTCCTCTTCCTTTCTGACAACGGTAGGTAAGCCTGTGACATGTGTCGTTGACGCCTGTTTTGTGTTGGCTGATGTGGATATAATGCTTGAAAAGTTAAAGTTGAAGTGTTCGAGCCTCCGATTGTTATTCTTTGTAAAACCCTTGATATTATTGTGCTGTTAAACCTACTGTTTATTGTCGCGTTTTTGACGCACATTTCGTGCTGTTTTTGGGCGCATTTGCTTTGGATGTTCCCTGCTGTGACACCAGTAGCCCCTAAAAGTACCGGAATTATTGAGGGGCTCGTCTTTTCTTTGTTCGACATAAGTCCTAATTTTATATCGCACATTATTAGCTCTGAACTGACGTGAACAAAAATATAAAATGCACGAGTGCCAATAGGTGCATTTATTAGCAAGTTATTCGTGGAGACTTGTATTGCGGGATCACAGCTCATTATTTTACATTGTTTGTTTGCGATTTGTAACTGCCTCCACGCAGCACGGTTCAGCGCAGTAGCGGCAGTAGTTCGTACGAAGTGACCGTGCGGCATCAGCAGCCACGTGTTATGTATTGATGTGCGCATGAAGTTAATATCGTGTAACCTTGATATGGGCCATATCGCGCTTATCTGTACTGACTGAACTCATAATATATCGAATTTTGGATTTTTTAAAATTGGTCGGTAGCATATGAAACGCGGTTGTGAAAATTAACAGCGCGCCTGTCGCCGCAGATATTTATATAATCATAGCATTGTATAATGATATTACCGCGCCTTGCGATACCTATTTCAATTATTCTTTGTGCTATAGTGTGGCAGCGCATCACCAAGCAGGGAACACCAGAGCTTGAAATCAGTCGAATATCCGAGTGGGCAATTGACCTTTAAAGTACATCGGTTGCGGCGGAGCGGTGTGCACGGAGAAGCCAAAGCCAAACGAGAACGCAGCGGGGTTTGATGTCGGTCGGAATTGCGCCTCCTAATATGTAAGCAGTCGCGCGCACTTGTACCAGGCAGGACTGAGCGCGAGCGTCTGAGGGTAGTGGGACGTAATCAGGCGCAACATGCCCGACTTTCCGTTTGCGGAGAGGCGCCTTTATACTCTAAAATAGCCAAAGACTTAGACTCTAAAGACTTAGACTCTAAAAGACTTAGACTCTAAAATAGCCAAGGAGTTCCAGTGTGGTAGGAAGAAGCTATCATACATAATTTCAGATGGCCTAGGTCCATATTTACGAAGGCAGTCACAGATGAACTGAACAGGCCACACACATATTATACAATTCAGATCGACGAAACACCGCTCCCAGAGCAACGCCGCCAGCAGCTGGACGTGATGGCCAGATATTTTTCTGATACACACAGCGTGTTGTTGTTGAGCATTTGCGCTCTTATCACTTGGGCTCTGCAACAACAGAAATCTTGCTGGCACATGTCAAAGAAGCCCTGCAAGATTTGCCTGCAAGGAACATGCTCTGCTTTTACAGTGACGAGCCCAACGTCATGCGAAGTTTGAGAAAACGTTTGAAAGAAGATGTGAATCCAGCTTTGCTGGACATTGGTGAATGTAGTTTGCACAAGGTGCATAATGCATTTGCAAAAGGTCTCGAAGCATTTGGTGATACTGTAGAAACAACGTTGCTTGACATATATCACTTTTTCAAAAATTCAGCCGTACAAAGTGCTACGCTGAAGGCAACACAGAGATTCCTAGGCTTGCCTGAAAATGTCCTTCTGCGGCATGTGAGCTCGCGATGGCTGACGCTGAGTTCAGCTTTGGATCGATTTATCCAGCAACATGAAGCTGTCAAGGAAACAGTTCTGGGTGCCCAACAAAAAAGTCGAGCGGGTGGCAATATTTATAGGCGTCTGAAGGAAAATCTAATGAAAAAGGATCTACTTCCCAAGGCAATCTTTCTTCGAACTGTCGCAGATGTATTTGTTGAGTTATTGACGTTATTTCAACGACGGAAGCCACTCCTCCATATATTGTATGAAGAAATGGTGAAGCTTGTGAAAAGAATTCTGGGACGTTTGCTACTGATCGGTGCATACAGGGACTTCACAGGAGTGGAACTTCAATTCCTTAATGTAGAGGGCTCTGCGAATTGGAAACAGGTAGTTGAAATTGGTGGAGACACTGAAAATTCCATTAATTCTTTAGCGCCTGAAGAGAAGAAGATGTTTAGAATAGGTGTACCTAGCTTTTACATTCACGTTGCGAAGTATCTGCTTTCAAGGCTGCCCTTTGGCAATCAGCTGCTTAAAGATCTCAAGAGCATTCATCCAAGTGCTGTCAAGGAGTAGAGCGCCATTGTGGCACTCAGGAATTTGGCACAACAAGTGCCAGAAGTGGTACCACCGCAGAAAGTGTCTGCTCTGATGGACGAACTAACGCTCCTCTCCACAGAAGAGTTTTCCTCTAATCCACACAAGCGTCTCGACGATGCTTGGCAACACATATTCAGCCTCTTGTCAAAAGACGGGGGTCCCAAGTACCCCCGAACAGTGAAATTTGTTAAAGCTATGCTGTCGCTTGCGCATGGCAATGCTGACGTTGAAAGGGTATTTAGTGAAAATCGCCGTCTTCTCCATGAGCGAAGTAACCTTTCAATTGCAAGTGTAAATGGATTGCGTGCTACTAAATAATTTTGTAGCCAGTACGGCCAAGATGCCTCAGCCGTTCCTCTAAAGCCGGATATGATCAAAGCGGTAAAGGGCTCATTTAAAAAGTACCAGGAACATGTGTCTGCAGAATGTGAACCCTCAGCCAAGAAAGCCAAGCTTCACCAAGACTCCGTAGGAAGCAAAGTGGATGAGCAGCGAAGTATACAGATGGATATCGATTCTGCTAAGAAGATGCTAGCCAATGCAGAACTGCTTATTGCAAAAGGGATGAAGGCTAAGAAGTTTGATGATATTGAAAGTGGACAAGCATTGCTCAAGGAGGGTCAGGCAAAACTTGCTAGCAGTCTTATCAAGCTTGAAGATTCAAAGAAAAAGAAAAGCTGTGCGCGCCTATAGGACTAGTCTCAGTTATGAGGTTTGCATGTGAATGTCACTGTGATGTTTACTTCTTTTTTAGAGCTGAAGTACTCTGTTTAGAGACTCACGTGAGAGCTTTTCTGTGATAGTATTGCATTGTAATAACTGTAAAATGATACCTGGTAGTGCAAAAATAGCAGGCATTCTGCAGATGTTGTGTGTTCAGTAAATGTGTTCATACTTTAGTTGGAAAATTTGTTAAGTGCAATATATGATCAATAATAAATGCAATTATTTTTAAAATAAAACTTATTTGTCGTGTTCCATGCACATATCGGTACCTACCTGCTGCGGTAAGACTGCTCCAAACAGTAGTTAGCTTGCTACAAACAGGACATTTTTGTGCTCCAAGCGCACTAATTTTTGCTCCAAACTTTCATTTTTCCTGCTCCGAAAGCTGCTCCGAAATGCCAAAAGCCACTTCCACCACTGTTACTGTGTTGATGCTGGTCCTTGAAATCTTCGGAGAACCATTGAATTATAAAAGTTCGTTTTCGAGGCCTTGAAGGCGCTGAAATGTTCGCCAATACTTAAAAATCCTTGAATTTTCTGTTGTTTTTTTTCTTCTTAAAAAACATTGTAGAACATTTCACAGTGCATTGTTTGGAATGCCGTAAAAGTAGCAGGTGACGTATACGTAATGCGCCCATCACGAAATAATTGAGAACATCAGTAACGTCTGCACAGAACCAGCACTGCGCATTTCTGTAAATTCAGAAAAGGCGGGAGCAGAAGGATGATAAATGGGGGAAAAAATGTTCGTTTGAGGAGGAGGCCGAAATGCTTAGAAAAAAAGAAAAAATAAACTAGAAGCCGCTGTGGCTGAATCAACAGCTGCATCACTCATACGCAGAAAAGGCGGGGACAATTACAACCTGATGCGCATCGAAGGCCTTAGGAATACTGCCAAGGCCAAGTAGCAGGAAATATTGGATATTGATATGAAAGTTCAGAAAAACAACGCGGCGTTGCGTGATAGGCTGTTCTTTAGTTTTTCGCTATATGAATAAAAGTTTGCAACTTCTGCCGTAATGAAAGTGATTACCTACATGAAACCTTAAGAAACCGCAATACAAAGTTGTTTAGACAGAAAATGTCATTGGAATCATATTTTCGATGTCTGCTCCAGTGATGTTGCCCTTTTTCCGATGAATTCTAGTTATTTCAAGCCTCCATCCTTTCCTGAACATGTGTTAGTGAGGTTTTTAAGAGACAACGTGGTCCTTGAAATTTATTTATTGGTTGATTTATTGATTGATTAATTGATTGATACGTTGGGTCTAACGTGCCAAAAACACCGAACGATTATGAGAGACGCCGTAGTGGAGAGCTCCGGAAATATCGACCAGCTGGAGTTTTTTAACGTGCTGGGCCTTCAAAATCTGCACATATAACGTTGAAAGTCCTTGAAAAACCCTACAATTTTCTGTTGTGTGAACGACTATGAACCCCCTGTATTATTATTATTATTATTATTATTATTATTATTATTATTATTATTATTATTATTATTATTATTATTATTATTATTATTATTATTATTATTATTATTATTATTATTATTATTATTAAATATCATCGCTTTGTTGCCACTGGGAGTGGTAACCGTGCCGGCTACCTTCGCCCTCGAATGAGCTTGTACGCGGTAAGACCATCACTCCGGTTGAATAGTACGGGGAAGTTGGGATCGTGAGACACCAACCGGGAGTTGTGGTTGCCGCCTATTTAACTGTGGGCGCGCCGTGGCTTTGTATGAGTTTCTCAATCTAACGGAAAGTTAATGCGATGCTCGGACACGTAGGGCTATATGAAACTATATTCGCGAATACACTTCCTCAAGTTGTGTCGATCTATACGCAAGTATAGGTAAGTTTTTTTTTTCATTCACAGAATTCGCTTGTCACGTTATCTTGTCCAGCGTTCCGTCGTCTTTATTTCATACTTTGATTGATTGATTTGTGGGGTTTAACGTCTCAAAACCACCATATGATTATGAGAGACGCCGTAGTGGAGGGCTGCGGAAATTTCGACCACCTGGGGTTCTTTAACGTGCACCCAGATCTGAGCACACGGGCCTACAACATTTATTTCATACTTTCAGCGCACTTTTTTGTTATCGCATGTTTCACCGTGGTAAGTAATGTGGATGCATGCGCTAAAAGCCACTTGTGTGTCGTAATGCAACTGCTTCGTATAATAATAATAATAATAATAATAATAATAATAAGAAGAAGAAGAAGAAGAAGAAGAAGAAGAAGAAGAAGAAGAAGAAGAATCTCGGGGTCTCCTTTGAGAAAGTACTCCGCGTTGATGCGTCGGTTGTGGTGCACGACTGCTGACCAGAAGGTCACGGGTTGGACCCCGGCCGTGATGGAGGCCAAGCGATGGAGGCCCTTGTAATGTGCGACGGTCAAAATTTCTGTAGCCTTCCGCTACGGCGTCTCCTCTCGTAATCGCATCTTGGTTTCGGCACGTAAAACCCCGTGCATGTATTATTATCCTCCGAGCAAGATTCGCCCAGCGGACAGTCCTACAAATGGTGTCCAAATGTTTGCTTCGCATTCATAACGCTCTCTCACGTGTTCTTTGTTGCTTACTCGAGACTCGTCTTTGCGGCCGCTCAGTTCGCAAAACTTGCCTCGCGCCCTGTTATATATATCCGGTTGCCGCCATGTGTGCGTGTCTATTCCATAGACTTTCCTTAAAATTAACTAGAGGGGACTCTGTCGCTGCGATCGTTCAGCGACCATGGGAATGATGGAGTATAGTACACACATTTGCCTAGTCTTCGTACTTGCGGGCGGCGAATCGTACTTGCGGCTTCGTTTATTGCTGTGTTTCGGTTTTGTTTCGAAAAAAAAATTGAACCCTTTCGAACTTCGTGACCCGATTTGGAAAGGTAAAGTCTAAAAGAATAAGGTGGTGAAGCGCAACCGCTGAACGTTTGCTGATTTTTGTTCCGTGAGAAAACAACTTTAAACACACACGGTGCCAGAATCAGGCCAGAAGTACGAAGATTAGACAAATGTGTAGTATACTACCCACCATTCCCATGCTCGCCGAAGCGCCGTGCATTGCATCTCCCATAGACACTATAGCGCCAGAGTCCCCTCTGGTGTATATTTAGGAAACACAATGGTCTATTCTCCCTCGCGCACCTGTGCTGCACGTGCATCGCGCCGTCTTCTTCCGAACGAAGGTGGGGCGCGGCAGGGAGCGGCGTCGCGATAGAGTGTACTAGAACTAGTCGCGAGGTTGCGCAAGTGGTTACGTCGCGGCTGGCGACGCGCGCGCCACTTGCGGTGGCAGCGGCGCGCCGTCGCCTTGATCGTGATCGCGCGTGCCCCACTATCGCACGCCAACACCTGGACCGCAGTCAACGCCGAGGTTCAATACGTCGAGTTCGTTGGCCGCGGTTGTGCCGCGCCCATACCGGCAGTAGACAATTTTACCAGGACACACGAGCTTCGCCGCCTCGTAATATATTTTTAGAATGTTTCCTTCTTTTTTTTTATATCGCGATGTGAATTAAAACACTTACACGCATTCGCATAGAACTACATGAATGCTAAAGCCATCTGCTTTTAAAAGAAAAAAAAAAGTGTTTTATGGGACACTAACATTGAAGTGTGGCAGCTTGGTCTAGTTGGTATGGCATGGCGATAGTTATAGCGCGAGAACAAAACGACGACACAGAGACACGAAGGACACGAAAGACATCGTGTCTTTCGTGTCCTTCTTGTCTCTGTGTCGTCGTTTTGTTCTCGCGCTATCGCCACTAACATTGAACGTCGGCGGCCTCGGCGTCAACTCGAGTGGTAGAAAAATAAAAACACTCACCACGTAATGACGTCATCGTGGCTTCACGGGTCATAACGTGATGCCGTGTGATGATTTCGTCACGTGGAATCGTCGCTTGGTAAAAAAGTTGCCCGATTACGGAGACCGTGCAAAACCAGGTGGCGTGCACGGAGCTTGCAATGCCTCCGATCACAGGGGTTGTGGAAAATCACGTAATGTGCGGAAAGATCTCGGAGATGGCCCGGGGAAGGTCAGTTCGTCGACATTGAAGGAAAAGGCCCCGAGAACGCTTGCCTATTCACGCGCACGCTTGTGTGCATTCACTTTTCAGATAGAAATGCGTATACCTACTGAAGATGTACCCGACTCTACTGTATAAAGCATCGCTCATGTTATCTTAACCCTTTTCCGTCGCCTTTCTCCTCTTCTTGCATGTATACCCAAACCTCGATGTAACCAACCTGGATATAACGAAATATTGGTTACAACGAAGTAAATAAATATAGTATTGTAATAGATATAGTGTTAAGAATATACCTTTATAACGTATTTTCGGATATAACTAATTTATGTCCGTGTAAGACGTAACTAAGTTATAGTGAAGTTTGAGTGCACTCGTTCTAATGAGCAAGCACGTATTACTACTACTACTACTACTACTACTACTACTACTACTACTACTACTACTACTACTACTACTACTACTACTACTACTACTACTACTACTACTACTAACCCTTACCAGGCGTGCTCATGTGGCAATGCGATTCCTGAATTTGCCACAAATTTTGCCCGTTCCACACAACTCTCTAGGGCGTGCATACGAACCTCGCACTCGTGACAGTATAGGAACGCGAGCAGCAGTGCACTATAAGTATCGCGTCTGTAACAGCGTATAGGCTGTGCGACGTTTGATGCTTTACTCGTGATCCACTCTGTTCAGAACCTCGCAATGATGACGTCTTCGCTTCGCTCTTCGCACCGCGTGTAAAATATTTTAAGCGAAATGAGAAGACGGGAACTCCTCGTAACTGGTACTGTTTGGTAATAAGGTCGAGAAAGGCCAAACCCGTGGCTCCGCGTTGCTTTGTTAGCGTTCGATCTCTCTCTCTCTCTCTCTCTCTCTCTCTCTCTCTCTCTCTCTATATATATATATATATATATATATATATATATATATATATATATATATATATATGTATATATGATTTACTGCCGTATTTCTCCATGTACGCCGCTTTTCGTCACATGCGAAACGTGACTCGCAGAGCACGTTTTTACTTGTACAGTGGGTCACTCGATGGTTTGCTTTGTCACTATTATTGTTGGAATTGGAAGCAGATTGCGTCCGCGGTTGACGTATACTACGCCTCTTTTGTTGCAACAGAGGAAAGTGGTGTGGCGTAAAGAGATAGGAGTGTACTTTATTTTTTTTGTTTTTTTTAATTCACGATGAACGCGCGTTGAATTCTATTTGGTGTGTTTTGAAACGCTCTCTCCCTCCCCCCCTTGAAACATGTTACACAAATACGCGTATGGGTGTTGTTGTTGGCTTCGAAAGTGACCTCGCGAATACGGTTTTAGAAATGACTGTTGCAAACTCTTGAAAGCGAATGAGCGAGCCGTTCGACTAGGCGATTAAATTTCTTTCCTCCGGGCTAGCTCTCGCAAGCGCGCGTCCTCAACGTTCACATTTCAGTTGTGGTCTTATATACGTCTGTACTACGCTTATATAATTGTGTAACTGCATTAATCTCGTGTGTGTATCGTCAAATATGTATAGTATACTTACATTGTCTATGTATTCATCCATTCCCACGAAGTGGCTTATGTTGTTTTTGTGTTGTGTGTGTCTACAGAAAGGAGTGTGACACTCAAGGCATTCCAGCCCTTTTGTCGCCCTCCTGCGCAGGACAAATGTACTTTTTTGTTATCTGTAATTGTCTGAAATAAATATGAAATATCACACTACAGTGAAACGAGAAGTCAGTTTGTAGTGACGAATTACTCTTCGAGAATTCCGTTGTCGCTAATGTCATTATCGTAGCTTCATTATAAGAAAGGAAATGAAGATAAATGTTCCATTTTTTCAATTTCGCGCCAAAAATATCGCACGCAGTGACTTTCGGCCTGACGACTGAAATTCGTGAGGATTTTTTTTCTTACTCTGGCAACTATTGCTCCACAAAAAAATTCGATAATTATGGCATGAAACAACACTGTGTGAGTAAGTACTACGGTGATTCAAGTTCACTCGCCAACAGCGCCTAAAATGCCGTGGCTTCTTGGAGCTACTGATCTTCCTTTTGTTTTTAATGTAACGTTGTACAGCTGTTATCGGAGCACCCAATTAAATGCTCGCATAACAGCTGTGAAAAGTCATCCGTCGTCCTCGATTATGAAACTGGTCTTTAAATCTAGGTACGCACGTGACGTAACTGCGCTCACGAAACACGATGCTTTTTTTAGAAAGATCACGAAACACGATGCTTTTTTAGAAAGATACAGTGATTGGAGTTTTTTTTTTAATTTGTTGCGTCACCACTCATTTTTTATGTTAATACAGGCGCCGGTAGTGCGTGATCCGTCCGAGAAATATTGCTCGGAAATCGGCGAAACGGAGCGAGTTTTGTGAAACGGAAATTATGTCAAGTGATGCACTTAATGACGTATATAGTCTCAAGAACTCCGTTCCTTTACAAATCAAGGCAGTGTGTATAGGTGCATGCGCCAGGCACCTACGTGCGCTCGCGTCAGTTTTTTAGGGGCGAAGCTCCTTATGGCGTGGCTTGTGCGTCCCTCGTAATACGTAACCACCAGTGGCACATACCCGGAATAGCGGTCCTTACAATGTCTGCTTGATGGGGGCACTTGTATATGATGAATACATGATGAAAAGATGTGAGATGGCTGTGCCTGGAGTTTTCACTAGACATATGGACGGACGAACAGACTGACACACGCACGGACGGACAGACAGAGGGATGGCTGCAAAAAGAGATGGACGGACAGACAGACGAATGAACAAACGGACGGATGTACCAAGGATCACGCAGATAGGCGGACGCAAGAACAAATGGACAGACAGACTGACGAACGCTGCGCCCCACCAATCATCATTCACTCCGTGGATATGCTGTGATTTTTTTCGTGTCTGAGCCGTAGGGAGAATAATGCCTCATTAGTTTTAAGATAATACAGTAACAGGTATAAATAACACAGTGAAATGCAGTGAATAAATAATGCAGGCGAAAAGGTGTTCAACGTCAGTTAAAGAACACCAGTGGGTATGAATTTCCTGACCCCTCCACTATGGACGGTTATTATTATTATTATTATTATTATTATTATTATTATTATTATTATTATTATTATTATTATTATTATTATTATTATTATTATTATTATTATTATTATTGTTGTTGCTTGACGTTGTTATTTTAGCCGTCAATGCAGGCTGTTCACGATAAGATACCTGCATATGCTGTCTTTCCTGTGACGGCGCAGCGCCCGTTTGGAAGCAAAGTATTTTGGGCGATGCACCGCCAGATGATCTAGTCCGGCCGATACAAAACTATGCGGCCAAACTGAATGCCCTGAACATTGTTTTCGGTTTATTTCCGAGCGTGGTCATCATGGCGTGACGTCGTAAGATTTCACTGTTCCGGCGTTTGTAGACCAATTTCTTTTAAATAAAATGATGGTTGATTGATTGATTGATTGATTGATTGATTGATTTGTGGGGTTTAACGTCCCAAAACCACCATTTGATTATGAGAGACGCCGTAGTGGAGGGCTCCGGAAATTTTGACCACCTGGGGTCCTTTAACGTGCACCCAAATCTGAGTACACGGGCCTACAACATTTCCGCCTCCATCGGAAATGCAGCCGCCGCAGCCGGGAATCGAACCTGCGACCTGCGGGTCAGCAGCCGAGTAAAATAAAATGATGGTGGCACAATATATACCAGCAAGGGGGAAAAAAGGAGGAAAATATTGTCCACAATTTGAAGACAGTTGCAAACAGGCATGTCGTTCTAGTGGTCATCTCGGCACCCAACAAGCTGTCGAACTCGGCTGCTCGTGTGCTCAGATTTGGCCCGTGTGCTCAGATTTGGGTGCACGTTAAAGAACCCCAGGTGGTCTAAAGTTCCGGAGCCCTCCACTACGGCGTCTCTCGTAATCATATGGTGGTTCTGGGACGTTAAACCCTATACATATCAATCGTATCGATCAACAAGCTGTCGAAGCTCTGTGCCTGCATTTGTTCGCAAAAACCTAACCTTTTGCGCGAAAAGAAGCATGCCCGCGGCCAGTTCTGCGTTGCATAGTGGGCGTTATTTATTTAATCCCGTTGAGCTGTGGCAAGGTGTATATAGGCCAAACAGGACGCTGTGTTTATGGTCGCCTTAGGGAGCATATCTTATCAAACAATAATGGCGTGGGTTCGCACCTGCCGTTACGTTTTTGCTTCGTGCGGCTGCACACCACTATTCCGAGAGAGGCGTGTGTTAGGACGAAGCAGGGAAACGTTAGCACGTGAAGTATTGGAGGCATACCGCATACAAAGGAAGGAGAACGAATGCGTCAGTGTCCCGTCGATCACTTGATTTGTACAAGTAGGAATGCCTGGCTCTAGATAACGTTGTGCGATTGCTTTTTTTTTCTGTTTAGGTTTCCGTGTGTACAAAGGCATAGTCGCTCGTGTTGCCCCCCCGCCTCTTTGGGCGCATTCTGGAAGCATATGTATTTGGGGATGCGAGAAAAATAAACGAGTTGAAAGTCTGGCGTTCTATCCAGTCTCCTTCTTTTTTCTTGCTAGTTTCTGTTGCACCACCATCATTTTTATTAAGCTATGCACACACTCGCCCAACGTCGCACTCTGCTACAGACCAATTTTAGCGCATATCTTGCAATTGTTCCAAACGTTCTTAGCTTTTTAAGTTTTCTCTCTCCCGCCTTCTATTTTCAACTGTGGCAAGCTTTCATCGTACGTTCCATCACGACGGGACAGTACATCTTAACCACTCGTTGCTACGACAAAGGGCCAGCAATAATACGCAAGGATAAACATCAGCACGCCCCAGTGCCCACAAAAGCGAAACTGGCCTTGTGTGACGAAATATACGGATGTAACAGTCGCGGAGAGGGCATTGTATTGTGTGTGGCGTGATGGTGACTCATGGACAGATGATATAAACACAAAATCAAAGCTACATCTTAAAGACAAAACGAAGGCTGATCTCATGCTTGTTAGTCGTTCTTTTGCTTGTGCTCATTTTTTTTTGTTTCTTTATTCTCTCTATATATATGTAAAAATTAACGCCTTGAGCTTCAGACTCGGAACTGAAATATTTGCAAGCGTCTCTGTAACATTCAGCAAGGGCGTTTTGGTCGGTCGATTGTGCAAGTGCCTCGGAATGCACCTTAAAGATTATCTGCGTGTTGGCGCGTCCTGTTGCTGAGAGGTAAAAACAACGAGTTTTGAATCAAGAATGTGAACTTTGACTCCGTTGTCACCGCAGAAATGATCGATCTTGTACTTCACCTCGGCGCGACGTGTCGACATTGTACAGTGATCGAGAAAGGGCGCGTCAGGAAAGATGCACAGATTCGCGATGAGATCACAGCACAACACCACGTTTCTTGGTCTTCGAAAGCGCATTCTTCAAATATATGGGTGAAGCGACTCGGCTATTGTCTAACAGAAGGCTGCGGCTGCTGTCGTGGACTGGACAAAAATCACGCCGCTTTTCTTTGCACACAAGACGTCGGGAATGTCCAGGAACTTCACTTGTCAAATGTAAATGGCTTTAACTACCAAAAATTACTGTGAGACGCACATTAAAATAGGGACTCCAAAATAATTAAGACCACCCGGGGTCCTTTAACGTGCGCTTATGTGGAAGCACGTGGCCCAGTATTGGGCCCGTGTCGTGGGGCATCGGCGCGGCACCATCGCCATTGATCGGCTGCTGACCCGCAGGGCGCGGGTTCGTATCCCGGCTGCGGCGGCTGCATTTCCGATGGAGGCGGAAATGCTGTAGGCCCGTGTGCTCAGATTTGGGTGCACGTTAAAGAACCCCAGGTGGTCTGAATTTCCGGAGCCCTCCACTACGGCGTCTCTCATAATCATATAGTGGTTTTGGGACGTAAAACCCCACATATCAATCATCAACCATCGCCATTGAGCTACCACAGCGGCTCCCAGTTGTCAATAAAACTGTGCGGAAGCTTTATCAGAGTGCGCCAAGTTGCCCCATTCCTGTAAGCGTCGTCTCCTTATCTCGTAAACTGTGAAATACCCCCTCCCCCTTTCTTGTGTGTGTGTGTGTATGTGTTTTGGGGTGTGTGTAAAAAAAAATGAAAGACCCAAGTCTTGAAGAGCCTAAAGATTGTACTCTTAATTAAGCGTGATTGCCCTTTGAAAAAATTTACACGTTTTTAAAAGCTAGCTTCTGTTTCTATTGTACCCTGACGTCATGACATGGCATGAGCTTCTGGTCACGTGTTTGCGGAAGATATCGTGACGTTTCCCACGGCGGCACTGTTTTGGCTTCTGCGCAACTACCCGTATGCTGGTGTATATATACGCGAAGTCGCCAGAATTGACACTTTAGCCTGACGTCACGCTTTTGTCGATGTGAGTAGGTGCGCCATCCGAAAATTGACTCCAGTATCAAAATAAAATATCTCATCGGCATTTTCTGAGTTCAGACATGTTCGGACTGGTCTCTGTGTACAACAAGCTCGTACGATGGTGTAAGCTTGGCTTCGAAAATAAGTATAGGTTGCCGTAATTTCGCGGATACTTTTGTTTATCGCAGTCCTTGATGTTTAGTGTTGATTGCGTTTCTTTCATCGTCCACGTATAGAAGTGTGCATCAATTGACCCTATATGCACCAGGAAGTAGCCCTTTGGTAATTGTATTAACTGTGCCGCCATATTTATCGCGTCGTGTAGATTACGTGCGTTGTAGGCTCGGAATGAAGTATGTATACAAAAGTTTGTCTAGGATGTAAACAAGAAGCGTTCGAGGACGTAAATCTGTCGGGCTTAATTGATGCGATCAAATGCCAAACGAGGAGTGTGACTCAAGGCTGTTTGAAGAAAAAAAAAAAAAAACTTCCCACCCCGAAGTTGTGGGAAAAACTGCATGCCCGACCTGGTATACGGAGTTAGCATCCCGCTGACGCCAAACTAAAGACGAACCCCTTGAACGAGCAAATGTCTCGAGGACAAGCAGCAATAGGTGAAAAAGGGAGCCTACTTTTTCGAGCCCGAACTGTTTTGTTTCGGTAAATCACTTAAAGAGCCCCTTAAGAACCTCTGAAAATACAAAAAAAGAAAAAAAATAGCGCGTTGTTTTCTGCCGGTGTTTCGCGTTTTTGCGGCACAATTGGCGACGCCAGCTGTTGCGAGGCCAAGGAAGACATTATCTCTAAACAGTTTGCGCTTCTAAACCTTAAGCTTGCGGCATCGATGTGTCCAGTGGAGAAGATAAAAATTTTCTCGCTAACTCGAAGCGCTACGTGCAGAACTACTGCTCAGAGTACAAGAAGGCAAAACGAGCTGAGACTATAACAACTGCTTTATCTATAGGACACAGCCCCGCCGTGGTGGTCTAGTGGCTAAGGTACTCGGCTGCTGACCCGCAGGTCGCGGGTTTGAATCCCGTCTGCGGCGCAGTGCATTTCCGATGGAGGCGGAAATGTCGTAGGCCCGTGTGCTTAGATTTGGGTGCACGTTAAAGAACCCCCAGGTGGTCGAAATTTCCGGAGCCCTCCACTACGGCGTCTCTCATAACCGTACGGTGGTTTGGGGACGTTAATCTCCACATATCAATATCATATCTACAGGACACAACGTAACACCCATTCGAACGCGCACACGCCGCAAACACTCGCGTCCATCAAGACGGACGATGTCTTGGCCTCAATCAAGCAGTTGTCGGTCTGCACCCGTCTTGTACACTCCATGGACTTTGTCTTCCTCGGCGCGCCGTCTTCGCTTTCAGAAAGCTGCCGCTTGTCGCGTTTCAAATGCCGAACGACGTCTCTTCCTCCAACAATGCGACTTTCCCGCATCGTTCGAAATGCCGTTCAGTGGCTTACGCGCACAACGCTGGCGCCGAACCATTGCGATCGTCAAGCAAGTCTTCTTAGACTCGGGGACGATGGCATACAGATGTGGGTCACCGTCGGTTGAATCCATTGCCAGTTCTTGCAGCCCTGGCTTATCAAGCATTGCGCACTCGATTCTCAGAATCTATCCAGCATGTTCACTTAGCGACAGTCGTTTTGCCTCAGCACGTGCACCGCTAAGCCTCGTTTGGAACGGTGCATGCACGCGGAAAGTTGAGGAACAATTGTCTTGCCAGCTGCACCAATCAATTTCAGACGGCGTAAGCTGTAAATTAAAAGAAAATAAGTCAACGTGGAAGCCTTCTGGCGTTACGCAACGTATAGCAAAAGCAAAAGGCAACGTATAGCCCTGCCGTGGAAGGCTGTGTTCCTGCGCGCGTGGCTCGTCGATTGTTCTGTCACGTTTCGGTCGGGGCTTGGTCGGAAGTGTCTCTTTCGGACCTCACCATACTGTCTCCGCTATTTGACTCGCCTTCGCCTGTAAAAGCCGTTAGTGCTGTGTTTTTTTTTTTTTTCTGTGGTGTTGTAGATCTGGGATCTTTTTTTTTTTTGCATCTTTTCGATAGTGAAGATGTCGACATCGTTTTTCGTGCAAGCTTCAAAAGTGAAAAAAAAAAGTTTGCAGAATGTCAGAGAGAAGGAAAGCCACAAGGCGCCGCCCTGTTGTCTCGAGAAGACAGAGGAAGCTACAAGTACTTAGCTGGCATTTGGTGGCAACGGTTGCGTTTCTCTGGATGTATGCTTCTTTTTTCTTTCTTACGGAACAGTCGTCATGAAGTCTGTGCTTGTGCCATGTGCCTCTTGTGCGGGCAAAGTGTACATCAAAGCATAGGCATGCTCATATATATGGGAGGGGCAGGTGAATGACGCCTTCCTAATCATCTAAGGGGGGCGCCAAGTTTGGCCCATCCCTACTAAAATGTTGCGTGTATGACATGCCAACAATTTTATATTTTCCCGTAAAATTCTTACGGAAATGTATGGCAATTATGGGGAAAACATTACGGACTTTGTATGGATTTCGTAAGCAAACGTATACAGAATACAAATGGTATGCCGAACATTTCTGTAAGGACAATTTTACTCGTTCGTACCTGTCCCGCTATTGTTTCAAGTTATGGCGATGCAAGAATTTGACGATAATGGCGACCGAGGGCCATTGCATTCCAAAGAAGTGTATTAGTTTAGGGTGAGGTAAAATGAGACACGGGGCAAAACGCGACATTTCGACTTTGCCGGCCTCTGTAGCTATAATCTAAAAACAACTTTTCTTTGTTTCTCCTTTCCAGTCATAAACGCTGGTTCTTGTCTACCTTTTCGTGCGTAAAAGTTGATGGTTGCTCACAGAGTTTGCGCGGGAAAAATTACGCGGCTGGTGCCAGTGTGTTCGTGACCCGTCAAAAAGGGAGTGAGATTCTGCTCGGCCAAATTTTTGGATCCGTGCATGAAGGTATATTCCTGCGTCAGTATACAGCAACGAAAAATGTTTATTTTGTTACCTTGGGCTATGAACTAAGGCAAGGAGCAGCGCTTCGAGATAGGTAATAGTGCACTTGAAGTTGTAAAAGACTATGTCTACTTAGGGCAGGTAATAACCGCAGAGCCGAACCACGAGATTGAAGTAACTAGAAGAATAAGAATGGGGTGGAGCACATTCGGCAAGCACTCTCAAATTATGACAGGTAGATTGCCACTATCCGTCAAGAGGAAGGTATATAACAGCTGTATCTTGCCGGTACTTAGCTACGGAGCAGAAACCTGGAGACTTACAAAGAGGGTTCAGCTTAAATTGAGGATGACGCAGCGAGCAATGGAAAGAAAAATAGTAGGTGTAACCTTAAGAGACAAGAAGAGAGCAGAGTGGATTAGGGAACAAACGGGGGTTAAAGATATCATAGCTGAAATCAAGAAGAAGAAATGGACATGGGCAGGGCATGTAGCGCGTAGACAGGATAACCGCTGGTCATTAAGGGTAACTGACTGGATTCCCAGAGAAGGGAAGCGGGTTAGGGGGAGACAGAAGGTTAGGTGGGCAGATGAGATTAAGAAGTTTGCGGGTATAAATTGGCAGCAGCAAGCACAGGCCCGTGTTAATTGGCGGAACATGGGAGAGGCCTTTGTCCTGCAGTGGACGTAGTCAGGCTGATGATTATGATGATGATGATGATGATAATGATGATGATGATGAACTACAAAACACGAAAAGTTCAGTTTGTTTGGTGCTCGGGGACAAAGCGATTTTTTTTTTTAATTCTGGCATGCGAGAGGGGCGAAGTGCGACAAAAGGCATCCAAGCTTTAGAGGGTGTCGTATCATATAAGCTTCCTGGGAGGAAAACGTCATGAAAGAGCACTAATTGCCGTTCAGAACATGACTCCGTCCATTCGCGCTATACATTTAGGTTTTTCCGTGTTCCCAAGGATGCGCTCAAAAGATGCATAAAGGAAAAGTTGCGGAATATTCAAGTGAAGTCGTTCACAAACACGCGTTGGGATTGAGCTTTAACGACGTTTCTCCAATTCCATAATTGAAAAAAAAAAGCGCTAGAAAGTTTGATCATACCGCAGTCGAGCGGATGAAGTTAAAAGCCATGAGACGTTTTAACAGTTCTGCATCAAAACGGCAAAAAGAGTTGAAAAATATGCGTCGAAATATATCTGGTTTCCAATCGTTGAATGATCCAATGAGGTGCAAGCGTTAAACAAAAACCAACATTAGCACAACGAAAGACTGTGTTTCGGAGCAACACAACACCGCATTTTGTCTAGATTCATTGCGTGGCGGAGTCCAAGGACTCGGCTGCTTAAGACTGCGTAAAGGCCCACAGAGTGAATTTCAAGTCTTTCGCCTGCTAGAACGGAAGGAATGAATTTTTTTCACACTGTCTCGTTTTGCGCCAGGCGGTGCCTCACTTTACCGCGCAGGTTGGGGCAAAAATGAGACATCTGGAGCATTTTTTTTATTTAATCGTAAACTACTGTTTTGAACGGTGTCAACATGATAATATTTATGCAGCACATACCTTGTAAACGAAGGAAAGTTTCTGCATTGACATATAATTCTGAGTAGCGAAATGAAAATAAATATTTGCTATTTTAATTTTTTTGTCGCATTTTACCCCACCCACATATATACCTCTTATCTTTTTCTACAGAGAGCCTGGGGCCAAAAGCAAGCCGTTGCCTCATTATTATTTTTGCATCCATTGCAAAGATGGCTGTAGGGACGACGATAAACGAGCGCCCATGGCTCTAAGTAGGCGCTCCGTTGAAGCTAACGCAACATACGTTGTGACCAAACTCGATCCGTCCACAAAACGTTCCTGCAATAGCACGACGCTTCTCTTCTATATCAATCAGGCAATCAATATTTTTATGTTCCGGTGCATCTGTCTGTATTTAGTACATTATGGGAAAAATATTTTTCGTACAACTGGTTATATATAGTGTGACTACAGAAACTCCTTAACTGCGACCACGTAATAACTAATTAAGCAATACGATTTCTAGGTAAACGCGTGGTTGCCGCCGATGCGACCTGCCCACGCCTGCTGGTACGTGTAATTGAAAATTCACTTGTTCTCCGCTCTGCGGAGAGCAAGCGGCTCTCTGCTCTGCGGAGAGACAAAACTACCCGCTCTGAGAGCGCTTTAGCTCAACACTCTGTCAACAAGTGCCGAAATCAACGCTACTTTTCGCGTCTCCACTTTGTTACACATGTATGCACAAAAGCACCGCTGCGGATTCAATGTCACGATAGTGGAGAGGCGGATACAACGCAGGTTTCAAGTTGCTCGTTCTGATTCGCAAGTTGCGGCTCAATGCGGCAGAGTGCCAAGTGCGTATAGTGTAGGTGCAACTTCGTACGATGACAATCAAATGCCCGAGCATGTATTCGGGGCGCTTTGTCGCAACCAGGAAAAGATGGCTCTCGTTCTTATGCAACGTGGTACTTTCCGGTCGCGTCATACGAGTGGCTGCTGGAGATTATCGGTTTCGTGACGTCGCTCTTGTGACGCAACGAAACCGATAATCCACCTTGTGACAAGGCCGCACGCAAGGCAGGGTCAAAGCCGATTTCGAGCTGTTTCAGCACCAGGAAGCTCAAAAAAGCGTCGGCAAGTCAAGTTCAGCAGGCCCGCTGGATGTAATTGTACGGAGTTGCCAAGAATCTTTCTGCCTGAACTTTGGCAGCTATAGCAATGTGTTCACAGTTGCCGGTTGATTCGCATTGTTCCTATACCTGAAAGCGTGCACGGTGTAGTGCCCAGTTACAATGATTGTAGTATCGGTTAGGATACCAGGACCATAGGTTTTCCTGATATTAACTATAGAGTGGGCTGCTGACCCGCTGGTCGCGGGATCGAATCCCAGCTGCGGCGGCTGCATTTTCGATGGAGGTGAAAATGCTGTAGGCCAGTGTGCTCAGATTAGGGCGCACGTTGAAGAACCCCGGGTGGTCGAAATTTGCGGAGCCCTTCCACTACGGCGTCTCTCGTAATCATATGGTGGTTTCGGGACATTAAAACCCCACATATCAATCAACTAGAGGGGACTCTGGCGCTGCGATTGTCCAGCCACCACGGGAATGATGGGTAGTGCACGGATTTGCCTAGTCTTTGTGCTTAAGGGCTTCAAACACCCTTGTGGCTTTGTTTATTTTTTTTCTTGTCCGGAATAAAAGAACAAACCGCTGTGAACTTCCTTACCCGAGTGTGATCCTAATAAGGCCAAGATGGCGAAGCGTAACTGCTAAACATTTGCTGAGTGCCTCTTCCTGACACGGCAACTCCAAGCCACGCGAAGCCAAGTGAAACCGAAAGTACGAAGATTAGACAAATTCGTGTACTACCCATCATTGCCATGCATGCTCGCTGAAGTGCCATGGATGCGTTGTACCTCACGTGAAACTATAGCACCAGAGTTATCTCTGGTGTATTCATAGGAAACTCTATACCAAAGACCAAGGCAAGAGAAAATAAAAAGAACACTTTGTTCTACTGCTGAGAAAAGTTCCTTGCTTTTGTGTACTATTAACTACCAACAACGTTCATTTTTAATTTGCATCCACTGTGCTGGTCCAGTGGTTATGATGCTCAGCTGCTTACCCGAAGGTCGCAGGATCGAATCCCGCCTGCGGCGGTCTTTTTCGATGTATATAGGTGAAATGCTGGAGGCCCGTGTACTCAGCTTTAGGTGCACCTGAAGCTATTCCAGGTGGCCGAAACGTCCCGAGTCCTCCACCACGGCGTCTCTCGTAATCATATCGTGGTTTCGGGACCTATACAACCCCAACAATTATTATTATCTCTTTCGTGATCGAGCGGGGGAAGGTAAACGGGGGCACTGATAAAAGACCCCTCATATTTATAAAAAGTAGTACATAAGCACGCGATCGACCGTAAAAAAAATTAAGTAAAAGGGAGTAGAAAAAAGTAGGTAGCGATTTAGAGTACAGGGTACACTACTATTAAGTAAAAGTCAGAGAGAAGGAGCGAGTTCGGCGAAAGTGTTATTCCTGTATGTCAAGTGACAGCTTTCACGTTACAAGGAGGTCGTTTCTGGCGTGACTCTATATATTTGTACAGGCGTCGTTAACCTTTTAACTGAACCGGGTAATTTAAAATGACCGGTGATGAGCCTGTGATCAGTGGTTATGGACTTTTTTTGTTGAGCATCCGCCAAAGCAGGGCATTCCTCAAAACCAATGCAGCTATTCCTCGCAATAATGTAACGCTACATCCAGTGCATTGGCTGACCGACTCGCACGAGCAGTACAGCCCTTATTTATCGCGGAAATTTTCTTTTCGTCGTGTTTTCTTTTTTTTTCTCTCTCTCAATTGTGCTTGTGGCGCACAGCGAGTCCAAGAATGGGCGTTTCTGTAATTTTTCGCCATCAAACTTCCGTAGCCGTGCCATTGTCACGAATCTAATCCGCGTCTTTTACGTCAGTAGCGCATTACCTTGGCCGCTAACATATATGCCACGAGTGACTGGTATCGGTAATTTTATATGTTCCCTATAGGGAGCATAGACAACACGCTAAAGCACGTAGTATATGCGAACTAAGAAAAACAAAGTGTGTGTTACTCTTTTTGGTGAGTTTTGTCTTGCCAGGCCTATATGTTTCTTTACAGGGACGCGTTGCTTCCTTTTGTAGATCAATATAATCCTTTAGGAGAGTCGTGGGACCCAAAGGATTTTTATCGTGACTCTTTAAAGGGAGTCATATACGTGTCAAGTCAAGACTCGCCTAGATGAGTGGCTCATGGTCTTACAGTTCTCATCACGGGGCGCTCACGCTCAAATAGATTTGTCAAATCGAATGCTTGGCAGGCATGCTATAGACCATTTTACCTAAGACTTGGGGGCGCCGGCATCTGTTAAGCTGCTGTTCTACTGTGTTCGTACATCGCGACATGAATTAATGGCCCTGATCACATCGTGCGCTTCTACCCAATGACTGTCACGCGTGCGCCTGCCGTGACACTGTTGGTTTAGTTAGATATGCAAAACTCAAAATGTAGCTATTCGTGAAATAGTCTATACCTGCCGCTCCTGACGACCTTGACCGACTCGAAGCGACACCCGCGCCCATCGGAGCAAGGGAAGCCGGAAACGCAGCAGCCGCATGTTTGTGACGTCAACGCTCATTGCGCAGTGTCAAGGGCAAAAACCAGGAACGGGAAGCTTTGTAAGTATACTTGTCGCTGGGGCTGCGCATCATCGACCGCTTCACTCTCTCTTTTATTTATTTTTTTCTGTATCACTCCATTGTTCGTTCCTCGCGTTCAACGTGCATGAGCCTGTGCGAGGTTTTCCGTGTTTTTTTGTTTTTTTTTTTCCTGCGCAGTAATTCCTGTCTTTCCCGAAAGTTGTCCGTCGCTTGCAATGCTTTCGTCGTTTACGCGACGTCTTTCTGTTCCTTGTTCAGAACGTTTAGAATCGTAAAGCGGTGGCTGTTGGAAACGCATATTTACTCTTTTTTTTTTCTTTTTGGTGTACTTCTTAGCTGTGATGTTTGTCTTGATGCATGTACCTAAATAGCGTACAGTGGTCGCCAAAGCACGCATACTTCTTAAAACGCGACAGTTTCTTATTGCGTGCGGCAACTTGATAAGTTATCAAAATGGCTAATATGGCTCTTGTTGATTGTGGAGAAAAGAAATGGTACGCGTGCTGAGGAACATGATACGATTTACCGTAAGGTAATAACGTCACTGGCAAGATACCTTATTTGGGTGTGCTAGCAATGCTTGTTTACCGCGCGGCAAGTACGAAAACACTATATACCGCCGCGGCCGGTACGTCGCTTCTTTAGTCGACAAGACCTGCGTATTGTCCACTAGTGGTATAGCATCGGTGATTTGTAGTGGGTATCTTTAGCATCGTCTCGTCCCCTTTATTCCTTTTTTTTAATGTTCAAGCGTCAAAAAACTAGGCAGTGGTGACTGCGCAGTGGTTGATGGTAAAACAAAATGAAACGACCGTGGACAGAATGGAGGGGGGCCCAACCACACGTGCGCGGTGCAGCGCGTCAGCACGCGCTTCCTTTCCCACTGAAGAGAGAGGGCGTGCGGTGGAGAGGACGCGTGGCTTCGCGAGGTCGCGCGCACTCTTTCATCATTGGGAGAGGGCGCAACGCCGCGTCATAAGGCCACGTGCTGACGCGCTGCACCGCGCACGTGTGGTTGGGCCTTTACATCTCTGCTTCAGCCGCGTTGGTCAGCAGCGCTCGCGCGCGTGCTTTCACGAAACATGTATGACGCGCGTGAGTGTGCCATCAATTTCGTCAAGGAGCATGCAGGCGGTGCCGACGGTGACTTCGAAAGTGCGGCTGGAGCGTCCGTATTGGTGGGATAGGCGCGAAATCATCGTTTGTTTATCTATTTTATTTGCATACACGGATACACAAGAACACGGAGAAAAGGGGGGGGGGGAGAGAAAGCTGGCAACTGCTGAATGGCATGCACTTGCTGATATAAAGCGCACTTCACGAAACTAAAGACAAGCAAACCTGTGCAATTCACAGTAAGCTGGAATTCACAATAAATCATCAAAATCAGCTAAAGATTGCTTTCTCTTCTCTCTACAAATGATTGATTGATTTGTAGGGTTTAACGTCCCAAAACCACCATATGATTATGAGAGACGCCGTAGTGGAGGGCTCCGGAAATTTTGACCACCTGGGGTTCTTTAACGTGCACCCAAATCTGAGCACACGGGCCTCGACATTTCCGCCTCCATCGGAAATGCAGCCGCCGCAGCCGGGATTTGAACCCGTGACCTGCGGGTCAGCAGCCGAGTACCTTAGCCACTAGACCACCGCGGCGGGGCCTCTACAAATGACAGAAAACGCTAAAAAAATCGCACGTAGGAAGCCAATCGATCAGCCATTAGCTTATTTGATAATGACGCGTTCGGTCGTTACAGAGATCGCCGCGTGAGGCCGCGACTTGTCCGTGCGTGCGTCGGCGATCACAGTGAAAAAAGTCGCGAAAAAGAAAAAAAAGTACTCAAGGCCACGAGGCGCGCCCTGCTTCGATTCCAGCGCTTTCGTCGGGATGTGAGAAGAGAGAATGCAATTGCAGCATGCGACAAATCTTTGTAACTTCACTCGCAATAAGCTCTTCCAGTGAATTCATTCCATGGTTACTTGAAAAAGTGTTTCAGGGCCCGTTTAAGCCGTGGATCGTGCGTCCGCGATGTATGTTGTAGTAGTAGCTAGTAGTAGCAGCAGGTAGCCACCTCTCGTTTAGACCTTGGAATGTCCGCTGGATGGCGGTACTTCTATATGATAAATATATGATGAAAAGATGCGAGATGGCGGCACTTGGAGTGTTCACTAGATGGATGGACGGACGGATGGACGCAAGAATGGAAGAAAGCGTTCACGGACTGATCGACGCTTCGTCTCACTCATCGTCATTCGCTCTGTGGATATGCTGTGATTGTTCTCTCTCTCTCTCTCTCTCTCTCTCTCTCTCTCTCTCTCTCTCTCTCTCTCTCTCTCTGCCTATTTTGTTCCGAGTGGCATTTCAAAGCAGCGCCGGATAGGCGACCGCATTCTGTAACTATCGATTTCACTTATTCCATTGCACTTATCACTTGCGCGCCAAGCGACCTATCACCACAAGGGCTGCGCAGTGCGCTCGCGCCCGATGCCGCAACGGCGACGAAGCGTAATAAGTGAAATGAATCATTACGATATGAAGTCACATTAACAGCGAAGATTTAATGATAGCCTCCTTATTTTTAAGAGCCATTCATCGCGCAGTCGCGGGTGGCGCCACGGCGTCAACGACCTTGACTAGCGGTCCGCCCGCCGGGACAGTGACATGCATGCAGTATTTACGCGAACGGCGGTGCCCGCAGGGGGGGGGGGGGGGGGCGGCTTTAGCCGGTGGTGCATAGTTGCGCCGTGTGGCGCCGGCTGTGCGCTGTAATTTTGCCCGCGGCGCATGTGCGAGGCATTCCAGTGGGTGGAATGCAGCGCGCCCATCGATATCTGCTCTCTTTGCAACCGCCGAAGACGGCGCCCACCTGCTGTTGTATGGCGCCGATTGCACTGCGCGCATATATATAATCCTCGCGCTCCATGCGACACATATGTCGTTCGGCCGCCATCTGTGTCGCGTGCACACACCTAATGGCAATCGTGACGACTTAGAAAAAAGAGAAATCACGCGCCATACCACTCTGCAAAGGTTGGTGACCGGCGAGGCTGCGTAGCACACGACACCGAGTTGGCACTAGCACATGGTTATTAGTGTGTGTGTGTGAAAAAAGCGCACAAAGGCGCTTTTTTTTTTAAATTTAGTGTATGCTCTTTTTACCGCACTTCCGCGTCGAATTTTTTAAAGGTGGAAGTGCAGCGCCCAGGTTATTTTCTTGCTTATTAAGGCCAAAACCACAGACGTCTTGGCGAACACGAAAATTTGACCGTCGGTGGCCTCAACACGAGTTATTCAGAAAATCATCGCGTTACGATGACACCACGTGAAGTCCCTGATCGGCGAAATTCCTGTCGTCATTAACGTGTCACTGTGACGTCACATATCGTCGCTCGTCAAGTGTGAGTGGATCATTGCGGCAAAGCCTACCTGGGTAAGGGGATGGGGGCATTTAATGAGAGAAAAAAAGAGATTGTAGGCTTCCGTTTTCGACTCGTCTTGGGCGAATTCTTTTCAAAGACAATGCGAGTAGAGAACAGCACTTCAATGCGAGTAGAGAACAGATAGGACATGGCGCTGACTTAGTAAGCAAATGTGTTTATTCCTCCAGTCAGTCGTGATTTGTGTCCTTTCTTGTTCCTTCTCTCTAGCGCTGTTCTCCAATCGTTATCATGAGCCAGCCAGCCCAAATGCGAATCCTAATGCTTAGAACACTTGAGTTTATTTATTTATTTATTTATTTATTTATTTATTTATTTATTTATTTATTTATTTATTGACTCTTTCCCTTATTTCTGGTTATTTTTAGTGCACTACTGTTAGTGGTGGTGTTTACATTTCCCGTAACGCACTACCTATTATAAAGGTTTTCTGTTGAGTAAGTGACGAGTTGTGTTCTTTTTTCAGTGTGTGTGTGTGTGTGTGTGTGTGTGTGTGTGTGTGTTTGTGTGTGCGTGCGTGCGTGTGTGTGTGTGTGCGTGCGTGCTGACAAAACCTGTAGAAAAACTAGTGCGAGCACGAGGACTCTTCAAGTGCTTTTTCATCGTAGTTTGGGAGTGCTCGTGGGCCGCTACATTTTCCCATCTCCTAGAAATATAGAACTTCATTGTAAAACTACCACTAGCGCTCCTATACTTTCCTTGCCCTCAATATCGATCCCTTTTCTGTAAGACACCTTGTGACATGTCAGCCTGTGTTTGCCGAAGCATTGATACTTAATTTACCGCTCTCCCCTTCCGCAGGAGACCTTCTGGCCAGCGTGGACACCCGACATATGAACAACTACTACGGCTGCGTGTCGCCCTGCGGACGCTTCGTCGCTTCGTCGGGTAAGCCTCGAAAGCCTCTTACATCCATTGAGTCGGAAAGCAATACTTTGAGGACACAGTTGGCGAGTTTGTGCGCGTGCATTAACGCCGTCACTGGTCGCCAGTGTGTAGCCATTTTCAACAGGGCGTACCCATTTTAACGCGGGTTGGCACGCCTCGTTCATTGTAGTACCAGAAAAGCCACAATAAAGGTGTTTTTAAGCGAACGTTTTTGTGCCTCACCAATCGGCGTTGTAGGTGTGATCAATCGACCGTGAAACAATTGGCCGGGTGTCTGTGGGCCTCGCTGCAAATGTCGTCGAAGGACGCTCACTTTCGTGCATAGCGTCGCATTTCCAGCGCAGCCTAAGAAACACTAGGGGCTTTAGAATCACGTAGATGTATATTTTCTAGTAAAGGAACGCACCACCCAAATTACGGCGTATTGATGTTCTGCCTCAGATATGCGTAATATTTGCTTTTTCATCAATAGTGTTCCACAAGTATGAACGCAGCCACCAATTCAAGATGGCTGGGCGTTTAGCAAGTGCTGAAACTTTGGCCGGATTGCTGAATCGTGTGACAGACAGACCGAAATTTCTGCGTTCAGATAGCTCTAGGCAGGCGCGTAGCCAGAAATTTTTTTCGAAAGGGTGGAGGGGGTGGCTGGAGCACCACCTTGATTTCGGAAGGGGCACCCCCTTAAAATGGACATTTTTGGCTCTATGCCACGTGGAAAAAATTTGGGGGGGGGGGGGGGGTCACGTGCCTGGTGTGCTACCCCTGGCTACGCCCCAAGGACTTGTTTTTGGGCGAGTTGTTGCTTACTTGGTTAGTACGACGTTGGTTGGCTGTGCGCGCATGCGCGGAAAATGTCTTCTTTCTTCCTGCGCGTTTCCTAGACTGTCATTCAACAGTTCGTAGTAGGCACTATTCTTTCTTCTCTTCGCATTTCACGAAATGTTTTTTTGCGCCTCAGTCATCTGCATCAACTAGTGCGAGAAAGGGTATGGTCTTTAATATCGTCATTTAAAAATCCGGCGTCTGCGAGTGTGCAGATATGAGAGCATGCACAAATAAGGACGTCCCGGTCGCGTTCCCGTTTATATGCGCCGTTATCGAATTGCTGATACGTACCCGCCTGTGCACGGTGCCCGTAACTTGAGAAAGCTTTCTGGTATCAGTATGCCCAAATACTATATTCTAAACGAGGCAAGTGGGGCAGATGCAGGCTTGAAAGGGGCGCAACGTCGTCGAAAGACTAGTGCTGCTGCGCGGAGCTTACAGCGACTGCAACGCCATCCCTCGGCCCAAGAATTCTTCCCTGAATGTACGCTATAATGTACCTGGAAGTGTATGACGTCACAGTCGCGATGACGCATGCACAAACGCCGAGATTCCGGTGTGACATTCAAAAAATGGTAGCTTCTTTTTCTTTTGTTTTTTTTTTCACTAGCTGAATGCTTTTCGGTAGTCGCCGATTTATTTTTTCGACCGTAACCCGCCGAAATTGAGTTTGTTCATCCGTTTGTTCATTGTCCGTTTGGTAATTGGTGGCTGTTGATGAGGATGATCCATTCCGTTCAGAAGTTGCTTATAAAATTAAAATCAATTCTAAAAAATGATTATTTTTAGCACGGATTCGGGCATACCATTCCCATAGGTACCAAATTGTTACTGTAGATGACGTAAGCTCCACCCTAGCAGCAGTTCTCTCCGGGATACCACAAGGATCCTTCATTGGCCCAATTTTGTTTTATTAATGTTATATTCTATGACACACCCGTTAAAAAAAGACTTTTTGCAGACGACTGCATCCTTTACTATCTCATCTATAACCTCAATGACCTGATAACCTTAAACAAATCCCTGTATACGATACACTCTTGTTCCACTAGGCAGATGAGCATTGATAAAAAAGAACTGTTGCTATGAGAATTACGTGTGAGAAATATGCCTTGCCTTTCACCTATTGCGTTAACAATAAGAATACGTGTCTCGTTAACAGCTATAAATACTGAGGAGTTATAATTACCTTCACATGAATGAACACATAGAATACACACGAAAAAAAGGCACAGCTGAATACTCTCGGGTATACTTACAAAAAACTATTGGCAAGACTACTGAAAAAATTAAAATGTTGGCGTATAAAACTTACTTGCGACCCACTCTTGAATACGCGTCTGCTCTATGGGACCATCATACATTACCAAATAATAAAAAAGTGCAATGCGTACGAATAAAAACCGTAAGGTTTGTTTACAACGCTTACAATACAAGCACGTGCCCTTCAGCCCTCCTGGTAAGTTCTAACTTGAAACGCTTATAAAGCAGGCGTACCTGTGAAAGACTGAAACTATTGTATAAGATCTATCGTAATAACTTAAAAATCTATCGAGGCAAATATATTGAACCGCCGAAATTACAAATAACATGGTCGCACCTTAGCGAGAATTTTGAGGATTCTCGTGCAAAACCACCATACTTTCCAAAAATAATTATTTCATCGAGCATTACCTGGTTGGAACGCGCTGCCTGATGAAGCTGTATCACCCACAACTGTTTCTTCGTTCATGAATGACATGGCGAATCTGCCAGCCATCCCTTAATCGATTTGTCATTATTGTTATAATTAATATCATTGCGCCTGCATCAAATTTCTTCTGTGTGTTTGAGTTCAATTGCTTTGCTATGTTCAGCGCTAGCTCGTTTGTATGTTACATTGTGCGCATTTTTGCTCATTGTGTCGATGTAATAAATGTTCCTGCCTTTTTTAAACAAAACTCGCTCATTGTGCAAAAGAAAAAAAAAACCTTTATACCAAGAAAGCTGTTTACACCGACTTATGTTTTTAATGTGCGCAAATTACAACTCATCTAAACTATTTCCCCGACGCGCTTTTTCTGTTAGAACTCCTTCCTGTTATTTTCTTGCACTGGAAAATGTAATATGGAAGGTATACATATATGTAAAAAAACTCCTGCCTGCAACTTCGCATAGAAGTCGACAGTATTGGCTAATTAATTAAATAAAAGATGTGGTTGTCGTCGTCGCCAATGTTGCTTTTGTTCATGATGATTAGCTGAGGCCGTGGTTGTCACCGTCGTTGATGTTGTTGCTGTTCTTGTCGCCGTCCTCGTCCCGACGAGACACGTACTGCTGTAACGCATGCGCAGTAATTACGCGACTACGCAACGTTCACTTAATCGCCGCTTTGCAATAAGGCCGCGGCTTTTTAGTTAATCATTAATACCGGCCACCTGCTAACTACGTGATTCTTAGCGTTGTGCCCGAAACGTTTAAACATGCTCCTGCTGACGCTGGCGCTCACTTTGCATGCGTTTCCTGTTCGGTGGCACACCCCGCCGAGCGATTTGCGCAACAAACGTGCGCTTGTGACTCGCTGCGAGAAATTCAGCTATATACGCGCGTGATTCGCTTCTTACTTTCTTTGTCTTTTTATTTCGACGCTATATATATATATATATATATATATATATATATATATATATATATATATATATATATATATATATATATATATATATATATATATATATATATATATATATATATATATATATATATGAGTCACCACCGAGGCATGTCTTCAACGCCGCTGCGTTATTGTCTTCAGAAGCTTCCCTGCGATCTATCGCGCGTTCATCAACTTCGAAGACAATGGACCCTTCCTTTCGGTAGTTCGTTTTCGGGTGTTTATGAATTCTTCGAGTTCGAGGGACGACGTACCACACATACGGACATGGTCGCAGTCGCGCGTCAGTTAGTCCCGCGTTGCACGCATTTTAAAATAGGCACGACATTTTGCGGTTTTACTCTGCTGACGTTCGGCCAGTATCTCCTGGAATGTATGACGTCCGCCCGCTTCACAGAAGGCGGTACCTTAAGGCAATGCTATAGGTAATGCTTCTCAAATATTCAGAATGCTGGGTTACTGCTGTGGGATAGTGCAACCGCAATTGTAATTACGGTTGCGCTATCGTTACACATCGTAATTTATGAGAAGGTTGTTCGCTCTAGGGGAGCCGTATCAAGAACACCTAACGGAAAAGTCGCAGTGTATCCACGGAGTTAATGATGATGAGTAGGGTGAAACGCGTCCGTCCGTTGGTCCGTGCGTCCGTGTTCTGTCCGTCCGTCCATGCTTCCGTCCGTCCGTTCGTTCTTGCTTCCGTGTGTCCGCCAGTACATCCGTGCTTCCGTCAAAAGGGCCTTGTTAGGATGGTCATTTGAGCCAAACAGAAGGGGGTGTTCGTGGTTCTGTGAACCAGTTGCCGAAAGGATGCGGACCTGCTAACAGCCGTCCAAATATGGGCATTATTAGTATTGTTCTCCCAACCTGAAAGCAAGGCATATGCAGTCGCGACTCCGCAAAGTGTACAACGATATGACCTAAAAGCCGTTCCATGCGCTTCCCGCACAGCCGCAACGCACGTGCCGGGACCCCTATACTGCACGCAAGCGGGAAACAAATAAGCCAATTGGCGACGCTGCGGAGGGTGAAAAAGCGTCCCCAATTGGCTTATTTGTCCCCCGCTTGCGCCGTGCTCCTGACCGGGCTGCAGTAATTAGGTGCCTTTCTCCTCTTCTAACCACTACCACCATCACTACCACCCCCACCACCGCTTGCGTGCGGTAGGGGTCCCGGCACATGCGTTGCGGCTGTGGGGGAAGCGCGTGGAAAGGGGATTAATGGTTTCGGTCGCGCCAGCCTTCTCGAAGAAATGGCAGCGTCAGCATGCATGACAATCAGCTCCGCAAAGTGAGCGTGGAAAGTGGAGGTCTTTTGATGTTTCTGCGAGTACAAGCATGGGACCCAGCACCCAGCGGCATTCTCACCTCAAGGAAGAGACAAGTATAGGCGCCGGAGGGGCAGTGTGGCTACGGTGCGGTCAAAGACGTTGATCAGGGCTGGTGTGGGCGGCACCGTCAAAAGTGGTGTGTGTCCGGTGGTTGGACAGAGAAGTTTAAAGCCATTCTTCCATCTAAGGGTGAGGAGAAAATACTTTTGATAGCCATGGCAGCGGGCTCCTGAGAGAGCCTTCGACGAAATCGGCACGATGTAGGAAGACATCTTTGTCTAAATGTTCGTCTTGTGGCGAGAAATGCTCGCTTGTGAATAATGTAAAATAAACATCTGTACCGCGTTCCTCGTCACTCTCTTCATGCGTCTCTCATAATCATATGGTGGTTTTGGGACGTTAAACCCCACAAATCAATCAATCACTCTCCTCATGCTTGGCGTCTTCCTCCCGATTCCCTGGTGCTAATACCGGCAAAGTCCCAACAACTCAAAGCTATGGTGGCAAGTGTGGTATCCTGCCAAAACCCCAGATCCATCAACTGGTGGCAGGGATAGGAACCTGCTGACATCGGCACTGCAACAAACGATAGCAGCCGTGGGATCCTGTCAAACGCTGGGTTTCAACAGCCTTCTGAAAAAAAAGCAGTTCTTGTTTTTCACGTTTTATAGGATTTCTACATGAACTTTGACGCCAGTATATATTTAATGAAGCGCCCTCTGCAAAAAATGGCATTCCTGTCACAGTGAACGCTGTATCACTTCTTTGCGTAATCGGTTTGATTTGTGTGTGTGTGTGTGTGTGTGTGTGTGTGTGTGTGTGTGTGTGTGTGTGTGTGTGTGTGTGTGTGTGTGTGTGTGTGTGCGTGTGTGTGTGTGTGTGTGTGTGTGTGTTCATTCTCATTTGTAATTTTATAAACTGTCAGGATGTCGCAGCTATTTAACATATTAACGTTATTTAACGCAGCGTTAACATGTACTTACCGCCCCACATGTTTGCGACTGTACTCATTTATTCAAAAACTACGCAAGGGTGTGCATAGGTGTTCGAAGGGTCCCACATTAGGGGTACGAGAAAGGGTGGCTGCGACGTTTCACTGCAGCCGATTCCCCCAAAGCAGGTCTCATTGCTGTTGTTTAAGCAGTGACAGGACAAGTCCGACTGATTTAAAATGAGGTATACTTCATTTTAAATCAGTCGGACCTGTCCTGTCACGCTTTGTAACCTTTTAGATAACAAGGGCGGGGGAGGGCACTTTTACTTTCTTATGCACACGCCTTTGCAGGCCTGGTTTCTACCGTGTTATGGCTCTTCGACCACGCTTCTTGTATTTGTGAGATGCGGAATAAAATCACTACCTCTATATACCACTACAGCTGAGTCTACTATTACGTTGATTAAGTTATCTATTAACGTTCTTAAAACTTGCTTTCTGCTTTTTAGTTCCCCGCAAAGAAAAATTTCCGAGTTCCCTTCCCTGTATATTTCCGGTATTAAAATTGAACTTCGTCGTAGCACTAATTTTCTTGGCGTAATAATCGATTCTCACCTTAAATTTCATGAGCACGTAATCTTCATTTCAAAGAAAGTTATGTTCGGCATAAGAGTTTTCATTAGAGCTAGACCATACTTCAACTTGCAAACTCTCCTAACTTTGTATTACGCTTTTGTCCACAGTCACCTAAATTACTGCATTTCTTCCTGGGGTGGTACGTATCATACCCACATCGCCCCATTAATAACACTGCAGAAACAAGCGTTACGCATCATTACATTTTCCCATCGACAAGCAAAATCTTCCCCGCTGTTCTATCAGCTGCGTGTTTTGCCCCTTCATCATCTGTTTAGGTACAGCATTGGTATTTTATTTTTTAACGTTTTGCACGATCACCTTGTCTTAGATATTCTCCCTCATTGCATCACTAATAATCTCAATTCAACGCGCTTTGCCTCCCGCCAGAATCTCTTACTTCCGTGTATACACACTAACTACGGCAAACAAACGATTCTATTCTCGGCCATTTCGCTCTGGAATTCACTAACCTCTGATGTTAAATCTTCTAAATCACTTTGCATTTTTAAATCCAAACTAAAGACTTTCTTGTTAGGCCCTTCTGTTTGATTGAATTGTAACTGTATTATCATGTCTTTTTTTGTTGTGGTATTCATATCCACATTTTTTTTTAGATTGACGATGTATTCCCTGTTTTTTAGTGTTCCTGCTTATTATTCTAATGGTTTTTTGTTTTCTTTTGTTTTTTATTTATCTTTCTCTTTTTTATGCTGTGTTTATTTGCTGACAATTTATTTCAGTGTTGCTTGATGATTACCTTTTCTTTCTTTTTTTCTTCTTTTTTTTCCATCATGGGAGGTCCCGCCTGCGGTTCTTACCGCGGGACCTCCCAGTGAATCTGTACCCATGCACTTTTCCATGTTCACGCTTGATGAATAAAAATGAAGTCACTGAAGTCACTAAAGAACCCCAGGTGCTCGAAATTTTTGGAGCCCTCCACTACGGCGTCTCTCATAATCATATGGTGGTTATGGGATGTTCAACCCCACATATCAATCAGCTTAGAAAATTTGTAGACCAGCTCCCGAGAGCTTCAACACGCATGCGCGCACTATCTTGCTTAATCGAAAACGTCGTTTCCCGGTATTTTTCCCGCATTCGGTCGGGTTTTATCCAGTTTTTTTCTTTTACCCGCCTTCGTTAGTCGTTTCCTTCTCTATGCACTTTCTGTGCGGATTCACACATCTCTATGTGCAATATAACGCATGAAACAGCCGCAGTGCAGTACACTGCTTGCATCGCTAACTTAAGTCACGTCTTTCGGTGTTGATATCGTTTCGGCCCGCTATATATCGAACCTGCTTTTTTTTTTTCAATTTCTGTTTTTACCCTGCACTTGCCGTCCGGTGAGTCTGTGGGTTGTCACGCCTTCATAAATAGAACGCATCAGAAAGGCGCCTGACACACTTTTCGAACCGTTTTACACTGTTATCGCTCTGTCTGACGTTCAGTTGCGACTTGAGGGTGAAACACTGTATATATGCGCGTGGCTAACCGTATACACCGCACACGTCACGAATACGTCAGCGCACTGGCGTCTCTTGCTCAGACGCCCTTTTCCCGCGCTCTATCTGCTGTGCTATTTATGGCTTGCAGTGTTGTTAGTTTGACTCTATTAACTGACCGCCGCCTTAGGAGAAATTTTGCAGCTTAAAGCTTGCATCGAATTCGTTTTCTTCTTTTTCTCGTATCTTTCCGTCATTTGGGATTTACGGCTATAAAAGTTTTTCTTCTTCTGATTTTTTCCTGACTTTAATATTTGTCTGTACTTCTATTCAACGATAAGAGCAAGTGCCGCCGCTCATGACGTGATACTCTGTCGGTACAGTTTCTCTTTGAAGCTATGACGCAGACGGTCCCACCATCACCTTTCCGAGTGTTTCACAAGACGATCTACAGTCAGAGGTCCCTATCAGCAACGTATTAGCTAAATGATGCAGGAGACTACGAATTGATTTCTTGCGCTCTATAGGGGCTAGCAACGGGCAATTACCAAGAGCTTTCGCCCTTTCCTATTATGGCAATGCAGCTAATACCGCAGCAGGGAATCGTATACCAGGTATACATTGTGCCCGCGATCAACTGAGCGCCGCATTCTGTGCTCTGAAACACTCCGCAAAAAGGGGACCTATAACACCGTAGCCTCTGCCATTTATAGCGGTGTCATTAATCGTAGTGCGGCCATGATGACCACGTGCTGCGCGCGCATTCTTGCGGGTTCGACTCCGCTGCCAGCAAAGACATCGTCAGGGTGGGAGTGCAACATTCGGAATATTGCTTTTGTAGTCATATTACCTTGCGTTTTAATCAATTGTGGATTGTCTTCGTTATCTACGTTATAATTATTATTCTGGTCATTGAAGTCATTACGAAGATTGCATTGATGGCTTCACCTTTCTTAAAGAACGACGTGATATATTTTTTTTTGGGGGGGGGGGGAGCGTACGTAGGCTTGATGAGCTGTATATAATTGTCATTATAGCTGCCTTTCGTAGTAATGTGTTGTTAACGAACATATCTCACAGTCGTGTTACATCCAAGTGCATAAAAGAACCATCTCTATACGTACTCTACCCACGCCGATCTATGAGACCACCCTGTATCTATTGGGCCGTGCCTTTAGACTTTGTTCCTTCTTTATACGCGATTGTACATGTCCATAGTGATCCTCATAATCATTTTGTGGTTTTTCTTGTGTGTGTTTCTACACTATTGGTGGGGCAACCTGCTTTAACATTCTGACATAACATATCCTCGATATATATATATATATATATATATATATATATATATATATATATATATATATATATATATATATATATATATATATATGTGTGTATGTATGTGTGTGTGTGTGTGTGTGTGTGTGTGTGTGTGTGTGTGTGTGTGTGTGTGTGTGTGTGTGTGTGTGTGTGTGTGTGTGTGTGTGTAAGATAGATGCGAAACTTTTTTTTACCTGCTCAACAAATATTCGGTAGATGAAGTACGTAATCCCACAGACCCGCACTGGTTTCCCCGCCGCTGTGGTCTATGGGACATCGACTGCTTACCCGAAGGTCGCGGGGTCGAATCCCGGCTGCAGCGGCTGCATTTTGAATTCGAAGGAGGCAGAAATGTTTAAGGCCCGCGTACTTAGGAATATAGGTTCACGTTAAACAACACCAGGTGGTCTCAATTTTCGGAGCCCTCCGCTGCGGCGTCTCTCATAATGGTGTCGCGGTTTCGGGACGTTGAACCGATAATGTTATTATTATACCCGCAATGGTTAATAGCACCAACACCGCACCAATCAAGTCATTCGATTGGGTCGTCCTGTATGGTTTCTCTCGCGGACAGCACGTCGACGCTAATCACCAAGGACGCGCAGTTTGTAAACAATGCCGTTTTCACGCCGCTGCGCTGAGTCACTACGGTCGCTGCTGTTCGCGAGCAGTGCGTCTGTGTATTGTATACGCGGTAGGGGTGAACGTGGCAGTTGTCACGACTGCCGCCGATGGCGGGGTCGTCGACTCTCGCGTTGCCCTGCAAGGTCCTTTTCCTCGCGCTTGGATGGGTCCTTTTAACAAAGCGCAGTTGTGACTAATACGCACACGATGGAGGCTGGTCGAAGGCGCGTCATCTGTCGAGCTGAGCTGTCGATTTAGCGACGCCCGTCGACCTCCGATTAGGTGACGGTTAGGTGACTGGGGGGGGGGGGGGGGGGGGGAAGAATATAAATAAATCGCTAAAGTTCGGGCGTCTTCTACGTCGACGACTCCCGAATTGTCCCGTATACTGTATGCACGCTTTCTTGTGCCGTAAGAAAGAGAAAGAAGACAACGACCCGTTTGTAGCACGAAACCACAAGGAAATCCGCACGGAGTTCTCAGTAAGAAAAGCTTCATAGTAGCCGAAAAATTCGTCTTGGCCCTTAGAGTACGGACTTCTCAGAAACAAAGGCTTCTTAGTTGCCAAAAAAATTCGTCCTAGTCCAGGAAGAATTTTTCGGCAAGTAAGGACCAGGACGAAATATGCAAGCTTTAGCGAGCGTCGGTAGTCAAGTTTACTGAAACCCGTTGTATTCGCTGCAATATCGCTTAACGCAATCGGGTTACGGTACGGCATAAGACGCTTTTGTGACTGCTAAATCAAATTTTTTTATTGAAATAGAAAATAAACAATGGAGTATTTGTCACCGTTACTTGGCAACGGCTGCCATTTGCACTTGAATGTTACAAGTAAAGAAAAACGAAATAGCATGCATACATATATACAGTCCTACATAAAACTAATAATTATCGGGGTTTAACGACACAAAACCATGATATCATTATGGGAGATGCCGTAGCGGAGTGCTCCGGAAATGTCTAACACGCCCAAGTTTAAGTTCAAAGGCCCATTTTCGTCTTCATTGAAAATGTGGCCGATGCTATAGCGAGATTCTATGCCGCGGTCTTCGGGTCTATGTACCAAACCTGTAAGACCAGTATCGTTGCCAGTATGTGCATCCCAAGAGCACCTCCCAATTGATACACTCTGTTGCTTCTGCAGTCATCGTTCTTGGTGCGTGGTCGACAGGGCCGTTAGCGCCCCGCCGCGGTGGTCTAGTGGCTAAGGTACTCGGCTGCTGACCCCCAGGTCGCGGGATCGAATCCCGGCTGCGGCGGCTGCATTTCCGATGGAGGCGGAAATGTTGTAGGTCCGTGTGCTCAGATTCGGGTGCACGTTAAATAACCCCAGGTAGTCGAAATTTCCGGAGCCCTCCACTACAGCGTCTATCATAATCATATGGTGGCTTTGGGACGTTAAACCCCACATATCAATCAATCAACAGTGCTGTTAGCCCAAGGACACCGGTTCGATACCCCGTCTTTACGATGTGAATGAAATGTGACAAACGTGCACCTATAAATCAGACTTGGAAGTAATGAAACTACAGTTTTTAAGTTACTTTTCATTCCTATCAGTTTTATAATGAATCACTTTTGCGGCTTGGTAATATAACGACGTAATGCGTCAAAGTGAGTAATTTGAAGGAAATTGCACATAATTTTCCCAAACCATTTCTGACTGAAATAGAGCACGTCCGCTTTTCTTACGACACACACACACACACACACGCGCACACACACACACACACACACACACGCACACACACGAAGAGAATTGACTATAACGAACCTGGGAAGTTGAATGAAGATCTCTGCGACTTGAATGCATATAGGTGCTGTGGAGAATGCATGTCTGAGTTGTTGCATATATAGATGACGAAATTTGGTTACTTTCGGTGAGGTGCAATATAATTTATTTTCATTTGCAAATGAAAAAAGAAGGATCTTTATTTTATAAATAATTTCCATCGCTGGTGTATAGACTAAAGATACCCGTGCACGTTGAAAAATATATCCCAGGTGTTAAAATGTAATCCGTGGACGCCCGCCTCAAAGGCGGGCCTCGTATCTGTCCTACGAGAACCCAAAGATTTAATTTGAGTATTTAATGCGTGGATCGGCATAGTACATGTACTATGAACGCCTAATCAAAACCTAACAGCGACAAGCCTTCGCAATGGCATAGTGCGCTCCGTCCGCTTATCACAGTGGACAGGCGTGCGCCCCTGTTCGGCAGCTCTGCGCACGCGTGCGTGCCTGCCCATGGTGATAAGTGGACGACGCACGCGTACTATCGGCGTCAAATGAAACCCGAACAGCGGCAAGCCTTCGCGATAGTATGGTGCGTGCCGTCCAGTTATCACCGTTGACTGGCACTCGCCTCCAGTTCGGCAGCTCCGCGCATATGTACGCGTGCTTGTCCGCGGTGATAAGTGAACGGCGCGCGCGGTACCATCTCGAAGGCTTGCCGCTGGTCGGGTTTCATTTGACGCCAATAGTACCTATACCATAGTGAAGGCTTGCCGTTGTTCGCGTTTCATTTGACCCAGATAGTACTATCCTAGAGTAACATAGTGCTATGTTACTCTATGGTACTATCGCGCTACAGACCATTTCAAGGATTACAGAACACAGCCCCTTGATGACTTCCGCTTTTGTCCATCGATGTGCTACAATAGCATTGGTGGACCAGCAAAGCTTTAGAAAATAGCTCGCCGATTTTTCACAGTTTCTTTCCCTTAATTGGCAAAAATATATTCAAATAAACGTTCTTTTGAGCTACATAAAAATTATGAAACATTCCCTTGTACTTTACGAACGTTTCTTTTACGTGAAAAACGAAAGAGAGACTTTTCTTGCGCTTGAAAGGAAATTAAAAACGGGCTTTCAGTTTCAACGTTAGGAGCATGGTAAATGAGGTGACCAGAAGTTTTTTTTTTTTTTTTTCGGGGGGGGGGGGGGTACAACGCTTGAGATCTTGAAACCGCCGATAGTTCTGTGCTTTCGCTGTGACATCTTCCGAGTCGCGTGCGCTGACCCGCGCGTTGACCACGGGGTCCCGCTCTGCGTGCAGGCTTCACCCCGGACGTCAAGGTGTGGGAGGTGTGCTTCAACAAGACGGGCGACTTCAAGGAGGTCAAGAGGGCCTTCGAGCTCAAGGGTCACACGTCGGGCGTCTTCTGCTTCGCCTTCTCCAACGACTCGTCCAGGTATGTGTGCCTGCGTCGGTGCACCTTTGAAGTTCGCGATACATTCGAAATTTCGAATCGAATACAGCTCGTGTTCGTATTCGATCAGAGATTTCACAATCTTATATGTGTTGTTGAACGCGCGAATGCATCGAAACTCGCTGAAATCGAACGATGTTTTGCATCGAATACGAGAACGCTTTAACCTCAATGCATCGAAAAAATGGAAGCATATCCACGGGGTGAATGATGGAGAGTGGGGCGAAGCATCCGTCCGTTCATTCGTTTTTGCTTCCATCCGTTCATGCGTCCGTCTGTGTGACCGTCCGTGCGTCCATCCGCCCGTCCGTGCGTGCGTCTGTTCGTGCGTCCGCACGTCCATCCCTGCGTTCGTCCATGCATCCGCCCCTGCGTCCGTCCATGCGTCCATCTGTTCGTGCAGCCATCCGTGCGTCCGTCCATGCATCTGTCTGTGTGTCCGTTAGTCTGTCTAGTCAACACTCCAAGTGCCACTATCTCGCATCTTTTAATCATATATTCCCCATATAGAAGCACCGCCATCTAGCGGACATTCCAAGGACTAAACGAGAGGTGGCACACGCACACTTTCTTACTGCTTGCGCTTCGGGTCTACTTCCCACCTTTAACCACCTCGAGTTCATGATATATACTAGTTCACTGCATTCGTGGCACTGCGGCTCAACGCTCGCTAAACCTTTCTAAAGCCAAGGAGCTTACGCCCAGCGAGTATAACGTAGCAACCTTTTCCTGTCAGATAGTGCTTAATGTACCCGCCAACGGCTGCTAATGGGGAATGAGAGACAGGAGAATTCGACGCTGCGAATTTTCGATTGTTTAACAACGCACAGGAGAAATCTCCCACCGGCACCATCTTGGAGGTCAAAGCGTAAGACATGTTACGCACTACTACGAGGGACGAACGGGTGCCGCTTTAAGGAGCTTCGCCCCTAAAATTACGGCTATATCGAACGAAAATAGCCGGCAATATTGGACACAAGCTATAGTCCGAAACGGGCCAAATAGTTGGCGTTTCTTTGTGAGAGGTCTGCTTCTTCTCACGGAGCGTGACATAATCCGGAAGAGTCAATGGTGGGATTAAGAGAGCCGTAGCGATGCTGCATTTCGTCGCCTATAGAATCCACCCGCGAATATACCCTCCCCCTCTTCCCCGCACTACTACAAACCGTGCAAAAGTAATCACCACGTGAAACTCCTCATGCTTTTTTTTTCCTCCTAACCTTCTTGGGCTATCGTGAAACAGTTTCGTGAATCCTAATCGCGCATGGAAATTCGCATCGAAAGTATGCAAATTCTTTAAAAGTTTTATATAGAATGACAGGATACAGCGAACTAATTCCCGTTTCATAGCGAGTTTTTCTCTTCTTTTTTTTCATTTTCGCTCTGTATATATATGTAGCTCGCATGTGATAATATGACCGATAGAAAGCGCTTATATAGTGGCTGCCGTATTTGTCTAATACATTTTACCTTGTTGATTGCGACACAGAAGTGATCGACTTTTCCCCTGCAACTGTTATCTCCCTCTCTGTGTAACGCGTCAAGTATACGCATTGTCACACAATACTCGCGCACACTGACGCCACAGCGTTCTTTATCAAAAGAGGGGCGCTTTTTTGTGTGCACGCTTTATCTCCGGCCTTGTTTCGTCTTATCTCGGAACAATTTGTTCACCTTGTACAGGGCGTAATTCACACTTTGACAGCCCTTTCCCCCGTTCCATTTTTTTTTAATGTGTAAACTTGATATCGTTGTCGATCGCTCGCGTTGAGGGAACGGTTCCTGCGAACCGAGCTCCAGCTTACATCAACTGAACGCTCGCTTATCACTCCGAGAACGCTGCACTGGGAATTCCTTAGTAATGTCATTTCCACTGAAATACTTGGAAGCCGCGATCATGCCTCGCGGGCATTACATCGGGGCAGTCGCTTATTTATTATAGATTTCCGCGTGCTGAAGCGGCAATTTTGTTCCGGATGCAATTATCGCCGTTAAACGGAATCAGGTGTTGCGATGTAAAACGAGGACGGAACAGAGGGATTGAGGGAGGTTGTAGGTTGCCTTCATGATGCCAGGAGTACTGTTTGTCGATTTTGCGAACCTATAGCGCTTTATTTACTTTTGTCTTATGGCCAAGCGTTGTATTAGTAGTCAGCTGGGTTTTCGCTAGCAGTTTATGGGTGCGCGACAAAGAAAAATCAACATTTCCCCCATCAAAATCGTAGAAAAAAAATAGAATGTAATAATTGCGAGTGCAGCACAAAAACGGCATCATTTGAGACTACAATGAACATGATATTTACCTTATATACGACATCTTGTGAAAGAAACCTATTGTTTTAAACTCTTTTGGAGTTTAATTGTGAGCTTCAAGAAGCCCCAACACTATGTCAGCACACAAAAGCGCTTACCAATACGTGGGGTGGGGACTATATAGGCCAATTCTGGCAAACGTCGGCTACACTGGTGCCTGTTGGCTATCTCTTTCTATAATTATGCAGTAAAGCCATGCATGTGTACCTAACATCTACATCGGTATAAGATGTTTATCGCGCTATGTGGCAGTTCCGTTTACGAAGATTGGGCCGACTTTTCCTTTTATCTTCCTTATTCCTAAAATGCGGTATCGTTTTGTCCACCTGCTTGCTGTCTATCTTGTCTTGGCCCTTTTACCGCCCCGCCGCGGTGGTCTAGTGGCTAAGGTACTCGGCTGCTGACCCGCAGGTTGCGGGTTTGAATCCCGGCTGCGGCGGCTGCATTTCCGATGGAGGCGGAAATGTTGTAGGCCCGTGTGCTTAGATTTGTGTGCACGTTAAAGAACCCCATTTGCGGAGCCCCCCACTACGGCGTCTCTCATAATCATATGGTGGTTTGGGGACGTCAAACCCCACATATCAATCAATCAATTGGCCCTTTTACCGAAGAGAAACCCTGTGGCCGCTTTCGACAGTGTGTGATGAATGATGATTGTCGACCGTCTGGTGGAGTGCAAGTCGACAATATGGTGGACCCACCCGATCACGTACCGCCAGGGTTCGCTATACTCTGCGCGCACCGTATATACGAACGCGT